>NC_140490.1:99111504-99146504 GCF_964271855.1 Acomys minous
GGCAGGTTAGGCAAAGAGCCAGGCTTACAAGCGAGCAGCTCGTTTTTGTTTTTTGGGTTTTTTTTGGTTTGGTTTTGTTTTTTTGTTTTTTAACTGTCCTGGTGTCCTATTGGAGGATTCTTAGTGACCCTGCGATGAGCAAGATGGAGGAACAGAGCCAGCTCGGCTTAGTACCTTGGCCAGGCAGGCCCACGCTGGGAATTTGCAGCTGCTGTATAGTGTGTCAAGGGAGGGGGGGGCGGCTGTTATTGGGAAATAATAGATTTTAGTTCATTCCAACAGCTCACGGAGTCACCAGGGTCCAGATACTTTTTTCCAAGGGAAAAGATAGCTGTGAGAGAAGTGAGAAGAGGATGTTGAAGGTGGGAGGGAAAAGAAAATCTGAGAAGTGAGAGGACCTTCACGCGGAGTGGGGCTGAGGTGGGGGTTCGGGCTGCGCGGAAGTGGGGAAACCCCCAGAGAAAGCGCCCCTTCTCCTTTTCTCGGAGCTGCTCCCGGCTACCCCTGGCTCGCCAGCCTCTGGTAATTGAGGTTTGAATTGGAGTGCTTCCCCGGGGCCGCTGAGTGTGATCACACTTAATTTCAAGTAGCAAAGTCCATTTCGAGCCGTGCTTCTCACACTGACAGGATGAATATGAATAATAGCCACATAGAGGCTGCTTCTGAAACGGCTTGCCCGGCTGACGCGGATGCTAGTTTTCGAGTAGAGAACGTGTTTAGTGGTTCAGAAACCACTTTTTTTCCTGGCCCTCAAATCACCTCCTTAGTTTCCTCAAGGGCTTTTTTTTTTTTTTTTTTTTTAAGAAAGGATTATCATCTCCAGTTGTCCTTTCCTAGGTTCAACTTTCTTCCATCTCTCTGGGATATTTCACCCCGGCCTGTGGTAAACCAAATCTCTGGCTTCTTTTGTTTGGCTGACGCCTTGGTTAAGGGTCTAACTTGATTTTCCTCATCTTCTTAGTTTCTGACCAAGGCCTTCCCTAGACTTCCTAGGGGTTGCTTCAGGCTTCTAAAGCTGAGTAATTTCCAAATGCATGGATCCTGTTTGGATCCCAGGGCACTTTTCTCTAAAGAAGGTTAACTCCAGAGCCCAGGGCTGGCGGAGAAATTACAGGATTCATGTCAATCATGAGAAGGAGCAACTTCCTGCAGAAAATGCCACCACCGCCCCGCCCCATGTTGTTTCTTTAAGAGCATCCCAGCTGACTCCTCAAAGTTTGTTGCCTAGAGTTGTATCCCGTGCGTGTTCCTATCAGAGATGGGAATGCTCACTCTTGGCTTGGATCGGTCAGCATCCACCCTCTGGCTTCTGGAAAGCACGCTATATATAGCTGCACCAAATGGGTATTCAGTTAGGAAGGTGAAGGCAGGGGGACAGGCGTTGGAAATCAACAAGGTCTGCGATATTTAGTCTCCTCTATGCATTTGAATTCCACGTCACTTTTTTTTTTTTTTTTTTTTTTTTTTTACCAAAACCCTGTCCGGTCTTTAGCCACACTTACTCTCTTTCAATAGTACTAGCTTTGTCTTACAGATATGGCTGATACTCATCTTTTCCTTCTTGTCATTCATTTCTCCCCACATGGGACCATTTCCTGGTTTCCCTGCGTCTCTTCATGGGTAGCACTCATCTCCTTACCGTTTACGGTCTACCTTACAGTCTCTCTCACTCCCGCAGTCTGTACCAAATGAGTCACTAAGCCCTTTTGACGCTCCTTGCAGCAGTTACCCTCAGCGCTCCTTTTCCTCCCACTTTCCTGCTTTCATTCAGTCAAGAGGCTGTCCTTATGTGTATCTCTTCCTCTCCTTTAATCCACATGATAAACAGATATCAAATTGGCCTTTCACAAGCCTTCGTGTTACTGTTTTGCGGGAACTCTTCATCCCTATTATCTCAAGATTTAGCACAAACCACAGTCTCTTACCCAGGTTCAACTGTCCTTCAGTGGTTTCTTCCACTCCTATTATATATTGTACGAGTGTTTTGCCACTCACGATGTTCCATTTGTAACTTCTTCAAACCTAGTTCAAGAGAGATGATATTGGCTTGATTCTGGTTCGCCGCATGCTAGCTGTGAACCACATGCCACCTTGCCCCGTTGGAGCCTCATCGTTTTTTAAAGTATATAAAACGTTACTATGCTGGGCATGGTGGCACACGCCTTTCATCCCAGCGGTCAGGAGGCAGAGGCAGATGGATCTCTACGAATTCAAAGCCGGCTTGGTCTACCTAGTGAGTTCCAGGACTGCCCGGGCTACAAAAGAAAGACCTTGTCTCTAAATACAACAAAATGTTCTTTAGATTCATTAAAAAAAAAAAAAAAAGACAATATATGGAACATTAACTTGGAAAACGAGTGACAGTTTTTCGTGTGGAGCCGTATAGGGCCCTCTCGAAGCTACACATTTGAAGTCTTGTGCTGTCTCTGAAGCCTTGCGTCTTTTCTTACCCTGCTCCCCGTGGACTCCAGCATGCAGAAAGAGTCCCAAATATCCATGTTTTCACCCCCACTCTTGCTTGCAATAAGGATCTTGTTTCCGCTCTTGCCTAGAGAGTGACTGTCATCCTTTGGTATGTGATTAGAAGTCTTCCCTTCTCTAGTCTTCCATGACTCCTGGGTCTGGGATCCTCCCGCGGAGGAGCTTTGTGCCTCCGTTCATCTTCACTCTTGGCTTCCATCATTTCCCTCACACACAGCTTAGGACATGGTTAATATATAATGATATGTTGGACATTGTTCTGTAGATTTTAATCATCGGGGAACCAATGTCTCCTTCAATCACCCCGGATACTACTCTTCAAATAAAATCCAAGCTCCTAAGTGTGGTCTATGAAGATTTACTGGGTGTGTCTTGCAGCCCATCCTGCAGATGTCTGTCTCATTCAATGTGCTGTAGACATACCTGTTGCCTCCAGTGTCCCAAACTATGTAAACTCACATATGCCTTGGGGCTTTTTTTTATGGACTTCCTTCTTCTTAGCTTTTCATATTTATGGATTTTTATGGATAAAGGAAAGTTTCTTTTCTAGATCATTCCTGGGCAACCTATCCAGAAAGGTATACCAGCATCCTAGTTACTCTTTGATATATTCCCAACTTATTGCTCTCAAAGAATCTGTCTGTATCCAATATCATCTTCTCTCTATATTAATGTCCATCACTTGAATGTTAGTTGCCTTAAAATAAAACAGAAACTTCTTACTTTGCTTTAACAAGATCTACCGTCATCAACTGCACCTACAACCATGCCTCCTTGATCCCTACAGAGTAGTGACATTTTGTCCCCATGTTTCAAAAATGGTATTTTCATTCCCAACTCTTACTATGTCCTTTTCTTGAGACCTCTGACCTCAGATAGTTTCACTGATGTGGCCCTTCGTCATTCACTTCTTGGCCAACTTTCCTTGACCACTCAAAAGAGAAGCCCAATTTTCTATGGGACAGTTAATTTTTCTAGGCCTGGTATCACAATAGCCTCTACACAAAGCTGTCTTGTATCATGGCCATGGCTTACTCCAGAATGAACCACACAGTAGAGAATGTGACAGTTGTTCTCCTAGTGGTAGCCATGATGCTTTCATGATCCAATTTCCGAGATATTACATCACTTCTGCCACAGTGTATTAGAAATAAGCCAGTAATTTCAGCATACAGTCAAGGGGTGGAAAAGAGTATCAGGGGCATGCAGGCAAGTGGGCAAAAGTCACTGGAGACCATGTGAAAGGAATCCTAGCACAATCAGGCCCCTTTGACCACAGTAACTGACTATCTAACTCACATTTAAGAAAACAGGAAATTTATTTGTAGGACACTGAAGCATCTCAGAATTGAAAACTGAAGGACCCGCAGCATTGTGTAGAGAGCTCTGGTTATCTTTCCTCCAGGCCTTCTATTTTTATTGTTTCTAGAGCACCGGAAGCTCCGTTCTACCCACATAGCTGTTTCTCTTTGCTAGTTTCAAAGTGCTCCAGGGATCTGCCTTCCAGCCACTCCTGTTTTCCTCTAACCCCAACTCCTAGAGGGTAGCTTAGAACATCACGTTTTCAGTGACATTTGCATGCTAAACAATTTCTTTATTAGTTAAGACAATTCTGGCCAAATAGAGTTCAAAACATGTAATGACTGTGCACATCAAACATTTGTTTTTAGCTGATGTGAAGTGTAAACTGAGTGTCCTGGATCAGTAAACAGGTTCCCTTGAAATGAAAATGTAGGTTTCTTCCATTTGGGGTGGGTGTCTGCTGTCTTCAGTTCAAAGCTTTAAAGACTCTCATATGTTTAATCCTAGCACTGTGGAGGCAGAAGACAAGTGGATCGCTGTGAGTTCAAGGCCAGCCTGGTCTACAAAGCGAGTCCAGGGCAGTAAAGGCTACAACCCTGTCTTGGGGGAGGAGAAGGGGGATTTTCATACATGTTGATAGCAAGCGTGAAAAAGATAAAGAAAATAAAAGGTATGGAAGCTCCAGCACGAGGATTCCCAGTGAGTTAGACCTGAAATGGCACTCAGTAGTTTGGCCCATATGATTCAGGTTCTGTGGCAGGCTCATAATAAATTACAAGGGCAGCCGGAAGCTTTAGTCTATGTGTGAATCCAGGAAATGGACTGAGGGCTTTGTCTCTAATCACATTCGTCATTTTTCAGCATCTTTACACATTTCCTCAATTCTTTCCTTTTATTTTCATTCCTGACTTGTGCACCCGTTCCCCGAGTTGGTGACTGACTGTGTGACACATAACCCATAACAGCTACAAAAGTGAATGGTTATCTCCTGGAACCTCGGGTTAAATATGGTGGAGGAGGTTTACGGGCTCTGCCTAAGTCACTTGACTGCCTCTTGACACCCGTGGGCCGTGTCTCAGGCAGATGCGATGCTCTGATTGGTCTTGTCTAGTCTTTTACCAAGAGCACTGAACTTTGCTACATGCATTGGATGCAGCCACTGGAAATAACTGCTGTGGCCCGAGCAGTTTCCTCAACTGGTGCTTTCCTCTCAGAACGCTGACAGTGTAAAACACAGAAGCTGAGGTTTGGATAACTATGGTATAGACCTTAATTTAGCAAGTTTATTGAGCTCATGTAACAACTCATAACAGATAATAAAGTGCTAATATTTTTCTTTCATTCATTCATTCATTCATTCATTCATTCATTCATTGTATATTAAAGAACTGAACTGTGCAGGGTCCTGCATAAGATGCGTCTTTGTATTACCACATGCTGGAGACAGTGGGAATTCAGGAAGTGAAGTTCATATCCTTGTAATGCACAAACCATCCTGTTTAACTGCACCTCTGCCTTGTGCCTCAATCTAATTAGCACTACTACCCAAATCGTTGTGGAGTTCCTAGGGGCAGCTTCTTAGGTACCACCCTTGGATGCGAACCAAAGCTAAGATTTCTGTCAGCATACCAACTTGGAAAACAAAAAATCACACAGAAGTTCTCTGTTCTCTTTAATGAAGTTTGCCAAGGAGAGTCTGATTTCAAGGCCGTTTCCTCTAAGACAGCCATTGAATGCGTCGCACTTACTTAAAATGGATGGAAACAGTAGCTCCCGGAGCCGCTTGCCCGGAGCAGGCAAGCTTGGAGAGATGGATAGATAGGTCAGGGGTCTGATCCAGACTTTGATTGCAAATTGGGCATTTCTCCTCTAAAAGCATTCTAGCTGCTGACATGGAACTGATCAAGAAAAGCCCTCATGGTCTTTTCCCCAGTGATAGCCAAAAGGTGAGGTTCTCAGAATAAGAGGTTTCTCAGACACGTGGTATCCATGTCACCTGGACGTTGATTAGATGTGTGAACTCTTGAGCTCCACACCCAGTCTTGCTGAATTGGAGACTCCGGGGTTAAGGCAGAGGCCACTGTTTATCTCACTCTGCAGGAGAGCTTGGTGTCAGCTAAAACTTTACAACAACTGACTGTGTCTTTTGACCACTAGGGGCAAGTTTTTCCCCTCAGACAGTGACTAAGAAGAAACTTGACCTTTTCTTGGCTCTACATTTCTATTGGTATTTTATCCAAAAGAGAAGGTGGTTTTTAGCATTTAGCGTAGTTAATATTCCACTTCTCAAGATTTCATCTCTAAAGGGTAAGAAAAACCTGAGCTTTGGATGTAGCTGCTGTTTCATCTTAAGCCTGGTAAAAATATAGTCTTGGTGTTTGAGCAAACCTATTCCTGACCAGTTGTTTGAGTAGAAGAAAATAGCTTTTGGTTTTTCTCTCCATCCTTCTTCCCACCTCACCCTCCGGTCCTCCCCCCCACCTCCCCCACTCAGCAAAACACAACCATGGCTCTAGGAAACAGAAACCCAAAGTGACCTGGTAACTTTTCAAGGCCAAATATTCAGTAAGGTTATGATGTAGAACCTGACTGTATCTAGTATTGTAGCTACCATTTCTTTCATACTTATTAGAAACAGCAACAGCCACTTCTGTCCTTTTTAATAAAGAATATGAGACCATCTGAATCCCAGGCCCGCAGGAGATGGTTTAAATTTTCAAAATTACATTCGCCTATTCATAGAGGATCATGTAGGGAGAAAAGGAAGAAAAGGATGTCATCACAGACAATGGAAGCCATTAAAATTGCCAGGACCGTGAGAATGGCGTTCTTCTCAGGAGACGTGCTGTGTAGAATGAATCCCCAATCTGGATGAAGAGCTCACTCTTATTATTTTAGCAGTGTTCTGTTTCCAAAAATCCAAACACCAAATGATTCTAGTCTGGCCCCTGAGATGTGCTTGGATATCTGATAGCCAGGAATGAAACACTGGTGTGTTCTGGGGGATGGTAAGACATCAAAGATGGGAGGCAAGGGTGGGCCCGTTCTCAAGACTTCCTTCCCGTGTAGATTTGCCATGTGAAGCCTTGAGCTTTAGTATCATAGTTCAGAGAGCAGAAGGGAACATGGTTGAGTGTCTAGTTCTGCCCTGAGAACTAAGCTAAGACCTTGGACAACTTACGCAGAGTTGGTCAACACTCCCCGAAGCCCAGAAACAGTACACGTCTCAGACAGACTCACAGTATCTGGGACCTTTTCATCTAAAAATAAACATTTCCCAAATCACTTCTTTTTAAGCCTTCCTTCCTTTTGATATATTATTGATGTCCCTTTCCAGAGCATTTATTCTCTTCCAAGACACATTCACCAGGGGGTATTTCTGACAAGCAGAGGAGTTTGAAGGGCGAAGCTGATGGGGGTGGGGGGTGGGGCAGGGGCGGAGGTGGGGAGAGAGCATCTGTTTCTTAAAGGCTCCGCTCAGGTGAAGTGATTAAGAAAAGCATAATGCTGAGATATTTCTTTAGCTGTGAGAAAAAAAATGTTGATTATTTTAATTTTACTTAAGGATTTTTTAAATGCTGGCTAGAAAGCTCTGTTTTCTCTTTCTACATCTTGGACCCGTAGTGTTCCATTGAGCATCCTCAAAAACTCTAGAATGCTAGGTAAGAAAAATATAGGAGAATGGGGAAATAGAAGGATACAGAGGGTCCTAGAAACCTACAAGAAGAACATGGTGATGAGTGGATCAGGGCCCAGGGGGGTCTGCTTAAACTATATGGCACTAACCAAGGACAATATAAGTAGTAAACATTAAACCCCTACTCTGATCTACCCAATGGACAGGACATTCTCCACAGCTATGTGGAGAGTGGGGACTGACTCTGACATGAACTCTGGTGCCCCATGTTTGACCCCTTCCCCTTGGTGGGGAGGCCTGATGGCAGTCAAAGAACAAATAAGCAGGCTACCAAGATGAGACTTGATAGCCTATGACCATATAGTGGGGGAGGTCTCCCTCGGTCATAGACCTAGGGGAGGGGAATAGAGTGAAAGTGGGAGGGAGGAAGGAATGGAAGGATACAAATGATGGGATAACAATTGAGATGTAATCTGAATAAATTAATAAAAAAAAACTCTAGAAAGCAAAATGCCAATGGTAAAACATATATTTGTGAATTGTAGTGTAAGTTGAATAGCCGTTTTACATTTTTTGTAAGTCTTTAAGGCATAGTGTACATATCACACCTTACTCATATTTAGTTCAGACAAGTCAGGTGCAAGTGTTTAATAGACACATGTGGCTCCGAGCAGATACACGGGAGAGCAGAAATTCAAGCCTCTGAGGCAGATAGGTCTTTGGACACCTAATCATCGAATTAGGACAATGGTGAACTTTCGTAGATCTGGGGTGGGTGTGGCCTCCTTGTACAGGTTAGTAAGTAGCCGTCTCACTGTCAGGGCACCAAATCCTTCTTTCCTACCAGTTCTACCTCAGCCACTGTACATACAGATCCACTGGAGACTGTGACAATCTGACTGGAATGCAGAAAATTCCCCCATCCTTTTTTTTAGATGACTGAATATAGTATGGGTTGGTGACAGTTATAACAAATGATGAAACAATAGATAGGATGTATATCTTCAGAGAAATGGGAAAATGAAGCTTGTTGGACAGAACTGCAAGTAGGGCTTGTTTTTTTTTTCCCCCAAGACAGGGTTTCTCCATGTAGCCCTGGCTGTCTTGGACTCACTTTGCAGACCAGGCTGACTTCGAACTCACAGAGACCCACCTGCCCCTGCCTCCAAAGTGCTGGGACTAAAGGTGTGCACCACCACGCCCAGCCATAAGTATGGCTCCTTAATTCCCATTTTTTAAAAAAAACACACACTTTGTTATAGGATTGATAACAAGCAAAATTTAAGCTACTAGATTGTGCCGTCTGCCTTCTAAGCAAAAGATGACCTCAGTTTATAATTAGTCAATCAGCAAGAGAAAAAAAAAAGTTCTACTCATTTGACTACATTCTGCCTAACATATGTAATCTATGTCTTTGAAGTCCAATATTGCTTTTGGTTTTTTATTTACTTATTTATACTTTGAGAAGTTCATATTTTTAACATATTAGTTCCTGTTCCCTCCATCCCTACCCACTCAACTTCATGTTCTTTCTCTCTCTTTCAAAGACATAAAAAAGAAAAGCCACTAAGAAACACAAGGTCTGATTTGTGTTGGCTGTCTACCCTTGAATACCAGGTCTGCCCTGGAGAGTGGTTGTTACACACAGTTTGCAGAGGTTAAGGGTAGTGAAGTCCAATATTATTACGTTTGGTTGGGTTAAACCCAGCTGTTCCTATACTCTAGTCTACAGCACCTTAGACTGTTTTATCATGAGGAGAAGATGGCCACACCACTGGGATGTTAGGAATCATGCTTCTGTCTTCTGTCTTCTTGTTGGGACCCCTGATTGCACTCAAGGTAAGTACTTTTTCCCTCCAGGTCTTAGGAATGCATGACACACAGAGGTTAGAGGGCGGAACAAAGCCTTTAGACTCAGAGGAACCTGACTGCATTGACTTTTCAAACTCTTTCCAACAGCACATTTGACTAGTTTCAGAGAGAGCTGTGCAGCCGAAGAAACCCCAAGCCTGTCCTAATTTAGCTAACAACAGTAACAATGCTGAAGGTAGCTTCTGGATCATTGATCCCAAAGCATACCAAAGTGGGTTGCTAAGGCTGGGTAACTTCTAGAAAAGAAACATTGTCTCCTAAGGGGCAATTGTGCAAAAATGTGCCAATAGCCTTCCTGCAGATTCTGTGTCAGGGGTCAATGGATGCGTTGATGAATGAACGAATCTACCATGCGACTAGAGCCTCGGGTTGTCAAACACATCACCCATAAGCCTCCCTTTGCCAAAATCCTGTCATGGATGTGGCGTTTCCACCTTGCAGAATTTTATATCGGTTGGGGGAATTCTGACAGCTGACTTCCTCTCCTCTCCCCCACACATTCCCTAAGCAGAAAGTTCCTTTTTTTCTGGTTTCCTTATTCTTTTCACTCCCACCTCTTATCTGGTTTGGTGGAATTAGTAACCTGTCTTTTGGTTGCACACATATGCAGCCAGGGCGGGGATGCTGCGTTGTGAGTAGGAGAAAATACATTGACGTCTGTGTGCGTAGCTGAAAAGAGGGCAGACTAGTTTGTTTGTTTGTTTTTGTTTTGTTTTGTTTTTTGTTGTTGTTGTTTTGTCTTGTTTTGTCACTGCGAGTGAATATCTGAGAGAAACAAGTCAAAAAAAGAGGAAGTTTACTCTCATCCAGAGGTTTTAGACTGTAGTTAGTTGGCTCCTTTGTTTCTGGGGTAACCCAGATGAAAGCGTCATTACGAAAGGGTAGGGAAAGGCAAAGTTGTCCACCTTATAGCACCTAGGAAACAGAGGGAAAGGAGACAGAGAGGGTGCCTTGGACAAGATTGAGTTCCCAAGGACGAACCCCAAATCTATTGGATGTTGTCACCCACCTTCAAGTAGCTGCCTTTATAGATCCCTTCAGAGTCGCGTGTAGAAGCACGCTTTTTAAAGCTACACACAGGTCTCAATTCAGTCGGTTCAGAAACCAAGACTCACGATGACCTATAGAGTCCTGCTACACCCCAGACACCATCCTTCCCACTCTCCTTGGCAACAGAGCTCTGAGCAGTGGCAAGGCTGGAGGATAGCGTGTCTGAGATGCCTTTGCAGGTTGGTGGAGCCACGTGTGCATGCCAGCTATTGGGAGGTAAGCAGAGATAACAGCAGTAGAAAACAAGAGGGCAGGAGCTTCCGGTTGCACTTCTTCCCTGATGCTTGAAGTACGTGTGTGCAAGGAAACAAACACCTGGACAGTGAGATGGCTTTGCAGGCAGAGGTCACATATGAGCTAAGAGGGAGCCGTGCTGGGTGCCTCTGAATGAGTGGCTCCAACCCTGAACTGCTGCCGCTGAAACTCTTTAATCCAGGAGAACAAAACCTTCTATGTGCCAGTCTGGGAGTTGGATCTGTTTCCAACTTAACTCAGTTATTCGCAGTATTCATTGACAGAAATAAAGTGCTCTTGTCGATTCTAATTGGTTGTGAATAAGGGAAGCCAATGTTAACGTGTTTAAGGTAAAAAAAAAAAAAAAGACTTTGTTTCTGGAATAGTTGGGCTACAGTGTGATTGATGAAATACATTTAACACAGCAGAAACAGCCTGAAGAATGGATTGAAAGCTGCTAGGAACATAGCTTAGTCAAAATATGTCTGCTCTGATTTCTGCTTTTCTCTTTGTTTGTGTTCCTCTGTTCGTGACGTCATCTTCCTTCTCCCCTCCTCCTCCCCCTGAGCTTCCCGTTCCTGTGGTTTGTCTTCAGTCCCTGATCAGCATTTGGAAGGTCGACGCCCGAGCCCGAGAGCAGGGGCATGACTCTACTTCAATCCCTTCCAGTCCCGCTGCCTCAGTTTACTATTCTGAAAGAATTGACCAGGAGTCAGCTGTCTACTCCTGACTCTGTCGACTAGGGCGAGAAAATGGTGTCCGAGCTAAAATCCAAGTAACTGAGACTTAGACGCAACTTCACTTCCTGAAATAATTCTTTCGGCAAGGACTGAAGAAAGAACGTGTTTTTTCTTCGAGGAAACCCTCCTGCGTTGTTTCTTATGGTCTCTAACAGTGGGTCTTGATTTCTAGTGATAGGAACATAAATAGCTGATGTTCATAATGTACATAGCTTCTAAAGCCCGTGCCTATATCTCCAATTAGACTGAATACACACGGGAAATCTACCAGCAGCCACACCACCACAGAAAAATGGCTCCCCACTCCCAACAGCGACCAATGGCCAACAGCTCCTCAGCTAGGGTCATAATCTCATGGGCTCCTCTCCCATCTATGCTAGCATGTTGGTTGGCTTGAACTTGTATACGTCTTGAGCAGATCATCGTTGCTGCTTGGAGTTCGTGAGTTCAGCGGCCATGTCATATCCACAATGCCACAGTTCACAGCCCTCCTCTCCGCTCCTCAGCTCTGGCGTTCTTCCCACCCCCAGCTCTCCCTCGGTGTTCCCCGAGGCCTGGGAGGTGGGCCATACAGTGGTCCCATTTATGGCTGAGAATTCAACAGTTACTTATTCGCACCACTTTGACCAGTGAGGACTCTGTATTGACGGCGGCTAAACCAGCTAAAAGAAGTTTCTCAGACCAAGGCTGAAAGAAGCGCAAATCTGTGGCCATAGGTGTTGGGATAATCTGATGTATTTGATGCTAATTACTGCTTACTGTCTCTGACCCACCTTTTGCTTAACAAAAAGCCATCCCACTTGGCAGGGCAGGAGATAGGTGGTGCTTAGAGAGAGAGGAATTCTAGGAAAAAGAAAGGACTGCCAGGAAGAGAGAAGAGAGAGACCTGAAGTGAAGAGAGGAAGTCTGCCATGGGTTAGATGGAGGAGAAGCACATGGCCGGCGTGGAAGGAGAATCCAGCCCAGATGGAGAATGTTAGCAAGTATATGGGATTATGGATGGGAGGTAGCTTGATAGAAGTTATTGGAAGCAGATGGCATGGGATCCCTGCCTCACTATAGGAAGTAGTTTAGAGGATTGTTAGCTGCCCCAGGTTAACTAAGGCTATTTTAAAATATAACAAGTGTCTGTGTCTTGATTGATTGCTAGCCGGGCCTACAGGTAATACAGATAATACAGATAAAATGTAAAAACGATACACAGGCACAAATATTTGAAAGGCAGTTTGACATGTCTACTGAGAAAGAGTGGTAGATTCCCCTAAGGATTATGAGCCCCCTACAATCTATGGGTTTTGGCCAAGTTTATGACACTAAACATTTACTCCTTCCTGTGTAATAAATCCAACCAGAAAGTGACTGGTTACCCCCAAATTTGTCAAACCACTCTTACAGCAGCAGGCACATTTTGCTTGGTAGGTAGATACTGAGCATCCAGGGCCCACCACTAAAGTCCACTGGCGACTCTTCTTCCCCAGTAGCCCACACTAATTTGTTTTACTGCTCCAACGTATTGTAAAATATAGGACTTAAATAATATAGGATGGCACCAAACCCTGTGGAAAGTAAAATGTATATACTATTGAGATTGTAGCTAGTCACTCACCTTTTCAGGGGAGCTATGGCTATTAAATTTTCCAGTGGGAAGTTAGTGGCAGAAGGAAAGTGGATATTAATTTGTAGTTTTAGATTTTGGGCCTCAATCTACAATAATAGAAAGTTGTGTAGATATTCATATCCTCCCTATGTTTATAGAATACTGGAGGAATTTAGTAGAAATATACCTTGTCATCATCCTTTAATCTAAAAAAAGCAAAGAGATGTTTGAGGGCCACTGTCTTAAAGACATTCATTCCTTATCACAGTGTCATTACTATGTGGAATGGAACATGAGGACTCTACAAAGATGCTCTGGTTTGAAATTCCTAGGTTTGAAACATACTGATAAAAAGCCTCATCCTCACCCAATAATGGATTTGCCCTCTTTTCTTCTAGGTTTAATTAAGAGGAATATTTTTTCCAAATCATTACTGTATCGAAGATAAGGTCCAGACTCACCCGTGTAGGAGAAATGGGCTGATAATATCTAGTATTAACACATATAATCATTATGGTGGTAGTTAGTATTTAACAGACACCTGTTAGATTTTTATTGTGCCTATACACTGGAACGGGGCAGAAGCTAACTCCTAAGCTACCTTGTTATCTCCCAGCACCACATCCCATGCCACTTGCTTTAATTATTCCTATCTGGGCTACTTCCCGTCCATCGTTCCCGTAAAAATACTGCACATGTTTTCCATCTGGGGCTGCTTCTCTGCATCTGCCAATCCTCATGCAAGCTCCTCCCGGGCATGCGCTTCTAGTTCATGCCGAATCCATGGCGACTCTGTTTTCTTCTTCCTCCCTGCACCTCTCCTGACTCTCTTGAGTCTTCTCGCTCCTGTGATCCTCCTGTCCTCCAAGCCTGCGAACCTTAGCTCCGCCTACCTTTCTTCTGTCCAACCCAGGTATAGGCATTTTATTGGGCAGTCAGGCGTAAATTTGGAGGCGAGGTTACATGGCATCACTTGGTATATGTGAACTTTTGCTTGTAGAACAATAAAGATCTCAGCAGAGAAGCAATTAATTAAATATAAAGCACCAGACCATGCCGCAACACACA
Organism: Acomys minous; assembly: GCF_964271855.1. Taxonomy (NCBI): domain Eukaryota; kingdom Metazoa; phylum Chordata; class Mammalia; order Rodentia; family Muridae; genus Acomys; species Acomys minous. Next base: position 99,125,486 of record NC_140490.1, read on the forward strand.
CACACACACACACACACACACACACATGCACATACACACATATGCACACACACACACAGATGCACACACACAGATGCACACACATACACAGAAGCACACACACAGATGCTCACACGGACACACAGATGCACACACACATGCATACACACCCACACCCCCCACAGATGCACACACACACACAGACACACAGATGCACACACACACAGATGCAAACACACACAGACACACAGATGCACACACACACAGATGCACACACACACAGATGCACACACACAGATGCACACACACAGATGCACACACACAGATGCACAGATGCACACACACACTTTCTTCCACATAGTTTTATTCAGTAGTAGAATGATGAGGTGATAGACAAAATGACCAGAACAACACTATCAGTTTTCTTTCTTTCTTTCTTTCTTTCTTTCTTTCTTTCTTTCTTTCTTTCTTACTTTCTTTCTTTTCCTTTCTTCTTCTTCTTTTTTTAAAGAACAACAGGTTTATTGTACAGCCCTCCAAATGACAAAGTTGCTTTTTGAGAATGTAGGTTTTAACGTTAGTTGATATTTCAGTGTATTTTAAAAGGCCCCTTTTAAGCTTAGATTAATGTGTTGATAATTGAAAATTATCTGGACATGTTATATGTTCTAGATATGAATCTGAAACTTTCACGAGTAGCTCCACCTTCAGACCTTTAAGATAGCTAAGACCTTAAATCCTTTCTGAAAGAGGTCAGGGTATAAGTAACACCATCGGTTAAATTAAATTCACTGAATCCATTTGCTGGGACGCCTTTTGATGCGGAGGAGAAGTAGTCTCCTTCTCTAATCAACCTCATTAGGGATGCGGCTGCATCGAGCAGCTGTGAGAGAGATGTAGCCTCACATAATACAAATTAAACTTCTTGGGCCAGTATTAAGAAGCTTCCAGATAACTCCAAAAACATAATGAGCCGAAGGCGTTAATGTCATTTTACTACTTCGGTTTCCTATTTAAATAATGGACTTTGCTGATTTGGAGGTGGGGTGCTTACCATAAGATGGGTTATTTACTCATTCTCATGTGGTTGTAATTTTCTCTTAACTATCCCAAACACAGAATTTTGCATGGGTTTCAAACAAAAAGAAAGCTCTTCTGTAAAACTGAACATTCATCGCTGCCCCCTGCTGCCCCGCACCCCCCACCCCCTGAACTACCCAGAACCATTGGTCAACTGCAACAGCAACAGTCTCTGCAACTTAGCCCTTGCACTGACCACTGAAGGTCCCGGGCTTTGCATACTTCATGCACAATAACATGAAGCAGCGAATTTCTCTGGACACTTAGCAGAGTGTGGTATTTTTCAAGGTAGTTTGTTTACAGTGTCTCTGTGTCTCAGAAAAACAACAACAACAACAACAACAACAACAACAACAACAACAACAACACTGGGTCCAGACCATATATGCTTCCAAGACCTAGTAGACTTTTGAGAATCTATAATCAAACTCTGGTTTGTCTTTCCTTTATCTGTCAATCTAAATAACAAGCAGACAGACTTGAAACAATCTCGAACTCCATTTGGGAATAATCATGGGCCTTTGCAATGAGTTCTGTGCAGGCCATGAAAGCCATAGCTGTGTGTGAAGAGGTTGAGGTACGGAAGGGGGGTGGGGGGCAAAGGGGGTATTAAAAGGCAAAATGAAGAATCTGTATACACTGTTTGGTAACACTAACTCAGACCACAAGCATATAACAAGGATGGCATAGGTCCAAGGGCAGACAGACAGTGGTTGGACAGGAGTCCTTGAGATATTTTCTGTGTGAGTTTATAATGGCCTTTACGCAAGGTTGTATTTCTGGCAGAAGCTTTTGTGAAAACGTTGGTTATCAAACATATATGCTGAGAGTCTCCCCTTCAAAAGCTCATTATTACTGGGGTTGTCAGTGTTTTGATACTTGCAAGCATAGGGAATCGTTTAGTAATCCGGGACTCCACTTGGCTTGCACCATAGACGCAGGCTCTCCACACGCTACACCTCGCCACCTACCATCTCCACCCGTATGGAGCCTCATACACACCCCTCTGCAAGTAGTGGTATATTATAGATTTCTTCTCTCCTTAACAATCATCAGACAGACAAATTCTTTTCAAAGGTATTGCTAAGATATATCCACGCGTAAGGGTAAGAGGGCCGGATCTGTTCTAGTTTGGCTCCAGGTGCACTGGGTCCTCTTTGTGAACTTTTAAGGATAATCACCTATTTTATTGTCTCGTTCCCTTGAATAATTAGGCATGCATATGATTAAAATCAGATGCATGGCGATAAGGGACATGAGCAGTGAGCAAAGGCGTATATAACCCAAGCCTGTCAATCAACCCAAGAGGCCTGTGACGTCACAGAGCCGTCAAACCCCTCCTTCTCTGGAGTTCTATAGAAGCAAGCTCCAGACAATTAACTGGGGCCCGGGAGTGCCCTGACTCCCATTGCTCACTGCTATTCTTGACCGCGTGTTTCTTCCTGATCTGCCCTATTGCTTTGCTTTGAATAAACTACTCTTGTCGTGTGGTAACCCACACGCACTCCTCTTGTTCCTGAGTAGGACGCCAAGAAACTGGGGCCACCCAGCCCAGATCGTGAACCCTAGTAACAGCGTGATAAAAGTGACTTCATTTCGATTCCTACGACTTTCAGACCACCCTCCCTGCTTCTTTTGAAATTTCCTCACGCTCCACTTTTAGTTTGTTCCCCCACTTTAAGATTTACTGCAAACCTTTGCCAAAGCATATAATTTTGCATTTTAGAGAAAGGCTTAGCTTGGGAAGCAGTGTTGTGATTTCCCTGCACACTTTGGTCTGGGTGGTGATTGCCTTCAGTCCGGCCTTTATGGGAACACTATCATTAAAATCCTCATGGTCTGTGGGGACGGGAGCTGGAAACACAGCTTGGGTCTTTTTGATTATGGTATGAGAACTCCCACTCCTTAGCAATGTTTTTGTTTTTATTTTATAATAACTCCCAGTTAATGATCCTGTCTTGGAGCTATTTAAAGACATTCTAAATTAAAATTGTAAATGGGCTCTTGCAAGAGTCTCAGAAAACATTCACACAGCAAATAGAGTTGTGTGCCCACGCCTGGCAGTGCGTAACCTGTGGACCTTCCCTCCCCTCCACCCCCCTTCCTCCTTGTGGGACCAGCTGGACCATTTAGCTGTGCTCTGGAAACTTGTGGCTCCATCCTTACCATTCTTCCATCATCCTTCAGGCCCTGATTCTATTATCCTGCCTTATAAATAATTTCTCTGGCTCTGTTGTTCCCTGACCTTCTCTTGACTGCTTCTCAAGTCTTCTTTTTATTTGAGCAGAAACTCTGATCTATTTTCCCTGCCTGCATCTTAGTTCTGCTATTTGTCAAAAGTTGCTTTTTTTTGGGGGGGGGTGTTATTTGCCAAAAGTCACTTTTTTTTTTTGTTTTTTGGTGTTAATCCTGAGTTGTTATTGGTTGTTTTGTTGGTGTGTGTGTGTGTGTTTCCCTAAAATCAGCTCAAATTGGGACAAATATTTATCTGGACCTCTTAAAGCGAGGATGTTCTGGCCTAGTAGCAAACATCCAAGCCCATAATCTTTTTTTTTTTTTCAAGAACAAATCATTTGGTTTAAGGATGCTGAATAAATATGCCCTTCTCCTTTAGAAGCTGTGAAGAGCAGGCAGACGCGAGATCCAAATATTCGCTGCTGACAAATATTGATGTTATAGATACAAATAGACTAGAAACCATGGTGTGTCCTGGGGTCAGAATCAGGCTTCCACTCCAAACGCTGTACTCTGGTCCTTGACGGACAAGCAGGAGAACCCGGTGGGGAGGCTCTCTCCTGAGTGTCACAGCACGGGAGAGCGAAGGGCTGAGAACCCGTCTTTAGGATGCAAAGTGCCGCTCAAATCCCATCTCCTCTGGGAAACCCTACAGCTAATATAAGGGTCCAGGCCATGCGAATGCCCAGTCTCTTACTTTATCCACTAGATTCAATCACCTGTGGGGATTAGCCATCCATCCATGTGCCTACCTCATCAATATACTTTTTATGAAATTCTGACTCAACACCTGGCACTTTTAAGAGCAGTCAGACAAAAAAAAAAAAAAAAAAAAAACACCCAAAAAACAAAAAAACAGGTTGGACATGGACTTTGGCTCTGACCAATTTGATACAGGTGCAAGAAAAGTAATTATATAGAATTAAGGTTAAAAAAAAATACCCTCCCTTGGTGACTAGTTTGAAAATTCCTCCCAGGTTAGTGCTGTATTTGTTTGCTAAGCTCGATAAACCCAGTTAGGCAGAATAGATGTATTTTGTAATGCTTGAAATTTTTGGATGGCTTTTCTTTTTGAGTAAAAATTTATAAATTCAAATTTTAACTCAAATGAGAATCTATAGAAAAACACTAGTTATTATAAGAAACCTGCTAGCACCGTTCTGTCTCCCTGAGGTCACTTGAGGCATCTTCTCCTCAACGCCTTGTGTTCGCCATCCAGTTTTTAAATCCTACCAACAGTACCCTACAGCTCCCAGTGAAACGCAGAGCTCACAAGGAGAGCACTGCAGATTACAGTGCCTTCGGAGGAAGCCCGAGGGACAGCGAATCCCCAGAGCATTATGGTCCCCTGGAGTACAACTTCAAACAGTAGATGTGACTTTGAAAGAAGAGGCAGGGCTACAGAAAAGCTTTATCCTGTGTTCCGTGACGGCTCCCTCCACCAATCTTCAGGAAAAAGCTGCACATCACACGAAGCCTATTAAGATTGCATTTCTCATGGAAATGAGTGAAAAACAACAACAACAACAACAACCCTACATTTAAGTAATTTTCTATCATTGTGATGTGACACCATAACCAAGGTGACATATAGAAGAAAGAGCTTATTTGGAGCTCTCAGTTCCAAAGAGTTAGAGTCTATGACCATCATGGCAGAGAGCATGGCAGCAGGCAGCCAGGCATGATGCTGGAGCAAAGAGGGATAATTGGGAGTGCTGTGGGCTTTTGAAACTCCAGTGACACGCCTCCACCCATAAGGCCACACCTCCACTCTTAAGGCCACACCTCCACCCATAAGGCCACACCTCCACCCATAAGGCCACACCTCCACCCATAAGGTCACACCTCCACTCATAAGGCCACACCTCTTAATTCTTCCCAAATAGTTACACCAACTCGGAATAAAGTGCTCAAATATATGAGCCTATGGGAGCCATTCTCATCCAAACCCCTTCTGTAGGTATCAGATTAAAAGAGAGGTGAGTTATAGTACTATCTAAGTTTATTTACACGGCAGTACATCTTTTAAAAATATTTATTTTTATTTCTTTCTCTCTCTCTCTCTCTCTCTCTCTCTCTCTCTCTCTCTCTCTCTCTCTCTCTCTCTCTCTCTCTGTGTGTGTGTGTGTGTGTGTGTGTGTACGTGCACACTCATGGTGGCCAGAAGAGAGTATCACATCCTTTGGAGTGGGAGTTAAGGTAGTTGTGAGCTATCAGATGTGAGTGCTGAAACTAAATTCAGACCTTCTAATAAAGCAGAGAATTCTTAACAACCAAGCTATTTCTCCAGAGCTCCACAGTAATATCCTAAATGCACTGAGATACATGTGTACAAAGACAGACAGAAAGATATATTAATCACTTATTGCTGTGTAATGTGCTATCCCAATTCTCAGCAGTCCAAACTCTATCTATCATCTATCTATCTATCTATCTATCTATCTATCTATCTATCTATCTGTCCATCCACTTTACATTCCAATCACAGCCTCCTCCCTCATCTCCTCCCAGTCCTACCTTCCATCCCTTTTGCCCCTCTTCTCCCCCTACTCCTCAGAAAAGGGGAGCCTCCCCTGTCAACCCACCCCAGCACATTGAGTTCAACCTTCTTCCTCTGTAGCCTGATAAAGTAGCCCCATCAGGGTTAAGTGATAAAAAAGCAGGCAACAAAGTCCATGTCAGAGACAGCCCCCACTCCCCTTACTAAGGGACCCACATGAAGCCCGAGCTGCCCATTGGCTACATCTGTGTAGGGGCCATGCATCCAGTCCATGCATGGCCCTTGGTTGGTGTTTCAGTCTCTGCAAGCCCCCCTAGGCCCTGGTTGGTTGGCTCTGTTGGACTTGTGGGGCTTCTTTCCCCTCCACGTCCTTCTATCCCTCCCCCACCCCACCCCCAACTTCCACAAGAGTCCCTGCCCTCCATCCAGTGTTTGACTCAGCTATTAAAAACAAGGGCATGATGAAATTTGCAGGAAAATGGATGGAACTAGGAAAGATCATCCTGAGTGAGGTAACCCAGACCTAGAAAGACACACATGGTATGTACTCCGTTATAAGTGATTTTAGCCATATAGTACAGGATAACCTTACTACAATTGACAGACCCAAAGAAGTAACGAGGAGGCCCCAAGGAAGGATGCTTAAAGCCAAGCACTTATCTTCCAGTTTCTATGGGTCAGGAATCTAAGCACAGCTTATTGGGGCTTTCCAACTCCATCCTGAAGTTGAAATCAAGGTGCCAGCTAATAGTCTTGTTTGCTGTGAGAATACAAAATTCTACAGACTAGAGACCGAAACAACAAAAATCGTCTCATTACTTTCACCCTGTCTCACCACACAGTTACGTCTGTACACACCTGTTTCTATATTTCCTCTTTCTGTAAGGACCCAGGCTTACTGGCACAGTATCCATGGGACTGATTTCATTTTCACTTAGTTGCCTCTCTAATGACCCGTCTACAAATGCAGCCACACTCTGAGATACTGAGAACCTCTAAGTCTGGGACAGCGGGGGACAGGAGTCAGCCCCTACAGCCGTGTCACAGACATCTGAGGTTGCAGGCAAACCAGGGAAACATCACCTCCCATGCTCACTCGTAGAGCTGATGACAAGATTTAGCTCTTTTTGTTTGGTTGGTTGGTTTTTGTTTTTGTTTTTGAAGACAGGGTTTCTCTGTGTAGCCATGGCTGTCCTGGACTAGCTTTGTAGACCAGGCTCTGCCTCCCTCAGTGCTGAGACTAAAAGTGTGTGCCACCACACCTGGCTAGAATTTAGCTCTTAATGAGCTTTTGGGCCTGAGAGCTGAGCTTCCTCCCTACTTGTTACCATCACGCTCCTTTCTGCTCTTTGTCACAAGAACCTCTTCACTGGGCAGCTCAAAACAAGGCAACCATCGCCTCTCAGGATGAAGAGCAGGAGAAAAATGGGAAAATAAGATGAGTCTCACAGATGTAATAGACTTTTCTGGATGTGATGTGTTATCATATTTTCCTCTTAGAAATTAATTTCTATGCCTAGAGAGGTAGCTCAGCCCTTAAGAGCATGTACTGTTCTTGAAGAGGGCCTGAGTTCAATTCCTAGCACGCATGTCAGGTGTTTTATAGTCACTTGTAACTCCAGCTCCAGTGGACTGGACACCCCCCCCCCTGCTGCCACCTCCAGAATGCACACATAAAACACATGATTTAAAAGTAAATACATTTAAAATTTTTTGAACTTCTAGGTCTAACCCACACTTAATGGGAATATTAACCAAAGATACAGACACCAGGAAGTGGAATGGTCAGAGGTCATTTTAGAGGCTGTCTGCCTTGGGAGGGGTAGGGGGGAACTCTCCCGAAAGTTCATGAGGAGAAGGGGCCACTAGGCTGGCCTATGGGGGTTGATAGTTGTCTACAAGGTTGGGCAAAGGTTTGAACAACATCCCAAGTGAAAGAGAAACCGTGGAACTTTTATAACAAAATACCACAAGGTGGTTTAATCAAGGCATTATTTTCTCAGCAGTTCAAGCTCAAAGAACCAACAGGATTTGATTTCTGGTTAAACCGTTCTTCCTGGCCTATACACAGCCTCCTCTTGGTTGTTTCCATATTACTCGAACTACACTTGCTTACTATGGCTGACCTTTCTTCCTCATATGCATATTTATGATGTCACTCTCTTGCTAAAAGAGCATATTTGGATGAGGGCCTCATCTTCAACATAGTTTTTTAACCTGCATACATTTTTATCTTGGTTATTGTGAGACAGGACTTCTACATACAAACTAAGGGGGAATGAATTTCAGCCCATAGCAAGAGGCATGGTGGGAAAACTGCAGCACCGACAGATGCTGTAGGAACAAGTCATCAAAGACACCACTAAAATTAGTAAGGCTGTTCTGTTTTGTATAAGAAGTGTGCGTGTGTGTGTGTGTGTGTGTGTGTGTGTGTGTGTGTGTGTGTGTGTGTTACCCACCTGGCCTGGCTTGGTCTGCCCTTGAGCAAAAAGACTGAAGTGCCTTCAAGGACACTAAACTGGATGCCTAGGTGAGGCTGCCAGTGCGCAAGACCACAGGTAATGAAGACCTAGAAATCATAAGCATGAGGGGAAAAAAGTGGAGAATCATGGTACTTTAATTTTTTATGTATCTCAAACACAGGTTTTGCTTATTTTTCTATATATATAGGAATATGTTATGTTATATCATATAACTTTATCTCAAAAATACTTTTGTCACCAGTTTTGAAATATCTATGCCTTCTGGAATTGACAAATGCAAGGCATCATGAGTAATAAAGAAAAGTACGACAATTTATTGATTTGACTTGATTTTCAATTAATCTATCTTAAAATAGGAAATTTATTGTGGGATTAAAAAAACATGACTGATTCTATTTTTTCATGTGCCCTAAGATGTGTGACAGGGTATTTAATAACACAATTAGGCAGGTGCTATTTCTCTTCAAGCGTAACATTATCACCTGAACTCTATTTGTACATAATATATAAGACTATATACATCAAACCCTTAGAAAACATATCACAACCCATAATCTTTTATACGAAGATGATTGCATTTGTTTTTGGTATTGGATACTTTCATTAAAAAATGTTTCAAGTCATGTTTATTTTTATCTTGATGGCTCCTTATGTATCCTGGTCTCTGTTAAAGTCACTGCCATCTATTCTGTTCATAAAGCATCCATCCACAGCCAGCGTGACCGATGCCTAACACCAATGATACCTCGCGTTTCAGGGATTTCTCTCTGGCCCTGTTCTGACCGACACCCTTTTAAATTCTCTGCCATCTGCTAAGGGGATAAGGAACCCCAGTAATTGATCATTGTTAAGGGGCTGGTGCATGTCTCTGGCATGAGAGAATAAAGACTGCCTTCCTTAGTGACCACATCTTCATCCCTAGATGCTGTGAGCTTGTTACCTACATGGCAAAAACGGACCTTGCGCATGGAGTTAAGGATGAAGAGCTTGGAATGAGATGACTTCAGCGGGTCCAGTGTAATCGCAGAGGACCTCATAAGGAGGAGACAAGGGCATCATATCTGAAAAAGAAGCTAAAGTGTCTCTAACCGAGGGGGTGGGGGTGGGGGAGAGAGAGAGAGAGAGAGAGAGAGAGAGAGAGAGAGAGAGGGAGGGAGGGAGGGAGGGAGGGAGGGAGAGAGAGAGAGAGAGAGAGACAGAGAGACAGAGAGACAGAGAGAGACAGAGAGGGAGGGAGGGAGGGAGAGAGGGAGGGAGGGAGAGAGAGAGAGAGAGAGAGAGAGAGAGAGAGAGAGAGAGAGAGAGAGAGAGAGAGCGCAGAGGGGAAACAGGAAAACTTTGCAGATGTGAGGTGGGCTTTGAGGACTGAGGAAAAAGCCACCAGACAAGCACGATAGACGACTTGTAGACAAAAACCCCCATCAGGAAACTAGCTCCAGCCACACCTGGATTGCAGCCCAGTGAGACCCATTAAGAACGCCAGACCGTCAGCATTGTAGGATAGTGAATTTGTGTTGCTTTCAACCCCATGTTTGTGGTGGAGATTTTGTTACACGGTTACTAACCGTGCAGATAACTCAAGATTCACTCATTAATCTGCCGTATTTAAAAGAGCTGGGGTTTAAATGGGACCAGCAAGATGGTTCAAGGGGAAAAGCTGTTACCACTTAACCTAATGGCTTGAGTTCCATGCCCAGGATTCACATGCAAGGAGGAGAGAGAGTACCCTTTTCTACAACAACTTGTCCTCTGACCTCAACAAATGAACTATGGCATGAAAATATGAGAATGTGCTCTGTCTGTCTGTCCATCTGTCCGTCCATCCATGTGTTTGTCTGTCTCTGTCTCTGTCTCTGTCTCTGTCTCTGTCTCTGTCTCTCTGTCTCTCTGTCTCTGTCTCTCTGTCTCTGTCTCTCCGTCTCTCTCTCTCTCTCTCTCTCTCTCTCTCTCTCTCTCTCTCTCACACACACACACACACACACACACACACACACACAAATGTAAACCAAATAAGGTATAACTATTTGAAGGAATTACATAAACACTTATATTCCCTTCACTTTAGGTTTTGTTGGCTGAGAATCCCAGGAGTTGTGCTCAACAAAGTAGTGAAAAGTGTAGCCTAGGAATCCCACGTGCCAAGAGAGTGGGCAACTCTCCTACCAGAGATGGACTGCCTTTGCCCTCTGCCTCAGTGAAAGACCTTTTGGGAGCCTGGTACACGAGTTTACCACTGTAACAGTGACGTTGCTGAGCAGAGCCTTGGTGGTTGTTCAGATAAAGATCACGTTTTCTCAAACATTGGGTAGATTTTCCTAACAGTTTCGTCAGAGGACGTGCAGCTTTGGCTGTTCAGCAACAGAACCTCCAAATCTGATGCTCATCCCTCATCATTGGTTCAGACTTTTTCCCTGACAAGGATCCTTGCTTTCTCTTCCTCCCTTCCTTCCTTTCTTTCTTTCATCAGGATACTTTGGTTGGTGCCATCTCCCTCCATTAAAGGTGTCACACGTTTCCCTCCTGCTAAGGAGACCATTTAGGCCAAGATGATATTTTCTCTTCCTTTCTTATGATTAGCTTTGTAGAACGGAAGTATTGAGAAATAACAAAAGACATATTTCTACCTGCCCCAGAGAAATAGGTGCCTGTCCCCCTTATTGTACATGCTACCTCTGAGAGACAAGTTACAACAAAACCATTTGTCAATATGTCACGTGTCAGGTTGTCATTGTCACTGTGAGGAAGATGAGCTTGGCTTCAGCAGGAAATGTTGGTCCGTTGAAGAGCGGAACGCTGCCCTCAGGGAAAGGAGACGCTCGGTCCTGTGAAATGTGCATCTCTTACGTAACCTGAGGTCAGGTGAAGTGAGACAAGGCCCAGCTGGGCTTCTGTGGGGTCATCTCTGCCTTGAGAAACAGTGAACCGCTGGACTTGCCATCCAGTGATCGCTCAAGCTCATGGTTTAAAATCTATGCCAGGGTCAGGATTTGAAAGACTCTCTTGTCCACTTAAGAACTGGCTTATAAGATGTTTCTCACTTATTATCATTTTCTGTTTTTTTTTTTAATATTTCACCCACCTGGAATTCCTCAGTTCTATTAAATATCCCCTTATTTTGACTTACCTTTGTTTCGGGAGTATATAACATCTGTTTTCTGTTGACAAGAAAGAACAAATCTACTTTTATACTATTTCCAACATCTAGCCTTGTTCTAAATTTCTACTCTATGCCCTTTCCCCTGACCAAACTCAACAAACACCCAGATAAACAAAAGCCTTAGCATGTTTAATGAAATTTACTGAATGCATTCTGTCTCCTGGGCCTCGGGCCACGTAGGAGGATAGAGAACTGAATTCGGCTAATTCGCAATCAGGACAACCTCTCAGTGCAATGATGGAGACACACGCATGGCCATCGAACCTTGCCTAGATGTCCCTCCGTGCGGAAGCCTCTTCCGTTTCAAAGCTGAGCACGGTAGACACGAAGCCCACTCACATGTAGCTTAGAACTAGTTACAGGTGTGGTCGGCGTCTCCCTGTGGGGAGGCGAAGTATTAGGACGCTTGACGTGGGGTTTCCTTCAGAGTTGAATGAGGGGGCGGGGATGTTATTCACTTAGTAACAGCGGTGACCAGTGGAAGCAGGATTAAGGAAATGGGCAGAGGAAAATTCTAAAATGGCACATGCAAAAGAGAAAAAAAATCCTTTTAGTCTGGAGTAAGTATGATGTGTCCTGAAGTCAAAATAAGCTTCTCAGGTCGGGGTAGAAAAGAGAAAGGAGTAAGTAAAATATTTGGGGGGGGTGTTGTTTTGCTTTGATTTGTTTTTTAATGCATTTGGGTCAAATCCATCACATTTCCCAGAACAGAAATCAGCTCCAAATAAAGAGCTTATTGGAGGCTCTTGGGAATTGACTGTCTTGATCCAAGAATCCTTTGATATATATCATTTTATATTAGTGATGCAGAGGCAAGCATTTGAAAAGGAAAAAATGAATCCAAGGAGTCACACACCATCTTCCTTTCTCAGTTTCTTAAAGTTCAACATTCTTCTAAACGTTTGCCCTCAAAGATGTCCATTTATTCCCATGGTTCCTCACTGCTGTCCTGGCACAGCAGGCCTGTCTTTCCGGAACACTAGGAGAGAGGGAGAGTGTAGTTTTTGTCGGTGGCTAGAATGGAGCACTGCAGAAGCCTGCCCATCTTAGCAGGAGCGAAGATGTTCTGCACAGAGATCCTTTGTGTTCCCCCTTTGGCTACCAGACTACCCCAACAAGAGGCCCCAAGAATGGAAATTTCCTGGGACCCTCCTGTTGGGACAAGTTGAAAGTGAATCTCTGGTTTCAACCAGGACAGTAAGTTGACTTCCAGGAGGAGATTTCACACAGTTCTGGCAACTTGTCAGACCACAGTGCCTGAGAGACTGGGGCTGAGACCAGGGTGGATCAGTGATGGGTGGGACCACACCCTGACCAGGACTGCTTAGCTGCGCATACCTCTTGACTACTCTTTAGAACTAAAACAGACTCGGGCAGACGGTCACTGCACCTCTTTACCTATTCTTCTTAATGTGGCCATATTAAATAAATCTTGCTACGTCATTCACTTTTGTCTCTTTAATTGGCCTGTCGGGGGTGGCTGAGACTACCTCTGTGGGTTGCCAGGACTCAGGCTCTGACCTTAACACTCCAGGAGCATCATTTCAATTATCAAATATGCTCACAGAATACAGGAAATGTATATGTTAATGTATCCAAATCCAGGCTTCAGATGTCTACCTAATTGCAATGCTTTGACTTTTAAACTTTCTTTTTAAATGTTTATGTGCATATATGTTCATTATTGTATGTGTATAAATACCACATGTGAGTAGATACCCATAGAAGCCAGAAGAGGGTGCTGGATCTCTTGGAACTAGAGTTACACGTGGTTGTTAGCTGCCTGCAGGGTGCTGGGGGGCCTTCTGCAAGAGTAGGCAAGAGCAGCAAGGACTCTTAACCACAGAGCCATCCATCTTGCCAGTGCTTTGCTCTGGCTAGTTATTACCCTTTGTGTTTTATCTTAAGTGAGATTTACACAAATCAAAACTTCGCATTTGATATTTAACAAGCGCCAGTGTCTAACCAAGTGAAGAGTTGTTCTCAGGGTACCAAATCATCAGACAATCTTTGTTTTCTAAAGTGATTCTCTATTGGATCCTTTCCGCTTTTTTTTTTTTCAGACCATCTAACCATCACAGTAGACCCTGGGACCTGCCCCTCCAATACCATCCCGTATCTGCGGTCAGCTCTCATAGTTCACGCAGTCAGTCTGACCAAACAAAAAGCCAGTGCCCACTGCAAACAAGTCTTCCTCAGTATTGTAGGTTCTGTTCGGAGCCTCTGATTTGCTGGGTGTGGGTAATATGCACGACTTGTGTTTTAAACAGGTATCCCTGGTGAGTCTGATGATCAGTTCACTCCGAGAATCAATTCTATTCATTTGGTGTCGGCTTTCCAACGCCTCACACTATTAGTAAGCCTTTTTCATCTGGGACCGTCTTTTCCTGAACTGGATTAGATTTTTTAAATTGAAAAACTTATGATTTTGAGCTCTGGAAACTAAATACTATTTTTTCAGTCCCTAAAGTGCTTTTTTTTTTTTTTTTTTTTTTTTTTTTTTACTCTTTGTTAAAGTTGTTATCTATCTCCTCTGGCAGTTCTTATTTTACAAGAAGAATATTCATCTTGGTGTGTGGGTGCATCTGGCTGCTGGGTCCCGTTGGGGCATCTGTGATTTTTTTTTTTCACTGCTCACTCTGTTCTGGTTGCTGGGGCCATCTCTGGAGACCTTTGGGCAATTGAAATGGAGGGAGATTCAGGAATCTGAGTTCCTGCTGGCAAATTGTACACAGCTATGGTACAAAGCTGCAAGAACTTTCCCACACAGCCGGAACACTGTGGGGCAGGGAGGACTCGAGCCTTTATTTTCTATTCTGTCTAATCCCTCTGAAAGCAGGTGCATACATGATGATTCCTTCAAGATGGCTGAATATCTGGGGATTTTTCAGGTCTATGTCCCATAGCCATAGTCTCTCCTCAGAGGCGTGATGCTCTGGCTTTTGCCATTGGTACATTATAGTTGGTCTGTGGGAGTCAGCTCATGATTGACTTTCTCTATAATCTCTTCACAAAACACTTGGCTAGAAGGTGCTCAGCTTAAGATCAGGAGCTATTTGCCCGTTCAAGCTGGAGTGAAGGCTCATGGGAAGCAGCAAGTTAGGTGCCCAGGCCACCCCTTTTGCACAAGACATTCTCAAATCACTGAAAATTTCCACATCTGCTTGGCTTTGGCTAGCGATCCTGTACTAACTCCCTCTGGAAATCTGATGTCTGGCAAGGCTCACAATGTTTTTTTGTTTGTTTTGTTTTGTTTTGTTTTTAAGTATGTGCATGTTTCTGTCTGTACTTACATATACATAAGGGCAAGTGTCCTCAAAGTCCAGGAGGATGTTGGATCCCTTGGAGGTAGAGGTGCAGGTGGTTGTGAGCCACCGGATGTGGATTCCCGGAAGGGAACCCAGGTCCTGTGTAAGCGGTGCCGGCTCTCAATCGCTGCCCCACCACCTCTCCAGCACCCAGAGCTTGCAGCATTCAAGACAGCTTCCTTACAGGGCTGACGAGGGAAATATGTTCTTTCAGGCCTCTTTTATAAGGGCATTTATCAGGAAGAGCACTGGGAGGGTAGAGCCCTAGCTCTCAGGTACTTACTATTTCACAAAGGCTCTGGCTCTTTCCCTAACACCAGCTTCTTGGCGATTGTGCTTCACCGCGTGCTTTGGGGGAGAGGGACAGGCATCCAGTCCCTAGCATCTCGTATGCCTCGCGTCGCTTTCATTATTTGAAGGCAGAGATAACGGTAAAGGCCACACAAAGCTGGCATTAAGTTACAGTTGCTGCTGATTACACATGGCTTCCGTGCCAGGCACCTGGCTAAACGGCAGGTACCATTGAGAGAATCCAAAGAACTCAGCGTTTTGCCAGCACAGGTGGGTGCTCCGTCGATGCCAGGTCTCTTCTGTGGTTGTTCTTATTTGCTGAGACCATGTAGAATGTGGGGTTTGGTTTTTTTTTTCCAGCTCCCCTATCCCCACTGCAGGTTACAGATTATAGGCTCCCTTGGGTCCGGCGTTGTAATCCTAACATATTTGTTGGTTGACTAACTGACCAGATTGCAGGTTTCTAATCAGAAGTTCCTTATTTTCTCCACTTGGCAAGCGTAATTAGTTTTCCGTGCTTTTAAAAGGCCTAGCTCAAGGCTCACTTCTTTTCCAGAGCCGCATATGGTCTTTCTCCTACGACACAGCTTTGCCGATGCATCTCATGACCACCTCTTTTATATCTCAGATTCAAATTACTTCTGGAAATGACCAGTTTCTGCCATGGGAAGCTACTTTTTTCTGCTCCCAAACCAGGAGTGCCCAGGATTCTTACTTTAAATTCTGCCCCTATCAACATGGAAGAATTTCCAAAGAAAACAAAAATTGGAGAAACCATTCT
Organism: Acomys minous; assembly: GCF_964271855.1. NCBI lineage: Eukaryota > Metazoa > Chordata > Mammalia > Rodentia > Muridae > Acomys > Acomys minous. Next base: position 99,141,300 of record NC_140490.1, read on the forward strand.
TCTGTTTCTTTAAGAGGGAAGCTTCAGTTAATCCAAGCTGGGCATGGAGACAAACGAAGGACAAGACAACTTAGACAACTTAGGTCACTGCGTACATCAGAGAGACTTTGACAGACCCGTTCTCATTAAAGTGTGACATGACCCACCTTGGGTATCTTGGCACATGCTATCCCACAACATGCGTGTGTATATTTATTTCTGTGTGGGTACACACATGTGTAGGTTCACATGCACCTGCCCATGTGGAACCCCCCAAATCAACCTTGAATACTACTGTTCAGAAGTTATCCACCTTTTTTTTTTTTTTTTGAGGCAGGGTCACTCATGGGCCTGAGGTTTGATGATTCAGCTGCCCTGGCTTGTCCCAAGTCCCAAAGCCTGTTTCTCCTCCCCAGCACTGCTGATATTACAAGCATGTGATGACACATTTGGATTTAAAAAAAAAAAACTTTATTTAAATAATTTATTCAGATTACATCTCGATTGTTATCCCCTCACTTGTATCTTCCCATCCCCACCTCCCTCCCTCTTTCACCCTATTCCCCTCCCCTAGGCCTGTGACAGAAGGGGACCTCCTCCCCCACCATATGATCACAGCCTGTCAGGCACACTTGGGTTCTTAGGATCCAGCTCGGGCCTTCCTGCTTGTGTGGAGAAAGCTTCATCAGCTGAGCCATCCATCTCCCCAGCCCAAGAAACACATCGCTCAAGCATCTTGCATCAAGGCAGGGATGTGTGGTTGGGTCATTCTGATAGCATGGAAGCAGATGGTCGTAAATACAGCTGCATTTACAGATGCGATCCTCACCATAGCTGCCTTAGGTAGGTTTTCTGTGGCTGCAAGGAAGCCCCATGGCCAAAAAAACAAGCTGGGGAGGAAAGGATTTATTCTGCCTATTCTTCCACATTGCTGTTCATCACTGAAGGAAGCCAGGACAGGAGCGCAAAACAGGGCAGGAACCTGGAGGTGGGAGCCGATGCAGAGGCCATAGAGGGGTGTTGCTTACTGGCTTGCTCATCATGGCTTGCTCAGCCTCCTTCCTTATAGAACCCAGGACCACCAGCTCAGGGATGGCAACACCCAAAGTAGGCTGGGCCCTCCCCCATCAATCACTAATCAAGAAAATGCTCTATAGGCTGGACCACTTCCTCAGTTGTGGTTCCCTCCCTCTGAGATGATTACAGCTCGTGTGAAGTTGCTATAAATCTAGTCAGCACAACAGCCAAGTCATAGGACCAGCTTCAGTGCCCGTCAACAAACAAATGAAGGAACTTTAAAGATACAGAATGTATATATGATATAGTTTTACTCAGCCGCAAAATAGAATAAAACGGTATCGTTCATGGGGAAATGGTAGAGTTAGGAATCGTCACGTTGTTAGGCTAAGGAAGTCACACTCAGAAGAACAGAGGACATGTGTGTTCTGTGGTACTTGGAATCTAGCATACAAAGAAGGAGAGACATACTAGTGTGAGGGAACCATATGGGAACTATACCATGTGGGAACTAAAGAGGCCCGGAGCGGGGACTAAGAGAGTAGAGGAGTGGATTTGAGCAGAGTACATGATGTGCAAGTAAGGGAGGGTTGCCATGAATCATGTTTTGTTTACAATGGACTAAAAAAAAAACAAACCCAGGCACATCTCAAATCTCTTGGGCCAACGCTGAGGACTCCAACACTCTAGAAGACGGTGAAAAGATCCCAATTCCCTAAATCCAGTGAGTCACCTGTGCTATGAAGGTAGCAGGCTATTGAACCATCTCACACTGCCTTAACTAACACTGCCGTTGATGACATAAATGAGCTATAGCCCTAAATCACCCCATGTACGATCCCAGTTAATACTGAACTATGGATGCATAATAAGCCAACTGCTGGCGCTTCACCCATCCATCTGTGGTCCCGCATCAGAACAACCACTGTCAATTAGAATTTCAAGTGGGGCCGGGAACTGGAGTATTACCTCTGAGGCAATATAGTGGGGCTTTTAAAAGGCATTTGGAAAAATGCACTGGACGCTTTGTTGTGGAAAGGAAACAGAAGGAGACACAGCAGAGCTGGCTGGGGGAGGCTTTGTGTGCTGGAGTGTTTCATCTTAGCAGCCAGCTAATGAATCTAATAGAAAGCATTTGTCTGTGTTTTCTGTTCAATCTACTGTGTATTTTTGTCCTTTTAAAGCAGTATGCGGGATTGCAAAATATAGACAGTCATTCCCTTACGGAACCAAAAGAGAATTAGAAAAGGCTGCTAATGGCTTCTGTGCTTAGAAGCATAATGTCTTCCAGTGAGCTATGGATGGAGGGTCTGGAATTGCTTACGAATACCCGATTATAAATCTCACTACCATTTTCTCCTTCTTCCTCCTCCCTTTTTTTCTAAACTAAGGAAACTTCAACATGATATATGTGTGTGTGTGTGTGTGTGTGTGTGTGTGTGTGTGTGTGTGTGTATACATACTGTGGTAGAAATGTCAGCCACATTTCAACTCACTCTTCTGCTCCCCGTAACAAGAATGACTTTTGCACGTAACAATAGCCTTGCTTTGCTAAGTGGTTGGTAATATCTGCAAGTGTGTAAGGCATTCATTATCCAGGGCTCTTTTCTCCCTAGTATCACACCAGGAAAGAGCGGAGTGATGTTATTTGAATTCTTCCGTGTGCTCTGACTCCCGCTAGAATTGAAATTCAACTTCACAGTCAAATGAGTAACCGGCTAAAGCTCAGGTGTGCATTTCATAAGGTCCCCTCAAAGGATATATAACCGCTTCTGTCTTTCCTAAAGACAGCAAACTGAATTTTAATTGGACCTCGCTATCCCAAGAGAATACTCTGCATCTACTCCAAGGCCATATATTATAAAGCTTCAGTGTGAACTGGAACAGGAAGTCTGGGTTTAGTATTTTGAAGGTCTAGCAGCCGACACCCAAGTCATTTCAGCAACTCCCAAGTCGAAATGCGCTTAACTTGAATCTCTGAAAATAAAAAAGCATGCTATACATTCATGTGTGTAAATAACTCACATGTCTAAATTACCTAAACTTCCAGGTTATTAAAAATAATTTGGTTTTTTTTTCAGGAAATAAATCCCAATTGAGATTACTTCCAATTATTTTTTTGTCTGAACTCCACCCTGACCCTGTCAGATATTAAAAAATAAAATAAAGCAATGGAAAAGTTTAAGGGTGCATGCGTGTGTGTGTGTGTGTGTGTGTGTGTGTGTGTGTGTGTGTGTGTGTTTGTACGTGCATGTGTGTGTGCGCGCACTTATCTGTGTATATGAGTGTGCTTGTATGTGTGTCTGTGGGTGTCTATGTTTGTGTACTTATTATCTATGTGTGAGTGTATATTTGTGTGGTGTGTCTATGTAAGTGAGCACACATGTATATGTATGTATAAGTGTGACTATGAGTATGTGTGTATATGGGATATGTACTAGTACATATATGTGCACATGTGTATGTATGTATAAGAGTGACTGTTGTGGGTATGTGTAAGACTGTATGTTTGAGAGTGTGTGTGTGGATGCATGTATATTCATATTTGTGTATATTAGGACTTGCTGACCAAAAGTGGACTCTGGTGATCATTTTTAATAAAGAATGAAGTTTTAATCAGAAGAGTTGGGGTCGAGGAGTACGACATACTTAGGAGTACTTCTGGAGCTGGTTTCTGGTTGATGTCGGAAACTGGTGAGGCAACCTCCATAGAAAAACCATGCGACTTGCAGGATCTAATTCACCAACCCAGATAACACGGCCACGTGTGCTTTGTTCTTTGTAGTCTAAGCATCTGTACAAATTTCCTACAGCAAATCGAGACTCTGCAGAGCACTGTTAAAAATACTGCAAAATCATCTCTGAGTCAGAAGAGTGGAAATTCATCCTTTAAAACTGTAGAGCAACCATGCTATGGACCCCTACAAGATGCATCTTTATACATTATATGTGGTAAGGACTAGCTCTGTTGTTACTGTTTTCTTTCTTTCTTTTTAAGAAAATTTGGTAGCTAACTTTATCCATGATTGCATATCTGAGAAATCTAATTTTGCTCTTTACATTTATAGACAGAGGCCTGAGTCTGCAACTAGGCAGTGGATAAAGACTATGTCTGTGGGTTTTTTTCCCAAGACATGCTTCCTTAAACTATATTACATTAGAGAGTTGAAGTCAAGACTCTCAAGACCAGTTGGAATGATAACATTTGGTGGTTCTAAAGTTCATGTGTTTCTTTTCCCCCCTCTATTGACAATAAGACTTTTGAGCACTGGTCAGCATCAATCTGAAAAAGGCAGCATTTTCCTATCATAACTAAGGGAATACTCAGATTACATGGTCAAGTACACACTCCCACATACTTCAGACGTGCTTCCGCTTTCTCTTTGTTTTTATTTAACTATCCTTCACTGAATTTGCTCATCTTTCTTTTTCTTTCTCTCTTGCTTTTGGCTTTGAGTTCTGACAACAGCTTCCAAGTTATTATCCTAAGCCTTGACGTTGCCTTCCATTGTGTCCTGTCCCTAACACTCCGCTGTGTTCCTCTGTAGATACCAGAGCCAATTTTATGAAGCAGAATTGCAGGGATGGTAAGAAATTCATTTATTGGTTCACAGATCTCAAAGAATTGCTCTGAGGATCCGAAGAAAGATCTTTGCCATCCTCCAGGTCAAAAAAAAAAAAAAAAAAACCAAAAACACACTTGCAATTTTTTGTGTGTGTGTGCTCTCCAGGGTTAGAGTCAAGCATCTCAGATGAAGACTATTCCAGCTAAGCTATGCATCTCTGAAGGCAGAATCTCACCAAGTGTCAATCAAAGCTGGTGATGCTCAGCGGCCAGTCGGATGCTTCTCTCGCTGTAAAGAAACGTTTATTCTCAGAAAGTTTACCTGGGATCAGCTTCTTCTCTTGATAGCCACAGTTGACTCTACATTTTCCGTATCCAAATTATCTCACACATCCCCACACAGCTTCTTTAATGGTGGGAAAGATTCCCCATCTCCCCAATGGAACCTATTGATACATATCTTCCAGAATTTTCTGGTCAGCTTTCTCTTGATGTTGCCTCTAAGCAATCCTCAGTGTCTTGATTTAATGTTTGACTCTTGAGATGAGTAAGACCATTTAAGTTACATAGTGAGTGGAAATTCTTGGGACACTGCTTTCATTAATGATACAGCAAAAAGGACTTTGGTGTCACCTAACGTTGGC
>NC_140490.1:101196504-101534004 GCF_964271855.1 Acomys minous
TGATAACTCTAGGGAATCCTGGGTACAATTCATCTATTGATGACTGCATGTGCTCTAGGAAAATAATTCTCTTCCAGTTGGCATAGTTGACAGTAAACCAAATTAAAATCACCCCACTGACAGACCACTACTTACAAAGGCTTTTGTAATAGTCCACCTCCCAAGATAATTCAACGTCCTTTGTTATGCTGCCAAAGCATTGTGTGTGTGTGTGTGTGTGTGTGTGTGTGTGTGTGTGTGTGTGTAACTGATAAAGTCATTGGTTCATTCCATCTCCACACTGAGTATGTGAACCCAGTGGGTACAGGTATGTTGTCATGGCTTGTTCAATCCACTCTGTCCAATGTCACATTCATTCACAATGCCTGCAATGACACCCAACACACAGAAGGTGCTCAGTCAACATTTGAAAGAGGACGAGGTAGAGTGACAGGATGACAGAGTAAAAAAGGGAAGGATTGATTCACTGTATGGTACAATATGCAAAACAGCCACTGAGACAATGCATGCTTACACCTCATACTTTCTATGAGTAAAAATCTACATCTGACTTACTTTGCTCCTTCATGTCTGGGTCTCTTGCCATATTATAAAACATCAATGACGCAATCGGGGTAGAATCCACTTCCAATTCACCTTATAGCTAGCTGTTTGCAGGATATTTTATTAAGGGCTTCAACAACCTCTTGGCTGTTGGCCAGGGGATACCTGCCTTTCCTAAACTCCTGACCAAAGGCCCTCACCACAGTATAACTCATGATTGCTCAGGGTTAGCGATACAGCCAGAAGGGGTCTAGGTAAATAGACAGCACAGCCTCCATTAACATAATCTCAGAAATGATTGTCTCACCACATTGAGTTTTTTTTCTTTTTTTACATTTTCTAGTCATTAGGTACAGCCCACACTCAAAGGGAAGATTACACAAGAGCACAAATGCCAGAACCTGGGAATAATTTTAAACCTACCTTAGAAGGCAATTCAAAGCGCTGTTGCATACGCACAGTAGGAGGGGTCAGTTTAACAGCACTGGGTCAAACTTGACCACTGTCTCCTTCAGAATAGTAAGAATATGCCCTAGTGTAACCATAATAATGGACGCATTGGTAGATGTTTTTAAAGCAATTATTATACATTCAAATGCCATATAACTTGCAGGCATCATTTTGGAAATTATTTTTGAACAGGTAGGCCTTTTCTACTATAACTAAGAAATGGAAAGGGGGGCCTGGGAAGGCAGCGGTCAGTAAAGTGCATGCTGTATAAACACGTAGACCTGAGTTCAGATGCCCAGTACCCCCAACAAAAACATAGGCATGACGGTATGCATCCCGAACCTCCGTGTTAGGGAGCAAAGACAGGGACATGCCTAAAAACTCACTGTCTACCTTGTTGAGCTCCTAGGTCAGTGAGAGACACCGGTCTATCAAAAACAAGGTGAAGGCAAATCAAAGGAAGATATTCAACATCAACCTCTGGCCTGTAAACATAAATGTAGTGTGCGTTCATCTACATGTGCACATTCATGAACACACATTTGATACACACCAGAAATGAACAGAAATTGAAATGATTAAACACTAGCCACTCAAGGGAATCTAGACATATGGCAGGCATTCCAATAGGAAGCAAGGGTATTGCGTTCTCAGCTGTTCTCCTAATCCATGGGACATGCTGTGTGGTCCACAAGAGACAAACATGTTAATGTAGGCATAAGTCCTGAACAAACCAAGGAAAGTATTTGAGGGCAGATTAAAGTGGGTGAGTCTCTTTCCATGAAGGATTGGGTGTGCCACTGTCTTAACCAACAAGTACACGCTAATGGGTCTGTCTCAAGTTCTGTAAGCAGCCAGGATATTATTAGATGCGTTCTAGTCTTAACATTCTCTTAAATCTTTTATCCCTTTTCATTCTGTCTAGACTTTTAGAAATGTACATGGCCCCAAAGTGGGTAGCTACTTGGAAGTCCTAAAAGTTTTCTAGGGGTGCTCTTCTTTAAATTTTATGGGGCTTTGGAACCTATACATCAGGCAACGGGGGAGAAAAGAATTAGATCAGGTTATTATGTAGCCCTGTCATCCTGAAAATCCTGTGGCTTCTGTAGAGGTGTTAGGGATATTTTGAAAGCTTTATCCAGTGATCCTTCTAAATTCCGAGTTAGTTGCTTTTATTTGAGCACGTTCAGATGTCAGTCTATAATCCAATGCCACTGAAAGCAGAGAAAGGCGTGATTTTTGTAAAGCCCAAACCAAACTTCCAACCTAGTTTATACAGAGGGAAAGGACCATAAGATGCCAAAAACCAACAAGACAGCAAGCCAAATAGTCACTCAGGATTTCCGAGAGCATATTTTTTTGTTTACTAAGAGGAACTGTATTTTAAAAGTTGAGCTACACTGTGCCTAACAGTGCATCCTGGCATATACTAAAGTAGAGAAAGCATTGTTATTTCTTAACAGCTTTGCTTTCTAAAGAGTTTGCTCTGCCCATGGTCAATGCTGTTACGCAACAGCATGAGTTAAGAGCTGACTACCCTTTTATATGCTCTGTACTCAGAGGGACAATTTCACAGATAATTCATAAGGTGACAGCCAAGCCACTAACTTGATGACTTGGGGAAACAGTCCCACCAGGTTAAAAGCATCCATAAACAGCTAGGAACAGTGATACCACCAGGCGGTTATATGATGTTCCCATTTGCAAAAACTTGTTTAAGAAGAGTAGGTTATGTGACCTCACTTAACATTATACACTCCAAGTCCAAAGACTTTACTGCAAACCTCGGAAGGAAAAAGGGACACAGGTTCTCCCTCATATGCAGATCTTGGTCTATACTGTGTGTGTGTATGTGTGTGTGTGTGTGTGTGTGTGTGTGTGTGTGTGTGTGTGTGTGTGAACAAACATGTGAGTACAGTATATCATGAAGAAAAGAGGACAAGAAAGGGTAAATATTTGGTAATGAGGAAATATGAAATCCAGGTAATGGACACATGCGTCATGAAAGAAGATATTAAGCTAACTGTTTTTCTACTTTTAACACTGACGTTGATTTTTTTGTGGTGGATAAGCGCACAAAAATATAATTGATAGTGGAAGTGTACATTTCCACTGTGAAGCTCTGCAGCTTCAGAACGGCTACTCTGACTGTGTAGAAGTCCATTGAGATATATCGACTTTGGGTATGGCTAATCTCATTGCATAATGCTTTTGGATTTGAAAACTCTTTGTGGTGAAGGTTTAGTTATTTTTTTAAAGGCAAAATAAAGTCCATTCTTCATAAAATTAATCTTTCAGTTACCAGGAGTTTTGCATTCAAACCTAGGTGCTAACAATCTTTTTCCAAGGAAGCTTCGTTATTTCATTCCTTTACTATCTCATTCAGATGTCAGCCATATTTAAAATAAGTAAATGAACTTCAACAATACATGTTTAAAATTTGAATCACTGTGTAATGCTTTAGACGAGAGCATCCTAACCACTCTTCAACTCCGTGTTTTCTTCTATTTTGTAAATTTTTCTGATCCCCCGTCTTGATTTCCCTTGTCTAGGGTTCTTCTATATTATAAATCCAGGGCATGAAAACTTGTGTGGTAAATCAAGTAGCTACTTAAAACTATCGTCAAGTAAAATATTAACATATGGGATTAGGTAAGACTTGCTCACTGCTCCCAAGTCTGTTTACCCAAGCCCAAACGAGAAAAGTGGCTTTTAAAAGATGTGAAAAATCAATCAACTCTATGTAGCACATGGTACCATTTCTCCCTCCCTCCCTCCCTCCGTCCCTCTTTCCCTCCCGCCCTCATTCATTCCTTCCCTCCCTCCAGGCTCCAAAACAAAACAGCATTTTGGAGAACTCACAGGAGCTGTCTATACTCAGGCTGGCCTGTGTACAATCCTACTTCCTTCTGCCTTTCCACTTACTAACTCCACAAACATTAAGGGTTTATTTATCGCCTTTGGGCTTTTGTATTCTTGTCTACAGAACAGAAATAATCATCCTGCTCAATTAGGCTTAAGAAGCACAATTCAGACAAACAAGACTGGCTGGGATTGTCATGTAGCTGGAATGGGACCCTGAAAGGTGTAGGCAGTGTGTCAGCGGCTTCGACATGTTGCATTCTCTTTTGTTCCTGTGACACTCATAAGTGCAGCAAAACTGACTGAATGAGAACATCTGAACTCATACCTAGCCTAGATCCAAGAACTGTGACCATTTGGTACCTGACAACACAGTCCTTGGTGGGCTGAGCACAGTTGATAAAGTTTCCTGGACAGCAGAGAAACCTAAACCCACTACTGACTGCACACGGGCAAATGCTTATATGTTCTTAAACACCCCACAAGAAACTGTTGAGTGCTGATTATCTGTGCTACATTATAATTTTAATGGTGGTATCAATGTTTGCTCTCTTCTAATAGAAGATGGTGTTTACATCTTTTTTTCAAGGCACTTCTCTCCCATGCTTATGATTCTAGCAAGCAATCATAGCTCTAGAAAGATGGTGATTAATAATGATGGTGGTGGTGGTGGTGGTGGTGGTGGTGGTGGTGGTGGTGGTGGTAATAATATAACTTACTTGGGATTATTTTAAAATAATGACTTTTGGCCAAAAATTCCAAATAGTAATAGCCAAGTCCAACCTCCAGGTGCCTCAACAACTCACATGCATGATGTACTCAGGGTGTCCAGATGGAGACAAACTGGGGCAACAGCCCAGAGTCTGGCAACATTGCCAAGAAAGTAAGGCAAACCCAGACAAAGAGTTTAGGCACTTGCTCTATTGAGCAAGAATGGGCGAAGAATAGGGAACCTTGGTCTAGTGTGGTTTAATTCAGCTCTCAGTGTTATTATTCAAAAACCCTTAAATTTTATAAATGAATGCCACATTGTTGCTCTATAGAATATTAGCTGTTCATGCAGAATGTCCCCAGACCTGCTGCTGGACGCTCCCAAGCTGTATTAGCAATCTTAAGTCCTGGTTCTGTCGAATGACACAGGGGAATAATGACAGCATGGATGCTCCTTACAATTAATAAGACCCAGTAAAAACCACACAGTGGTGTTGTTATTGTCATCATTTATTGGCACAGATGAAATGCTGCTGGAGCTGTGTGTGTTACTTATCTAATAGCAAAGCATTGGGTACCAGGCTAAAGGGTAAGAGTGCATTCAGTCAGTCACCGACACTGCTTGCTTTAGAGCATGGTACTCTTTTGACTGAGTTCTTAGGAGGAGGACTGAGTTCTCGCAGGAGAAACATGGGGTCGGTGGGAGTAGAAAGAGGTGTGAAGGAAGAGGCATGGGAAGAAGCTTTTAAAACTCCTAGCATTACCAAGATGAGACTTGATAGCCTATGACCATATAGTGGGGGAGGAGATCCCCCCCCCCACCTAGGGGAGGGGAATAGGGTAAAACCGGGAGGGAGGGAGGGAGGAATGGGAGGATACAAGTGATGGGATAACAATTGAGTTGTAATCTGAATAAATTAATAAAATTAAAATAAATAAATAAATAAATCTCCCAGCATTAATGTTTCCAGTGAAGCCAACTCACAGCGAAACCTATGACTGAGAACCCCAAATATCAGGCCAAATCCACGGGCAACACACTAAGCCAGCTCATTATCATCCCCTCACGCCATTCTTCTCATTAATCAGACAACTAACTGAAGCCTCCCCATCATACAGTGGCCAAAAGGCTAACAGAAGGACCAGAATTCCTGTGACAAGAGTAGGCAGCTACCCAGGGGGACAGCATGATTACCGCTGAGAAGCAACAGCCGTGTCGGCCAAACCTGGTTTGCAGCAAACAGAAAAAGACCAAGGCTCTGAGCAAGAGAAGCCTGCGGAGCCTGAGGGAAACAGGCTCTTCCATGAGCAGGAGGCATGCTCAGAGGCAGCATAGGGCCGTTGGAGGCCTGGGTGCCCAGCATGGAGGACACATGAGCACAGGGTATATAGTTCAGTCTGCTCAGCAGCCCTTATCCACATGGATGGACACGCCATCTGCAGCAGCATTTTTAATGGTGGCGTTTAGTTCTTTTTGCTTTTTTTTTTTTTTAACTCAAGGAGCAAAGCTCCATATATGGTATAGACATGGGTGTATAAACACACACAGAGAGACAAATGCACACAAATGTTGCTTTTGCAAAACACAAACTTAATGCCTCTGCTGAACTCAACGAGTTCTCTTGAATTTAAAACTGATTCCCTTGGCAAGAAAATCATCTGCTTTCACAACTTGGTGGAATATTTTCAGATCACAGCCCGTCCTTTTGTTCTAACGACTGCTTCGTTACATATATCAGTGAGATGGCATGTTTTCTGTCTGGGCTCAACTGAAGCTGAATTTTTAATGAGCAGAAAATGGGAAATGAGGGCAATGCTAAAATACAAAATTCCCTTCGTGATCTGCTTCTGGCCCTATGTCCATCCACCTTGGGAACTGTCTTTAGCATTGAGAGGTGCTTAGCAACCACCACATTTTAAACTACCAATTAAATAGGTGCTCCTGCTAAGCCACCAAAAAAAAAAAAATCAGAACAGCATTGTTTACCCTTCTGAGTCACTTAGGCTGAAACACTAAACTAATCTTATGTCAACCTTGGGCGTATAGACACGTGGTGTCTTCTCCTTTGCCACATGGATACTGGCACCTCTGACTATTCTTCCGGTTATTGGTAGCATCACACCATTCGGTGCTTTTTTTTTTCTCCTGGCCTTCATTATGTAAGAGCAATCTTGACTCCTCATTAGATGCGTGTGCCATTGCACATGTCTCCTGAGTACAAAGCTTTTTGTTTGCTTGCTTGTTTTCCATTGCTGAATGAAACCAAAGCCTTAAGCATGCCAGAGATGTGCTCTATCACTGAGCTACGCCACTGTCCTAAGTTGGCTTTATAAGATACTGGAAAGTTCTCCAAACATTCTTTTTTCTGTAGCCAGATTATTTGGCTACTTTATTTGGGTTCCTATATCTCCCACCCTTCTCCACGCCTGTCCCTTCAAACCTGCCCCCAGCACTAGGTAGGAAAGAAACAAGGAAAGAGAGGAAAGGGAGCTAGATCTCTCTAGACTACTTCCTGCTGATTAGGGGCGTCAAGTTCCTTGAAGAAACTCCATTCTTCATAGTCAGGATATCTTCAACCAGCAATCCACCAAATAGCAAAAGCAGCATCAGGAATGAGCAACAGCAAGGAGAAGCAGCAACCACCCCCTTTGAACACTCTCCGGCCTCTCTCTGGGCTCTGGCATTTATAAGAGTCCCCAGAATTCCACTCATATAAACTATCTTTAGCTGGCAAAATCGTGTACCTGCCAGAGCACGAGACAAATCACAGACAGCTGCTGTGGTCAGTCTGAAGCAATTCCCTATCCCACCCTTGAGATTAAAACAAACACCATTCCCATAACATTTCTATGTTTAAAAAAAAGAAAAGAAAAAGAAAAAATTCTCACTACAAAGATGTCTCTATACCCAGTCAATGCAATGATGTGCTAATGGATAAAAGATAAAGATTGCACCTAACCCAAAACAGCATATTTAAATGTTGTTTGTGCTGAGGATAAATGTTTTTAAATAAGTATGAATATGTTGTGAGGGGCTGTTTAAGACCACATCTGAAGCTTTTTCACTCGTTTAGATTTTATTTACTGACCCCTCTTGTGCCCCAGGCACTGTTCTAGGAAATGAGCCCCGTAACAGTAAGGAGGCGGGCACACACTCAGACTTCCAGGGAACTTCTTAAAATGAAGATTAACAATGAATAAGTACTTAGGGAGTGGAGCATGAGTTCACAGTAAAGCAGGTACAGATGCCAAGCTCCAAACCAGAAGGGTTGAAGAATACACACGGACTGTTGGAGAGAAATGCTTGATGGAAACTGATTTAACTTGTAGATCTCAGTGTGGAATGGGAAGTCTTTGCATAGTGTAAGTAGGGACCGTCTAAGAAGTAGTTCCCAGCACAGAAAAGACATGTAAGCACTTTATCAGGGCGCATGACCGTGGGGAGGAATAGGGAGGAAGCACAGGAGATGGCAAAAGCCACTGGACTGTGCTGCAAGTGTGACCACGATGAGAGAAAGATGGACTAGGTACAAGGTTGGAAACATTTTACTTGTCATATGGTTCAAAGAAGGGTTGTCCTTAAGCCAAACTTCCCTTTGTTCCTGCCTGGGAACTGCCTGCCAGAGATATAGCTCTTGGGAATAAATCAAGATACTTGTCACAACCCAGCGCTGGGTCTTGGTCATTCACGTGTCTTATATTTGGAAGTCTTGGGCAGCATTCCTTTTGCTCATGAGTTTCTTTTTAGCTCAAAAGAACAGTCTTTATTGTCATAGAACATTCTGATTGACCCTCCATTAGCTATTTATTTTGTGCTATTGACAAACTATTTGCAAACTAAATAAATTATAGTTGTAATATGTGCCGCCTAGTGCCTAGTGTGTAGAAGATGATTCGTGAATGACCGACCTGCACGCTTGTCTTTTTTAGCTGTACAGCGCGTTCATTTACACGGTGTGGAACTTTGAGGACCTACTATATGCAAGATAAGAAAATAAAATGATTCTGCAAGCAATGTAATCTCTGCTTTCAAGATGTTTTACTAAATAAAATGTAAGCACAGAAAGCATTATTATCCGTAGGAGAAAAGAGCACTTCCTTTAACTGCTTGAATGACAGCTATTGGTACTTGATACTTTTTTCAATTTCATCTTCCCAGATGTGCTGTTATGATACTCAGGTTTCTATGCTGATGTGCAATGTAAAGTGTATAAATGAAGCTCTGGGAAAGCCTTAGCGCAGTAAGTGCAGTGCACCTGCATCTGCCCAGCCCCTTGTCACATGGTTTTGTGCCTTTTCCAGTCCTCCCTGGGATACCTGCCATGTCTACCTTGTCTACCCATCATGCTGGCAAGTGTTCCCTGTGTCAGTTTGCCCTTCAGAATGCTTTCTCCAATGTCCATTCAAAACCTTGAATTTGGAGGACTGAGCGCTTGCTTTATTTATTTATTTATTTATTTATTTATTTATTTATTTATTTTGGTTTTTTGAGACAGAGTTTCTCTGTGTAGCCTTGGCTGTCCTGGACTCGCTTTGTAGACCAGGCTGGCCTCAAACTCACAGCGATCCGCCTGCCTCTGCCTCCCGAGTGCTGGGATTAAAGGCGTGCGCCACCACGCCCGGCGCGCGCTTGCTTTAATGATCCAAGCATGTGAACCTTTGTTCAGCATATCCAGACAGTGTCTGATTAAAATCAATCTAGATATGGCTCGATTATACTTCAGTTGTTCAAGAAGTTTCTTTACAAAAATCCACAGAACTCAATGAGTAGTCTGGGGAAATGCTTGCAATAATACTAATAGTAACATCATCATCATCATCATCATCATCATTATTATTATTATTATTATTATTATTATTTAACTAAATACACCTCCATTGGAGCAGGAAGAGCCAGCTACCTGCCCTGCCTGCTTCTCTTCTGCACACCTATGAACTGTGTGTGTGCAGGATGACTGGAAAGAGACTCAAAGTATGGCAGCTTTCATCTCTTGGAAAGTTCAGAGTCTCAGTGTCACCATCTCAACTGCCAATGAAACACCTTTGGTGAGGACCATTCATTCTTATTTGTAACATGGGTTCATTCTGTATCCTTATGAAGTGCTCTGTGTTGTCACTGTAACAGGTCACAGTAGGAAATGGTGGAAGGAATAAGGCCACTGATTGCTTTGTACTGCAGTCACCACTTCACAGACACCTGAAGCTCGGGAATATAAATTATTAGTTAGTAAGTGAAGATGCTGCATAAAATCCAAGGTTTTTCCTCATCCAGTTTAACTCAACATTTTACTTTCTTTTCTTTTTTTTTTTTTTTTTTGAGACAGGGCTTCTCTGTTGCCCTGGCTACCCTAGACTAGCTTTGTAGACCAGGTTGGCCTTGAACCCACAGAGATCTGACTGCCTCTACCTCCCGAGTGCTGGGATTACAGGCGTGCGCTACCAAGCCTACCTTTATTTTATGTGCATTGATGTTTTGCGTGCGTCTATGTCTGTGAGCGCCAGATCTTGGAGTTACAGACAGTTGTGAGTTGCCATGTAGGTGCTGGGATGTGAACTTGGGTCCTCTGGAAGAGCAAGCAGTCAGTGCTCTTAACCACCGAGCCATCTTTCCAGGCCCTGGTTTGGTTTTTTGAGACAGGGTTTCCTCTGTGTAGCCTGGCTACCACACCCAGCTTCTTCTAGACTTTTTAATCGTAATCAATTCCATGAAGTAAATATAATGCTTTGTGACATAGGTTTGATCTTTGGAGAATCACAAAATGTTGTCATAGCTAGAATAATTTATATGTCTCTTAAAAATCAATTTTCACCTGCCTGAGTGTAATATTTCCTTACCGAGATGCAAACTTCACCAGTCCCTTTACACACATCATTTTCTAGGATCTGCAAGTATTAGAATTTGAAGAAAAAAAATAAACTGTTCAACACAGTCTTTACCTTCAGAGAAATCTGAAAATTACAACCAACCTCACACCAGCGGGCTTTCAAAACTCCCAGCCATCAGATTCCATAATTCTGGGATTTAACGTGTTTAAGTTTACTGAACAGAAACTACAAGCAAATGAACCTAGTACACATCAAGCAGTTTCGTCACTAGTGTTTACTGAAAAGCTGTGTGGTGCTCTCTACATGTAAAATACAGTCTTCTCTGTTTTGATCCAAGGGCATAGACACATTAGCAGCTACTGGGATGGTCTTCCCTTGCCTCTTCTATATAGCTGAAGTCCTCATGATCACTTAGAAGGCCTTGTTGAAATTCGTTTGGTTCCCCTACTAGTAAACCATAAATAAGATAGACCCCCTCTCACACCACTCACTCCACCCCCACCCCACACACACGCATTAATCACACTGAATGGGCGCCATTAGAAGTTCTTATTTTATTCATCTAAAAGGATCCTGATGGATCCAGTGCTTGCTTATAAGCAGAAAAAAAAAAAAAAACAACAACAACCACAACCAAAAAAGAAAGAAAAAGCTGTTCAAACCACAGTTTGAAATTAAGCCTTCTGTGGTCTGAGCAAACATGATTGTCAGTTCTTTTATGCATTTTCAGCATTGCCACAATTAATATTTGAAAGAAGCGTCACCAGTGACATATTTAGAAACAGAAATCTTAATATTCTTTTCCTGGTAGCCTCATTCCATAGCTCAGCAAAGCAGAGGGAGCTGCCCAACCCCCCACCCCCACCCCCACGCAGCAATGGCCCTGCCAGAGGAAACTGGGTAGGTGACTGCAGGGACTTACAGATGAGCCATTGCAAAGCCTACCTGCCACTTACCTCTTAAAAAAAAAAAAACGATGCCCAGGAGCTGAGGAAAATAGTTCTGTGCCTCTCCATCGGGCTTGTGCCTAGCACCCAGGGGATAACTGTAGCTATTTATAGATAATCCTTTCTTGGAAAGGTCAGGTTTTATGAAGTGTTTATGACCCTCTCCCAACCAAATACATTCACTTGCATTGGAATCTGCCGGGAGGAAGGTAAGCAGATTCAATTTGCATCCAAAGCTCTGTGCCTGGTATAGGAAGGGGAGTTTCATGTCTGCACCTTGCATCAAATATTAGAAAGGAAGCCACATGTTAATGCCCATCTATGTCCATCCTTTGTCCCCTCTTCCTCTGCATCCTTGTCTCTCCTGCCACCGATTGGTGTTTTTTTTTTTTTCCACACTCTGAAAGACAACAATTTGAAGATACCTCAAGTACCACATCTTCATTGGCTAATGAAGAAAGCCAGAGTTCACAAATCAGGTTAAGAAGGTATATATCAGAAGTGGGTCAAGTGCTCTGGATGACCAGCCTTTGCCCACGCTTACCCAAGAACACACCTGCGAGAGTGAGTCACGCTGTACTTGCTTTGGTCTATCATGGCCTTGGTTTTCATACTCAACCTCTGGAGAGATGATTTTTATTTCTACTTGATTGCTCGGTACTGGGGAGCATCCAGCTCTTTAAATCCAAAACTAAATCTGCAAGTGCGCGCACCAAAACCAAATCCTCCTCTACTTACAGAAATGACACCACCATTCCCCCAGTTACATAAACTCAAGAGTGTGTACATTGCTTTGACTCCTCCCTTTAGTGAACTTCCCCTCTCTACTCATTGGCTGCTTGGGTGATGGCTCTTTTCCCCACCCTTAGCTTTCACTGTGCTTTTTAAATTTTAATAAATATTTTATTAAGTCTTTGAGAATTTCATACAATGTATTTTGAACATAATCATACACAGCTCTTTTCCTTACCTCCTCCTAGATCTTCTTTTACCTTCTTACCCAGTCCGTGGGTTGATTATTATTATTATTATTATTATTATTATTATTATTATTGTTGTTGTTGTTGTTGTTGTTATTGTTGTCATTGTTATTATTATTATTATTATTTAATAAGTCATCAAATCCAATTTGTTGCCTATGTATTTCTCAGTATACAGCCATCCACTGAAGTGCAATTCATCTATCAGGAGGCACATCCTTAAGAAAACTGATTCTTTGGGAACTGGAGAGATGGCTCAGAAGTTCAGAGCCTTTGCTGCTGCTCTATCAGAGGACCAGGATTCTCAACACTCTGAAGCTGCTAACAACTGCCTGCAACTTCAGATCCAGGGGATCCAGCATCTTCCCCTGGCCTCTACAAGCATCAGGCATCAGGCATACACACGGTGGACTGACATGCATGTAGACAAAACACCATACACATGAAAAATAAATAAATCTATATGTTTTTTTTCCTAAAAAGAAAACCGAGTCTCTCTCCCCCAGAAGCCATCAACCGTCTACAGCCCCTCAGTTGGGAGTAGGGACTCATGACTGCTTTTCTGCTCTATGCTATACTGTTGACTCTCTTGATCTTGCACAGGTCTCATGCAGGCAACCGTACCTGATGTGAACTCATGTGTGCAGCAGTCCTGTTATTTTGAGGAGCCCCCATTTCACTCTGGTGCCACTAAATCCAGGCTCTTTCGATCTTCTCGTTTCCACTTCCATCATCTCTGAATCTTGGAGAGGGGATATGATATAGATGTGCCATTTGTAGCTAAGCTAGTCGTGTGTGTTCTATGCTGTTTGACCAGTTGTGAGTTTCCTCATTAATCACTGTCTGCTACGCAAAGAAACTTCTTTGATGAGTCTGAGAGCTACGCTAACCCTTGTGAGGAAAAATTTAAATTCAGAGGGCAGTTCAATTCTATGTCCATTTAGAAAATAAAATAATAGTAACAAGAGGAGGAGGAGATAACAAAAATGTCAACCATGAGCCCTTGGCCAATATTTTCAGTGTCTGCCAGTAAGGTGGGCCTTAAATACAAGCAGAAATCCATTGGTTACCCTCATAACATTTGTGCCACTGTTGCCCCAATGGGCATATCTTGCCGAGCTAATCATTATTATAGTTCACAGGTATCATAGCTGGGTAAAACTGCTAATGATGTTTCTGCCACAGCAGCCTGCATACCACCTTCCAGTACGATGAGAGCTAGCCAAAATGAAGGAAGCTTCCTAGTCAGTTCTAACTTGATTTCTCCATGTCCTATGACCAATGTGTACAATACCTTTTTGTGTGTGTGTCAGAGGGGATTCGAGACAGGGTTTCTCTGTGTAGCCCTGGCTGTCCTGGACTCGCTTTGTAGACCAGGCTGGCCTCGAACTCACAGAGATCCACCTGCCTCTGCCTCCTGAGTGCTGGGAGTAATGTGTTAAGCAACAAGGTCTTACCACCAAGTTCTGGCATGAAAACGGTTTGGGGGAGCGGCGCTGTAGGGTACCTCTGACCAACAGCTCAAGGGAAGATAGCCATTGCGGTTGATGTTTTGTCTTGTTTGTGGTTTTTTGTTTTGTTTTGTTTTGGGGGGTGTTTGTTTGGTGTGTTGTTGTTGTTGCTGTTGTTGTTGTTGTTGTTTGGCACTCTACAATTTCTGTGATAAGCACAACACCCACGTGCTTTCACTTCTTTTGCCTCTTATCATAAAATCTTTAGACTTGTGTGTCTAACTTTTGAGTATCTATAAAACACGGGAAACTAGAATGAGCGCATCAGTCGGGAGGGGAGAGAAAAATCTTAAGGGAGAAGGAGTGAAAGAGCACAGGTAACGTGAAAGGGGGCAGGTGGCATAATGGGGACAGCAGCTTAAAGGGGAATCAGCTGGAAGTGTGGGGCGGAGGGGGCCATTGAGGAAGAGATAAGTAACTCTAAAGATGTTTGGGAAGGCCATATTTTATATGCTTCATACAAAATGATATGATGCCCATGTCTCTGGAGACATGAAAAAAGTAAGGTCTAACAGAGGCCAGGGTGAATATCGTTAGTAACAGTATATTATGTTCTTGAATTTCACTAAGAGAGTAGAGTTTTTATGATCTTATTACAAAAACCAAATGTAAAAATCATTAACTGGTAGAAACTATTAATTTTCATGATGTAGCCTTCCCATGACGTAGGCATATTTCAAGTCATCAGTAAGGGGGTTTCAGTCTGAAGTGGTCCAAGTCCTCTGTTTCCAATCTGGGCCAGTTTACACCTCTGTAGACATACTGCTAGTTCTCTGCTCCCAGGAGGTAACCACAGTGATGCCAAATTTGTTGAGGACACCAGATCTACATAGTGCATCTTACTCCAGGACTCCTGGATCCAAGCAATCATCCTACATAAGTCTTAACCACTGTACCATCCTCATTGAGACTGACATAATCCCTGTCCTCTCATACTCTATTTGTAAATAACCACTTACAAGGAAGAATAGTAAGGGTCCTGCTTCAAGGAGAACCAGAGTGCTTTGAAATACAATGAAAGGACCAGTATTTGCCAACAGGGTCAATAGAATTAATGTCTGGCTGATAAGTATTGGTTCCCTCCTCTTCTGGGCTCTTCCCTGCTCAAATGCCTTTAATCTCACTGCCACTGTATGCAAAATGCTGCTTGGATTTCTCACATTTCTACAGCTATGCACTGAAGCCCTAACTCCTTTAGGGTGAATTTCTTCCTAGTTCTACCTAAGTCCAAATCCAGGTGCCATTCTCGCAGCTGATTCAATTCCATTAGTTATGTACCCACAGGTGTGGGTTGGGGATGGGGAGCTGGATCAAATTGTATAACATATATATCTTTGACAAAGAGAGTTATTTGTCAAAATGAGCTGCAAAGCAGTCCTTTGCTCGCACACTGCAATGGGTCACAATAGTTTGGGCAGGCTTGTTCAACTCTTGTTTTAACAAATACCAAATTGTTCCTAGGATTTGCATTCCAATCACTCCTTTAGGTTAGTTTGAAGTACTAGCTTTATCTTTCCAAAAGGCCTAGAACTAACTGACTTTTTCTCTTACTATAATTAATGTCCTTTAATGTCCTCCTCCACCACTGCACCCTTATTCTGCCTGTTATCCACCTTTAAAAGTCTTAGCCATCTTCCAAATCTGGCTCACAGAGCTCAATTTTTCTAGAAAGCTCTATGAGATATTAGTAAAGGCTGGTTATAAATTCCTCTATATATATCTAGAATGTTCTAGGGACTTAAGTCTTAACCTTGGTAGCAAGTACCCCTACTGGGTGAGCCATACTCGAGCCTTCTCTTTTTAATTACTAGAAAACTTCTATATTGTTTCCATGATGAAGATTCTAACATAGGTTTTCATCAACTATGTGTAAGATTTCCCTTCTCAATGTTTACTTTTCACTTGTCTCTTAGATTAATTTTAGATTAATCTACCCATTCTAACTTGAGAACAATAATATTTCATTTCAGTTTTATTTGCAATTTTCTGATGATTAGAGATACTGCATGTTTGTCACATGTTTTGACTATCTTCCCAAGTGCTGAGGTAACAGCTGTGTACCACCACACCATATCTGCTGTTGGTATTTAGTGGGAACTGGCTTGAATCTCTAGGTTGCTTTGTGTACTATGTGTATTTAAATGACTTGACTCTTCTTATCCATAGATGTGGAATGTACTTTATTTTGTATGTCCTCCTCAATGCCATTAACTAATGTTTTGTGGTTTTCATTCTGAAGACTTGTTAGTCCTTTGATTAAGTGCAGTCTGGTGTTTTGGTTTTGTTTATGTAGCTATTGTAAATAGGAATGCTTCTCTTAATTTCTTCTCCAGATGTTCCCAAATGGAATATGACAACGCTACTAATTTTTTGTATGCTGGCTTACATGCTGCAATTTTGCTGAGCTTGTTCATTAATTCTAGTATATTTTAGTGGAGTCTTAAGGATTTTCTCAACAGATCGCATCCTCTACAAACAGTGACAATTTGACATCCTCTTTTTCCAGTTTGAATGCCTTTTATTCTTTCTCTTCTCTATTTGTTCTAAGTGAACGTGATTCAACCTTACAGTCCTTCTCCTTGTAGATTTCAATGACCTCATAGTTTGAAATTTTATCTTAATGATTTTTACATGTACATATAATTTATTCCACTGGATATGAAGCTTCATAAGGATAAGGACAGTTTCTTTTGCATCTTTATTCAAGACATGATGCGAAAAGGATTCTAGATACAGGTCCAGAAGTTAGAAGAACCCGCAGGAGTTCCAGATGTTTTGGTCTCAGCCTTTCCTAGACTTTAATAAGTAGCCAAATTTTGTCCACTCTTCTTTCTGAGTTGTTCTTATACAATCCATTCTTTAACCTGCCATCTTATATTATATTTAAATCAGCAAGCTTTAATTATAAAGGGCCAGGCAGCAGATCTACTAACTGATAGGAGCCATAAGCTTGGTATAGGTTGCACCTGTTCTTCCTGGACAAAATGTGAAATGCTTTTGAGACAGGCTTATTAAACTCTTGTTTTAATAAACACCAAATTGTTCCCAGAATTTGCATTCCAATCTGTCCCTTAGGTTAGTTTAAATTGATGGTTTTACCTTTCCCAAAGGCCTAGAACTAACTGACTTTTTCTCTTATTATAACTAATGTCCTTCGGTGTCCTTCTCCACCACTGCACCCTTCTTATGGCTGTCATCCACCTTTAAAAGTCCTAGCCTTCTTCCAAAAATCAAGCTCACAGAATTCAATTCTTCTAGAAATATCTATGAGATATGAACAGTTCTTTTTATCATGTACTTAGTAAAACGTCGTTTGATTTAGGAGTCTCCCATGTTGAAATTGTAGTATGTGTTTGTGTGCTTGCCCCACCTACTATGAAAGGAGTCCTCTTCACAGAGCGGGGCTGCCTCGTCATCCTCAGGTGTTGGCACACAGTGAGCATTCAGAAAATGTTTTCGTACTTGTATCATGACTATTCCCAACTGAGAAACGCAACCACTTCTCAAGACCCAAAGACATGTTTGTCTCAGACTTGGTCTGATAACATCAGGCCAAGAAGTCAGGGAGCGGCCCAGGAAGAGCAGCAGCCAAGGATTTTGGTCAGGAAGTGCAGAGCTGGTTCTTTGTGGAGTACTCCAAACAGTGTGCTGCAATAACTGCCTTTTCATTAGCTTTCTAAAGAATGGAAAATCTCATGCCTTGCCAGGGGGCCTTGCAGGTATTTCCTCATGCAGATTAACTGCTCAGTGAAAGCAAGTTGTGGGCAGGTGCTGCAGAGGTTAGTGTGAATGTGGGTGGCAAGGAAGTTCACACTTGATGCTGGGCTGTGTTTACACTGAGAGGGAAGAAGAAAGGAAAGGATTATGAATTGAGGCAAGAAAAAAACAGAATGGAAAAGGAGACTTGCCTCCTATCTGGAGGATGTACACATATATGCCATCCATAAAACGCCAATGTAAAGGTAATGAGAGGTGAGGCCTGAATTCTTGTCCCCAGCCTTTTATTAATAGCATCCCTGGGGTCATCTTCCTCCCCTCTCTCCACATAGTTCTCCTCCTCATCCTCCTCACAGCAGGTCACAAATGCATCCCTGTCTTTTTACAATGTCACTAAAGGAGAAAAAAAAATCTACATGGACCAAAGGTGAAAATAATCAAGATTCACTTGTGAACTGCAGGTACAGTGGTGAAATTGACTAGAAAGTATCTAGCTATTGGGTGGGTGGGTGGGTGGGGAGCAGTTTTCTTTTTAAAGTATAAATTCTGTGTATCAAAACTTAAAGTCTAACTTCAATACTCTTAGGTTAGAGAAGACCAAAAAAAAAAAAAAAGGTCAGAATGAAAAGGCATGTCTATATTCAGGTTTAATTTATTTTCCTTCTGGGTTGTTGATCTGAAGGACACATGATGTACATGCTCTGTGGCACCTTCACTGTATCACGTTGGGAAGATCAACCTCGAAATCTGTCTCATCGATCTGACTAGGATAGAGAACTGTATACAGAATTCAAGCCAAAAGAAAAGCTACCCAGTAGGCAGGCCTGGAATACCCAGACTGGCTTTCTACAGCAGTTAAATTGCCCACATAACTCTTTAATCTCTCTCCTAAATGCTAACAAAACAGAACCGTGTCCCTGTTTTATCAGCTATAAAGGAGAGCTTACTCGCTTAAGTAAGCAACACTTCATTCTTAGTCCTCAGAGCAAGCCTAGAAGTGCGGTCCACATGGCAGGGAACTGACATGTGAAGGCTTTTGGCCACGGACCATCTCTACTATTAGATTCTGCCAGAATAGTTATAAATCTGGAATTCGCTTTTGGGGGATGGCTGCAGAGCTGGGTGGGAAGGGGGTGAAAAGCTTTACATGAAAAATAAATAAAGAGATCAATCCACAAGGTTATGTAATCATCTTCATACGAGCACTATGATTCACAGAAGAGCAGAGATCACGCCTGACTCTTTCTTCTGACCTCATTAATTACTCTCTGGAAGACCTTGTGTTAATTCACATTACACATCTTTGGAGCTCATCTTTAGAGTGGAACACTTTGTTCCACCTTGTTCGCATACTTCTAGAGAGACTCAAAAAAAGAAAAACTTTTTTTTCTGAAAATTATCAGTTTTGCTGTTACGACTGATATATTCTGAAGAATAAATAATTGATGTAGCAAAAAAAAAAAGCCGGGATCCATGAAGTCCCTAACCTTTGTGATGTGAAGAACTGGCCCCTGAGGTGCTCAGGTAGACCAGAGGTTCATCCCGACCATGACACAGTGCCATCTGAGAACTCCCCCACTTTCAGACTCAAACTCCCTTGTTTCTTCCGGGAATCCAGTCCAGGTATAAGGACTTTTTAAAAACACATGTCAGAGCTGGGTGGTAGGGGCACAGGCCTTTAATCCCAGCTACGAAGAAAGTTCCAGTCCAGCCAGGGATACACAGAGAAACCTCATTTTGAAACAAACAAACAACAAGACTAACAAAAGAAAACATGTTAGAAACAATGCATGTTCTCGCTCATCTGAGGTTTCTAGCTCCAACATTTCGTACATGAGCCCATAGCCTGGAGGAAGGACAGAAGCCAGGAGGAAAGGGGGGCTATTGCGGTGGGGGGAGTAATAAAGAGTGAAGCCTCGGGACACAAGTGATTTGAAAGGGGAAGTGGGAAAATGGGGGTGTTAATTAGGGAAGAGGAGGGTCATAAATATAGAAGGAGAGAAGAGAGTAAAATAGCACTAAAACCATATAAGAAAAGTCATAAGGAAGCATACTATTAACTGTCTAAAAGTACCTGAAATGCGTATAAGGCAGTGTATGAATATACACACAGCGTTTAATATGAATATACATACAGAGTTTAAATAAAAGTTTCCCATCTGGGTCGACAATGTTCTCCACCTCAAACCCCCACCTAGTGCCCCAAGAGCCATAGATGATCTGAAAAACAAGCAAACAAACATGATACAAGAACAAAACTCAACACCAGTCGCAGGTAGAAGTCCCTACTGCTGATGACATCATGCACTCTAGACACCCAGAGGCCCTGAGCTGAATCTAACCTGCAAGTTTTCTCCCTGAGAACCAGTGTTCATGGTACCAGAAGGCACCGTGCAAGCTTCCGAAGGAAGGAGATACTTGCGAACCACATCACTAGCCAGAACAGCATAATAGCTCTAAGGGTGCAAGAGTACATATGCCTTGTTGGCAACCAACAGCTCTCTCCCTGGATTTAAGAGCATTTAATAAGAGAAAAACTAACCTGGTACTTCAAACCTAGCCAACTATACAGCACTAGCCAAGTCATGGATCTGTGAGTAGAACATACAACTGTCAGCTATACAACCAGCATAATACTTAAATGTATTACAAATGCCTGTCTTTGTAACCACAGAGAGTATCATCCTTGCCCTTCATCGAGGGGACTTTTCTTTGCAACAGAGAACATTACAGAAACCCACAACCAATCAAATGCTGAGCTGAGGAGCCCAGTCCATACACCACGCCTACAGCACGCTCCTATACCTAAGCCGCGGGGATGGGTATGAAAGAGAAGACATAGAACGTAAGAGTCCGAGGAACGAGAGTGCTCTGTGAGATCATGCCTCCTAGTAACAAGAGAAACTGTACCCAGGAAGTCTCATCAACATGGAGACCTAAACATGACCTGAACAAAAATGGTACCAATGGACATGCTAACATGGAAGGAAAGGTTGTAGGATCTCAGTCTTAAACAGAGAACTTCTGGCAACTAAAGAATGCAGCTAGTGGGAGAAATTGCTTCTCCAAGTCCCCAAAGGAGAGCGCCCCAATTGGTTTTTCAATACCAAATGGTCAGTCCTAAAAAATATGTTGTAAAACGTATGTACACAATCAACAGTCTGTGGAGTGAATATGTTGGAGTGTGTGTGTGTGTGTGTGTGTGTGTGTGTGTGTGTGTGTGTGTGTAAAACAAAGAAAAGGGGCAATTAATTTGAAAGAGAGAAAGGAAGGAGGTATATGGGAACCTTTGAGGTGAGAAAAGGAAGAGGGAAATTATGTAATTATAATTTTTAAAGAGTATTTAAAAAATAAATGCCAATGGAAATAACTGTGGTTTTTTTTTTTTCTTCCAAGCAAGGGCTTCTCTGTTTTCTTGGCTGTTCTGGACTCCTTTTGTAGGCCAGGCTGGCCTCGAACTCACAGCAATCCATCCACCTGCCTCTGCCTCCTGAGTGCTGGGATTAAAGGCGTGTGCCACCATGCCTGGCTATTAACTGTGGTTTTTAAATCCTTGCTCATCACTTAGTAGGCTTCAACAGGAAGAGGCCTAAGGAGCCTTCAATCCTATTTTGAAGTTTAACTAACTTTAACTTCTCCTAAAGTATTTGATGGGTTCAAAAACATTCCTTCAGACTGGAGTTCTTCTCTCTTTAGGTGTGCGTCACACCACTGTTTCCGGGTTTTCTTCCTAACTCCCTGGTCACTCTTTCTCAGTCTCGTCTACCTTCTTTTCCGTAAATGTCCCTGAAAGTTTGACATGCATGCCCAAAGCCCTGCTCAGTTTTCTCTCTTCTACTCCAAATGGTAACACTCAAAGACATATATGATGGGTATAACCAATAGAAGAATAAGTGTCTTTTTTTTTTTACTGCATGCTCAATCATCTCTACTTCAGCCCTCTGCCTCCAACTATCTGCCAGAACCCAATAGCCAAGCACACTGAGCTCTTCAGAGCTGCCATGCCCTCTGCTTGAAACCCTGTTTCTTGCCATAGCTGTCCACTACCTAAGATGCAGATAGGCATCCCATCTTGTGAGAATCAGCCCAATAGGTTCAGACTTAAATCCTAATTCTACTGTTTGCTAGCTGCGCAGAGCGGCCAACTTTCCCAGGCCATTTGATCCTATATTGCTAACCCTATGAAATGAAGTGCATGAGAACTGTAAAATCAAACATGTCAGTCCAGCCTGGGCTCTAACACCACTGGGATTTTCAGGAAATGTTGGTTCCTTTCTCTTTTTCTGTAGAAACACTGCACTATTGAAGCACGTGATCATTTAATGTTCCACGTCACTGTGGTTTTGCATATGCTGTGTACTTTTTGCCCAGAAGTTCCCTTTTGCTATTCCAACTCCTATTCTTTCCACCAAACTATAGTTCTTCCTTAAGCCCATGTTTCCACTACAGCCAGGTCCTCCCTTTTCAAAGCCTGGCAGTTGTTACGTCTCTGTCATTCTATGACATACCTTCTTTTTTCTTTAAATAACCACCTCCCAAACTAGGCTCTGAACTTACTGAAAATTCCACGTATTGAATCCAGCTGTTGACTTACTACTAAGCTATCTAATTAAGGAAAAGCAAACACAGTAGTAACTAGTCAAGCTAAGTGGTAGAGACAAGTTATCCCACGTCCATATTGGTTATAAGTATCACAAATAGTGCCTAGGTTGTGTGTACAGTCTGGTTGCTGAGGTACAAAATTAAAGTGTTTTCTTTACCTTAGTTTCATAACAAAAATTTATAAATTCTGAGGACTTTAGATCCATTATTTTAACTATCAAGATTATGAGGCTTGTACATATCCAGAATATCTTTTGAGACTAGCACTTAAATATAATAAGGACATTTATTGATTTAAGTAAATAGATGTCTAATAAAGACTTATAGGAGGCATGCTGGCTAATTTTGAGGTCAGCTTGATGTAAGCTAGAATCCTTTGAGAGACAAGCCTGTGAGCGTTTTGTTTTGTTTTGGGTTTGGTTTGGTTGTTGTTGTTGTTGTTGTTGTTGTTGTTGTTGTTGTCTAGTTTGGTTTGAGTTCATGATTGGCAGGTGAGAACCTGGTACATTATGAGTGGGGATGTCCCATGGCTGGTGGTCCTGGGCTCTATGAGAAAGCAGGCTGAGCCAGTCAAAAGAACAGGCTAATAAACAGCAGTCCTCCCTGGCCTCTGCATCAGCTCCTGCCTCCAGGATCCTGCCCTGTTTCAGTCCCTGGCCTGACTTCCTGCAATGATGAACAGTGATGTGCAGTGTAAGCCAAATAAACCCTCTCCTCCCCCAACTTCCTTTTGGTTATGGTGATTCATCAGGACAGTAGGAAAAATTAACACCAACTCTGAATCAATAACTGGCTCCAAGAAAAATTATAAAATGATTGCCTTGATTCTAGATTACTAACGCAGTTTTAGCAGGAGAAATGGGAGCTAATAATTGGATGCAGTGAATCACTGTCAGGCCATGTTAACATTGTAACGCTGGGAGACAGTGGAGGTCACAGGTAGCCCTGGCCTGCTGCTTCTGTGAAGATATGAAAGGTAAGGAAAAATTGCTGAGTCTTCGGTGTGCACAATGGAAACCGTGTGAACAGCTCGGTACCAGTAAATTATTAAATGTGAAGCTGTAAGAATTTCATAATTTTTATGCGATCAATTCACTTAGTGTTTCTTCTTCAAAATAACACATTGTCAGAGTACAATAAGCTGAATGTTTACATGCCCCTGCCTCCGAATTCAAATGCCAAATACCCAGGATGAGAGTAGTCGCAGGAGGAGGCTGAAAGGGATAATTCAGTTTTGGTGACATCATGAGGGTAAGGTTCCCATGATAGGATTCATGCCCTTAGAAGAGGAGACACCAGATCACTCTCTGCCTGTGCTCACACGCTGAGAAAAATCATGAGAGCCACAGAGGGAGGTTATTGTTAGCAAGCCAGGAAAAAGCACTCATCAGAAACCAGCCTCGCCCGTGGCCTGGGATGGATTTCTATCTTCCGTGAAACTGAGAAAATAAGACTGTTGACTAAAACCCCCACTCTACGGTGTATTTCCACAGCAGCCCGAATGGGCTAATGTTCATTGTCTTTTTTAGAATTTAAATCCAATTTGAAGGCGCAGCATGACTTTAGCTTGCCGGCTACCTCTGACGTCACAGTGTGCCTTGTTCATGCGAAAGCCTTGATTCAGACCTTCAGAAGGGGGTTCTTTTCGGTGAAGGAAAATTTCCTCTTCCTAAAAGGGGTTCTTTTCAGTAGAAAGTCTCTACTTGCTATTTTCTTCCATCTTTTCTCTAATATCAAGAAAACAGATATTTTATAATGTAATTCATCAGCTGCTTTGATTTCTCAGAAATGCCACAAGCAAGAAGAAAAACTGCATTCTTAGAGATCTTAAATAGCGGAACCAACGGAGTGAGACCTAGTCTCATGTGGAGAACCCGTCTTTTCTCATCTACAACCAATGTCAGCCCTGCCTGCACTCCACCACCAAATAGTTAGACATTAACCATACCTCACAGATACACACAACCACACACACTCACCACACATACACCACAAACACTCGTACATTCATACCACACACCACATGAACACCACGCCACACACACATATACCACACCACACACATAGTACATACCACACACACACACAACACCATCTACACACACCACACACACATATACATAACACCATATATACAAGACACATACACACATACCACAGACATGATCATTGTACACACATACCACAAACATACACAATACCTCACAGACACACGTGCACACACACCCCAAAACACATACAAGCCATACACACATACATGCAAACCACACACATACATACATGTCACATACCACACATACACCACACCATATACACACACAACACACACATACCACATACATCATCATTTATACACACATACCTACACATACACCACACCTCACAGACACATGCACAAACATACCCCACCCCACACACAAGCCGCACACACACACACACACACACACACACACACACACACATACAAACCATGCACACACACCATACACATACATATAAACCATGCACACACACCATACACATACATACACACCATGCACACACACCATACACATACATACATATCACATACCACACATACACCACACCATATACACACACCACACATACATACCACATACATCATCATGTGTACACACATACCACACACATACATCATACCTCACAGATACATGCACACAAACACACACAGCACACCACACCATATATACATGCCACTCACCACACATACACATATACCTACCATACTACACACATACACCACACCACACCACACATACACACATACACACACCATAACACACACATATCATACACCATACACACACACTACATCTATATACACACATACCACATATACCATTGTATATATATACACATACCATACATATAAACACCACACACAAACACCACAGACACACACACACACACACACACACACACACACACACAAGACTTCTAGGGTAGGGATATAGTGTTTCATTAATAAGAAAACAATAAGCTATTGTTTCTGCAAATCAGATCTCTTCAGGATGGCATTACGCTGTGTGAATGGGTGTACAGTTCTCAGCTTTCTACTGCCAGAAGAGACATGAATCATCCAGCCAGCCTGAGTCACCTGATGTGTCATATGTGCATCTCATGGCTCAGACCCTGGTGATATAAAAGCAAGGGTTTAAAAAGAGAGGACCGACTAGCTCAATGGCGTCCCTTCTTGGTGAGATTTCTTTGGAAAGCTGCTATTCTGTGGAGGCTGTGACCTTCACCCTCATGAAGGATTTAATAAAAGCTCTATAGTTTGTTTCCTAAAACTTTCATTATCTTTATTGTAATAGGGCCTCAGTTCTTCGTAGGCCCCCAGGCCTTTGCTCAACTGACTCCATAAGTAACGTACCATTCGGGCTGTAAAACTCAGGCACAGCACCACCTGCCAAAATTAAAACAAAGGTCTCATCTGTCAAAGTCCATAGTTCTAGGAGAGATTTCTAAATGCACTGACCTTGCTTTTTGGCTTCTGTAGTTCTTTTCTGGCTAATTGCTCTTGTTAACTAAAGTATGTCAACTCAGCGCACAGTTTTTGTGCTTAAAAGGTCACTGTACACTGTGCACTGGCATCCCGAACACCCAGTGTAGTTGCCCACCAGCTAATACTTTCTATTGGCTTAAATACCTGCCCAAGCCATCTTCTCTGGTAGGTACGCCATAACATTTATAGCAGCTTAATTGACATAGCTGTCAGTCATCTGTTTATTAAGAACATCTGCCGGGCAGTGGCGGCACACACCTTTAATCCCAGCACTCGGGAGGCAGAGGCAGGTGGATCTCTGTGAGTTTGAGGCCAGCCTAGTTTACAGAGTGAGTCCAGGACAGTCAAGGCTACAAAGAGAGACCCTGTCTTGGGGAAAAGAGAAGAAGAAGAGAAGAAGAAGAAGAAGAAGAAGAAGAAGAAGAAGAAGAAGAAGAAGAAGAAGAAGAAGAAGAAGAAGAAGAAGAGCTCTAGCAATTATAATGATGCTGGCTTTCAGGCTTCCAAATCAGGCTCCATCTTCCTCTCAGTGGTAAGAGAGGCAAACTTGTTCACAAAACTTTCTATACAAACTTGAGCAGGCAACTGCTACTACAAGAGGAGTACAAGGATATGCTTTTGAGACCAGGACTCCAAACCGCGGAGCGGGCTAATCTTTCTTCTCCTCCGTGAACAAGGAGCATTCTCTTCCTCTATTAGAATCACACCAGGACAGAAAAACATGCCCACTCCTAGCTCAGCCTCCCTCATCCTATACACGTTAACTGTGAGGATTCATTAAACGACAGAACTCCTTGACCTCACCGGGCTAACAAAGGTCCTCAAAGGGCATTGCTTTGAACTGAATATGCTGTTGAGTTCATAGCCTTTAACTCAAAGATGCTGCTCAGGAGTCTCCCTACAAGGCTTTCTTTGCAGGCTGACTGAGATAGTTTAACGCACTCCCAACAGTAACACTACCTGGCTGACAATGCTGCTGCTGCTACTACTACTACTACTACTGCAGCATGAATCAGCAGAGTGTTCTAGAAAGAATACTGTCCTGGGGGCCAAACTGGGTAGAACCAAGTCTAGACGTTTCTATGTCTGAACTTGCATGATATTGCACCACTCAGTGACCCTGTCTTACCCTCAATCTCCTGATCTTGAAAATGAGGATCGTTTCAACTCTCGTGAAGGTTTCTTAAGAAATGACAGGATCAAGTGCGAAAAGGTTTTGAGAGCCTTTGCTGGGTTGTGAGGAAGGATACAAGACTTGGTGATCACAATTGCAAGAGGGCGAGTAGAGTATGGTCAAAGTTTAGACCCTTAACTGTTACTAGGTTACACTCCCATCATGCTTCACTGCCTTCTCTCATGAAGGTTTACTCTTCCCTGGCCAGTTTGCTTTCGTTCCATTTGATCACTAAGCTGATGCTTAGTTGATAACGTTGATAATGCTGGACCATTTGGTAAACAGTGACTTTTAAAGGCTTTATTGATCTGAACACTGGTTTCATATTGACCTCTTGAACGTGTTATTTGTAACGTTATGTGGCACATATCAAGGCTGTTTATGGTAAATTTTCAAAGCAATTCCCTGTATATTATCTTATTTAATGTTCATCACAACCCTATGAGATAGATATTGGAAACTGTATAAGAACAAAATGGCTCCGGGTAGCCAGAAGGAAAAAAAAAATTCAAGTTTTCAAATTGTAGCCCCAGCCCAGGGGTGGTAACCTGCACCTTTAATTCCAGCACTTGGGAGGCAGAGTCAGGTAGATTTCATTGAGTTCGAGGCCACTCTGGTCTACAAAGCAAGCCCATGACATCCAGTGCTACACAGAGAAACCCTATCTCAAAAAGCCAAAAAAGAGAATTAACAAAATATTGTAGCCCCCATGGCTAAAATGCACACTATAAACATTGGTTGCCTGGATTTACACTTTAGCTCTACTGTGTGCCTCTGCTTGAACCTTGGGAACTTCCATTCACTATATCTTGCTTTCCTGGCTCTTAAAATGCAGCTTATACAAGAGCTCATAGGGTGCTTAAAGGGCTTAAAGGGCCCTTTCAGAAGGGCCGAGTGCTCAATGTATTTTATCTAGGACCACAGTGGGGCTGGTGTGTAATGTTCTCCATAGTATAGTTCCTGCTGGCTTTTCCAGACACTTCTTGTTCCTGCCTTTGTATACATGCTGTTCCCCAGCATGCCTCATCCACAACAGATCTGACATACATGAACCATCACATACAAACATTTGGCAAAGAATCAGTGAAGGGAATGATGAAGGGAAATGTCTCCCATGTCTTCCCCATTTCTACGCCCTACTTAACTCACAAGGCATTTGCCATCTTCCATCCCTCAATGATCATGCAGTCCTGTGATTTTTTTTCTACCACGAGCAAAACCAAGATTTTTTTTTTCTGTGCCTAGTTTGGCTTTTTCAAATTTCTCTAATCTGCATATTACTACTATAAAGAGTATGTCCCTCATCATGAACCACCTTTGAATATTTTGTGGATAGTACAAATGATGAGATACTGTCAGGGTTATTTACTTATGTTCTTGACACATACACATAAGCTAAAGCAATAGCCATGGAGTCATCTTTCAAACGCTTCAAGCTTTGAAGACAATTTCATTCCTTTACCCTGAGGAAGTTCAGTGTCATGCTGTATGGTGCTAAAATACAAAAGAGCAAGAATAAAACTTCTCGAGATTCTCATATATCTATTTCTTCTGCCTTTTAAAAAAAACATAAAAAATTCTGTAACTTCTCAAAATGAATATTCATCAGATCATGTAAGTAAACATTGCTATTTTTTTGTCATTTGTTTGGCTTTTTCTTAATATGTCCTTTACACTTTAGGTAACACTGGGTATACTAAAATATAACATACCTGCAAAGAAATTTATTAGTGTCTTTCAAATAAGATAAATTTAGATTCAATGTTTCATACAGTTTTATTGTGTGTTTAATGCATTGTAAACTTCTCTGTGCACTATCTAAAAGGTAACTCAATATATCCACTTGAATTTCTAAATATTTGGATTGAAAATATCAGTGAAAGTTTGCAAGCCATGATTTTTCTGCAGTATTTCAGATCACACCTTGATTTCTATTTGTGTCTCCTGTATATTTTGACACTGCGTGTCGCCAGGAAGAAAATATCTCAGTAAACAGAATGAAAAAGGAGATCTTTCCATGTTTTCTCCGTTCCTCCTCTCACAAGTGAGATGACATTTGTTTCTAATTTATCACGTGAAACAGATGCAGGATAAGAAGATGCTAGTACACGTGAAATACTTCAAAAGAGCATCCCAGGGTTAGCTCGAGCAAATCAGTATCATATCTCTCCTTTCCAACCTTATTTACCCAGTATTTTTCATACTGTAGTTTGGGAAAGTCAATATTCTTACACCAAGACTTAAAAATATGACTCGTTCTGTTTCCAGTTATTATCACTTCGGTGTATTTTGTTTTATTGCTCTTAGTTTTTAAGCCAAGTAATAGGACTAACATCTTACTGCTACCACCAGGAACATGAGGGGCTTTTGCTAATGGAAGAAAATCCTTGGGGAAAAAAGTTGTTCCTTTCCTATTGCCTCTCTAGCTTTTCTCATTCTGAAACCAAAATTTAAATAAGGCTAGCCAAGATTTTTTTTCTATCTTCCAAACTATAAAATATTTGATCTTGGGGAGAGACATTCTATTTCTTTAAAGTGCTTATTTTAAATCAGCACTTGGTTTGAAGAATTCTCCACTGTTGTTAGTAAAATACTTTCCCATCACTCTCTAGGAAAGGTGTGAAACAAGTCTTCCTAGTCCCTTAGTTTATTAGCTACTGATGCAGTCATAGGGTCCTTTGAAACAAATTAATTTTCTTCTAACTTTTGGTGAAGAATCTACTAGTTAAAGGGAGATGAGAGGGTGTGGACAATTTCCTGGAAATCAGCCTGGCCAAACTGGTTAGACAACAGCTTTTGCCCAAAGGTAACCAGCAAGTGATGATAAGAATGCATTATAGTTTTCAGGAGACAGCAACAAGGAAAAGTTCAAAGTCTACCCAATAAGCTCTGTGAGGGTTTTCACTGAGGGGAAATCGGTCATCTGAACTCATTCAGAAATTCACACTGCAAGGTTTAGGATGACAGCTGTGCCGAGATTTAAATAACATTTGTCTAAGTAGTCTAATGGGTTAAAAGTTAATGCCTTCTCAGAGCTTAGGGAATCCTAGGGTGGGGAGGGGGGTGATGGGAGGATTTTAGGGGCTAGAGGGGGTCAAGGGCACCAGCAGAAAATGGCCCATGGAATCATCTAAGCAGGCCTCACAGTACTCACAGAGCTTAACCAACCATCAGGGAGTCTGACCTAGATAGGTCCTCTGCATATACATTATGATTGTATAGCTTGGGGTTTCTGTGGACACCTAACAGTGGGAGTGCTAGCTGTTTTTTGTTTGTTTGGTTGTTTGGTTGGTTGGTTTGGTTTGGATTTTGTTTTGTTTTTGTTGTTGGGTTCTTTGTTTGTTTGTTTTGTTTTTTGCCTGCTTTGGGACCCTATTCCTCCTCTCGAATTGCCTTGTCCAGCCTTACTATGAGGAGCAAGGCCTAGCTTTATGACAACTTGATATGGCATGTTTGGTTAGCATCCCTGGGAGGCCTGCTCTTTTGTCAGAGGAAACAAGGAGGAGTAGATCTTAGGGAGAGGAGAGTTAGGGGAGGGGGAATTAGAAGGAGAGGAGGGAGGGGAAACCACAGTAAAGATGTAACATATGAAATAAAGATAAATTTTTTTAAAATGTCAATGCCTTCTTTATTTTAAATAATCTTCTTATAACTCGGATGTGCATCAACTCCCTAAACTGTAGAATGAAAGGACTACAACTACCCAGAAAGAGCTTATCACAAAGGATAGAAAATAAATCAAAGAGAAACCTTACAGACCAGAGAGTGTAAGATTTTCCCAGCTTCTCTGGGGCAAGTCTATGACCACTGGGAGGTGATTGAGCCACAAACTCAAGTCTTCAATTTCTAGGTGCCAGCCACCCATATCTTCCTGTATTACACATATGAAGGGCCATCTGCTTCTTTCTGTGAGTCTCTAGGGAGTAACAGAGAGAGCACATGTCTGCTGAGATGCACACAAGTGTCCTCTTTTAATTGTCAGATTACCAGTAGTCGAGTACTTCTCTCTAGCCATCTAGGTATCTACTATGAAGTGCTGTCCCTGGGACGTTTTAGCGTTTATCTCCAAGGGGGGTTAATGGCATAAAGTGAGCTTGAGAAACAGCGCAAACAAGGATTCTGCTTCATGCTGAGGCAATACAACTGCTATTGCCTCTCTACAATGGGGAATATGGGTAAACTGCTTTCTAAGCAAATTGCTCGGGAAATCCTAAGACCTTCAGTGTAGAGTGCTTCTTAATCAATGGACCAAGAATGTTAGGGATCATTTCAGGATGAACATGGTGTAGAACTCAGTATATATCTCAGTTCCTAGACTTCTCTACTCCTTTCCTGACTCGTTACCTCTTTTAAACATCAAAACTTATCATCGTGGGCCATAATGGCACACATCTGTGACCTTATCTCAGCATTTGAGACGCTAGGGCAGGAGGTCACTTGAAATCTGCAATCAACCTGGGCTTTATAGTGAGACCTGACATAATCCAGGACATGCAGTTAAATCCTCTCTCAAAACAAGAACAGATTCCATTTCTCCTCAGCATCCAGCATCTTCTATATGGACCAAGAGAGCCTGTGGTATCTATCTCCACTAACGCTGTACCGCAAGGTTCCTCAGAAGAACCAAGACAATGAAAACGCAGATTCTGTATATTCTTGAGGAATAAGAATAATTTCTGCCCTTTGTGCCTGAATAATAATTTTTCTTCCCTACCCCTTGAGCTGTGAGAGATTGATTCAGGGAGACTTCTTGCTACACCAATGAAAACAAAGCTGTGTTGTGATCTCATCAAGTCATCCTGGCTTGCCTAAGATGACAGCTAATGAGTCAACAGTCTTAATTTTACAATGTACTGCACTGGCTGGTGCTATTTTTATACAATCTTTGCAGTACCAAATTTGCATATTAAAAAAAATTCTCCCTGTCCTTTCAAAGAAGATTGATAGGAAGAAGAGAAGAAGGTAAAAGAGAGAATGAGAGAATACAAAGGAAGAGAAGAAAGAATGAAGAAATAAAAGGACAGTGCACAAAAAAAAAGAAAGGGAAAGACAAGCCAAGTTCTCAAATAAGAGGAAAAGATAAAGAAATGACAAGTTTTTGATTATATGATAGAACACTTGAAAGGCAACACTCCAACACTGGGACATTTTTACAGTGGTAAACATGATGGAAAAACTTCGTCATAAAACAATACAGTGATACCATAAGTTTTAAAATAATAAACCACACCCATGGTGATGAGTGACGTCGGATTCCCTGTGGGTTTAAATGGGTGCATTAAACTTGACTGCTCAGAGGAGAGAGAATGGCATAGTCAGGACTATTGTAGTGGTGACACTGCTGCTGAAATGCTGCCAACTGACTCTTGAACACTGTCTAACCCAGTTCCTTGTACATAAAATGAGCTGTTCTCTCACAAGTCTATTATCTTGATTGTACCCATGAGGGATGGCCTCGTGGCTCAACGTTGGGTTTGTAATGTCCTTGATGACAACTTGAATTGGTACCAGGCAACGAACTCACTGAACTCCCATTTCAAGGTGAGCAGTAAGTTGAGCTCACTTAACTGAAATCTGGGCCAAGAGATTGAAGCAACGTTCTTAGAGTGACAATTATAAATGGCAATTCAGAGCTGGACTGGCTATAGATTCAGTGGTTCTCTATTTGGAAACTGCTGATGTCCTAAACCAGAAGAAGCCTAGATGGCCAAACACTAGGGACTGACAATATTTCCTGGAAGGTGGAACTTTTAGAACTGAATCCAAGAAAGCCTTATGAAAGCCAGAAGCAATCCATCATATTTCAACAATTTCTCATCATCCATTCTTCCCCTCCTCACTCTTGACTTGTGAGTCATCAGAGACGCTCAACAATTCTCCAGGATTCAACTTCCACTTTGCTCTGTAACCATCTAGTCATGAGACCCTCCTCTCGGTTGGACACAAGGAGAGGGAAGAATCTCGTTTGTGATTATGTCTCTGGAATCCGGTAGACTGTGCAGCATGTGGAAGAGTTGGCTGGATTGAGTCAGTTGAGCAACTTGAGCTGGTCTGTTAAATGTCAACTGAACAGGGATGGTGGTATCCTCAGGCAAGAAATATTTTCTGCAGTATATGCTCTCCCAGACTTCCCTGGGTAAACTTAGCAGCTTCCACAGGAATACATTTCCTGTTTTAGCTTCACTCTGACTACGTGGTTTTTAGAAGACGTTTTCATACACTGGTTCAGGGTACCATTCTGACCCAGACTAATCTGGGTCAACCCAGAGAAATCCCCTGACTTCTCTGTGTGTCTTACCTTGCCTTACCTGCATCCCTCTTAGTGCTGTAGAGAGAGTCAAATGAGACACCTCTAAGTAGACTGCCCAGCTCTCAGACTGATGATAAAAATGCACCCATGGTTATCATTATTCTATTCAGGGTTTGCTTTCTAAACTCCAAGGGAACAAAAATGAGAATAATTACAAAACAATAGGTATAATGAGTTCTCAAAGGTTCTTGTGAAGCCCCAAAGCAGCCAAGAATTTTTAATATTTTTGTACTAAAAATGCACTCTCCAATCCAAGGCACAATCCAAGGCAATGATTACCAGAAAACCCACGATATATATGGCAGTGAGAAGTCTGCTTGTCTCCTTGCCCTCCCCATTTTATTAATTAAACTTCCCACTACTAAATGTGCCATTTACTCAATTTTCACTGAACTTTTCACAATCCAGAACATCACTGGGCTTGGTCCAACTACTCTAAACTTTTCTGCTCTCTCTCTCTCTCTCTCTTTCTCTCTCTCTCTCTCTCTCTCTCTCTCTCTCTCTCTCTCTCTCTCTCTCTCCCTCATTGCCTAGTGATTCCCAGGATTTAACATTTTACTTTTCTTCTACAATAAGAGATTTGCTTAAAAGAAGAAAAATCATGGCCAGTACTAATGATGCTAAATCCAATGCTTAATTGCTTTGCTAAGAACTGATAAACTATCTGAACAAAGTTTAAAGACATTAGCAGGGTGCAGGCTATTGCTGTGATATTGCGTTTCCTCCCTCTGCCCTTCTTCTTATTTTTGATTACGCTTTTAATGTTTGCAAAGCCAAGAATATATCATTCATTCTGTGGGGATGAAAACTGGGGACAGTACAAAAATAATGTTTATGTAAGAATACAAGCTAAAAGTCCTTTGCATTGTTATTTTTCCCAAAAAGGTGGGTTTGATTCAGAATATAAGATGCTGCCACAACAGTCCCTTCTGTTGTAATGCATTCCTCAAAAGCAATGTATCCTGTGAACACATGCACTAAAAATAATGGTGCTTCTGCAAAATAAAGAGGCAAAAGAGAAACCACCGAGTGCTCAGGAAATTTTAAGAATCCTGAGAAGATGGTGATAATGAACTTGCTTTCACATTGCTCCAAAGTAAATCTTCCTTAAAACTAAAGCAATTAAGACATCAAAACGTGTACCACAAGCTTAAGTGATATGATAGCCCTGAAGCCCAAAGCCCAAGCAGAAGGCTAGTCACCATACTAGTCATTCTGTGTTTAAATACATGCTACCAAACCCCCCCCCAAAAAACCAAAAACAAAACAAAACAACCTCCCCAAAAAAGAAATGGTGTTTGCTGGGATAATATATGGTAAAATTATTCAAAATGCTCCCACACAAAAGGTAGGATGTTTATTGATATCTTATATTTATTAAATATATTAAATTATACCATTTAATAGTGATTAAATTCATGTAGAATGCTAGCAAGTATCAATAAAATTTTACAGTAGCCAGGAGATGGAGGAGAAAACTGTACTTCTTAAAAATGTAAGCACAGGAAAACACAATTATTCAGACAAAAAAAAAAACTTCTCAAGTATTAAAAAAAATCCAACCCAACAAATAAAATTGGCCTCAGAAGGGAAAAGTAAAAAATGTTTTAATATTTAACACAGTGGAAAATTTGAATACTTCTCAAAATGAAAATTAGTGACCATACAGACTTATTTAACTTTCATTAAGTAGTAACACCACTGTTATGAAATTTAAAAGCAAATACTTATTTAGAAATACATGCTAAATCTGTGTGGATGAAACTATACATTGTCCAGTGCTTCCTTGAAAATAACATTGAAATAATGAAGGTAGGGATGTGAGGAATAGCCATTGCTCTTCCGTGAAAGTTTTGACATCGGGTGGAAGGACTGACAACTCTTCTACATGCCTGACACTTCCCATAGCAGAAGGAAACGCTAATGCAAATTACTTATATTGTCATCGTCCAGCTTCCTCAAAGCTAATAGAAAAAAACCTTGAAATGACAATGAAATGTATAATGATCAGAATATTATCTACCATGAAAGAGATCTCTGCCAAAAAGTGAGACACTAATCTAAAGGGCGACAAAAAAAAGTAAAGGTTGCTCTAGATGGTCCCAAATTTCATAAAAAGTATAGTGTAGTGACTGACTGCTTAGCCATCTGTCATTTACCACGGTGATTCTGCAGTTCACTAAGGGATGAGGCCATTTCGCTCTAGCTCTCGTTTATAGACTTAGAATCCAGCGCACAAGAGGGACTCAAATTTCTACTTCCAAGTGAATGGTAACTAAAAGACTGAATAGAAAGACAATTTTAGTTCACAACTGCTGACACTAGGCTAAAACATGAAGATCAGTCATCCTACTGGAAAGACTCATATACTGCCTCACAATACACACACACACACACACACACACACACACACACACACACACACACACACACACCACACACACACATGAAGCCTGCAAGAAAGACATTAATTTTGTTCTATCATTAGGGAAAATGGGATCTCAGAAAGCCTGTGAGACTGACCCCGAGGAAGTGCTGTAGAGTCTTATACATTAGGTCTGGTGGGCTGCAGACCTCAATCTTCCTTCTCTGGGTGTCACACGATCTACTCAAAGGTAAAGAAAAACGGTCAGCTGGAAAGGTCCCACATCTACAAAGCTGAGGGAAAAAACCTACAGTCACCTGCCAGACAAAGGCAGCAAGCACTCAGCCCCCCCAAGTGGGACACAAAGGAACACTTTGAGAAGTGCTCACACCCACATGCATTTGTCTTTGTGTTCCAAACAATCTTATTCTCTCTTTGGAAGTCACTTCTGAAAAGACAAAACACTACATTCAGTATCAAATCTCCACCTGGCTGCACATTACACTGTGCACCTTGTAGGTTCTTGTTTAAAAAGATGCAGCAATGCAAGGGTCTACTGAGTCTAAATATGTCTTTGTTAAGCCCCAGGGAAGGGAGAAAACATTTACTCCATCTTTTCCTCTTTCCCTGGGGCTAGTGACTGTCCTATCATGGCTTCTCTGGAACTCCTGAACATTGCCCCAGAATTCTCTGATCTATTCCTTTGCTGGGAAAGAAAAATAAAGAATACATTTGCCAAAATAGAGTCTTATCTTCAAGGGAGAAAAGATAGGAAGAAATGGTGATGAACTAGCCCTTTACTAGTAAAGAATTTTAAACAATTTTCTTTCACTAATAATCACTTCCCAGATCCCTGTAAAAAAAATATTATAACCTGTAAGGGAAGATACAATATTGTAATGATATCTTGAGTTCACCATCAAGTAAACTACTTAATATCTGAAAACAAAATATCCAAAGAGATCCCAGAAGGATGCTAAAATTGTGCCCCATTTAAAAGTTCAAATAAATTCACAATTCAATTTTGTTTACCCTCAAGTAAAGAAATTTCTATAAAAGTTTACATCAGATAACACCTATTCACATTTTAAAAAAAACCTAATGCCACAAAATGTGAATTTTCATTTACACAAAGGCATGTCTTCCAATGTTTGCATGCAAATAGTAGCTATTCCTGACTGGGGATGGATGAACACAATTCTATATATAACATAAATACTACTCCTGCTGTCTCTTTTTTTAAAATAATTTATTCAGATTAGATCCCAATTGCTATCCCCTCACTTGTATCTGCTGTCTCTTAATAGATCAAACAGTCTCAGAATTGTAAGTTGACTATCAAATATATGCTGGCATCTATTCTAAAGCAATTTGACAAGTAAGTGGGCAGACAAAAATACCAGTATTGTTACCCTACATGTCCTCGCCTTCTCATCAAATGTATTATTTACTAGTTATGAAATTTACAGAGTTAACAAAGAACCCTCTGAGTATGTGTGTGTTGTATTGTTCTTCTTTTGTCTTTCACAACCTTCCTTAAAGCTCTGGGCCCATGAATCATTTTATCAGCAAAGAAAAAAAAATAATACATTCCCCTACATAAAATATTTTTCAGTATAGCAACAATTAATGACCATTGGATGGACCAAAGGATGTTCAGACATCCTTTATGCTAGAACTGCATTCTGCTTGGTGGCCTTCTTTGCCAGGCGCACAGGGGAGTTGAAGAGATAGTGATTGATGATAATGATGATGTGTTCTGTGCTGGTCCACTAGGGACACTTGCTGAAGATTAAAAGTAAATCCACAACTAATTGATTGCGAGCCATCAGCTATGCTGCTGGGACTTCCGAACTACAAACTAGAAAGAAAAATGACTGAGCAGATCTTCTCAAGGGCCAACCCAAAGTTTAAAAGGCATCTCTTTTACTTGACTTGCCTACGACAAAATCAGTCAGATGGATGTTGACTTTCATATTTCAGCAGTTCCCTGAAGGACTCCCCTTAAGAAATCAACCTTTCATTATAAAAACTGTAGCTCGTTTCCCTAAGTTTGCCGATGCTGAGCTGTCTATAAACAATTACCTACTGAAAATTGATCCTAAGGCTGGTAGAGGCTGGGAGTGCAGCCGTGAGGTTCTCAAGGAGGAAGAAATACAGTGTATGAGATGCTGGTGACAGAGAAGATAGGGATAATGATGCTTCCCCATGTCACAGACACACTGGCTCTGTGGTGCCCACGCCAAGCCAAAAGTAGGAATCCTTATATCTCCTGTGTGAGGCATGACCCAGGAAACCTGAAGAACTGTCTCTGTCACTCAAATGAGACAGGCAGTTATCAGAGAACAGTCAACTTCCTGGTTGCCTTTGGGTGTGATGAACGCAGAGGCACTGAAAGGACAAGATTGGTTTGCTTGAGGGCTGTCATTCTGCTGCCTGGCAAGGCCCAAGTGTTTGTCATGCCAAGTGTTTTCTCTC
Organism: Acomys minous; assembly: GCF_964271855.1. Lineage (NCBI taxonomy): Eukaryota > Metazoa > Chordata > Mammalia > Rodentia > Muridae > Acomys > Acomys minous. The sequence goes on from NC_140490.1 coordinate 101,234,507, forward strand.
CCCTTTATACTCTCTTTTTTTCTCTGTGGATATTACATTTTCTCTTAACCCACATGCCATGCCCTTCATCCCATTTTACTGAGTTTGACATAGAAGGTTTCATGATAAGACTTCACTTACAGGTTCACTAATTCTGCGTCTCCTTGACTTTGGGTTAGACATGAAATTTCACCTCCATGGTGTCTCGAGGTTTTATGTGACCATGTGACCAGTGCAGGCTAAAGCAAGGTGAATAACACTCTGGACCAAGGCTTTCTTAGCTTGGCTTGGACTTGCCTCCCTTCAAATTTCTTGCAGCAACAAACCTTGAAGTCTGGATATGTAATGTCAGTATCACGAGGCAACAAGCTTCCTACAGCCTTCATCCCTGTGTGATGGAGTGAGGTGAAGCGCTCCCTGGCACCAGGAATGGAAAAGAAAGCTTATGGTGGGTGATTACTACAGCCTGACCGAGACTACAGTGACACATACAGAAGATGGCCCCAGCATTAACCTGCACAGAGTCATAAGAATGATGGTACCATGCCTCCCTTAGTATGCACTCATTGAGCTCCTGAAATGAAAGCTGGGATCGAAGCTGGGGATGTGAAGAAAAGATAATTCTGTTGCCTACAGAGAGCTCATTGTTAAATGGGAAAGGGAAAAAGCAATGACTGTACAAACACTTAATATGGAAGAGAAGATTTGGAGGATCTTTGTTTAAACAGTACGCGTCTGGAACTTAGGAAACTGACTGATTCTACCATGTTTTCAGTGACATTACTGTGAGGATTAGTCTGACCTACTTACATGAATGGATAAGACTAGGCAACATCTTAAAATGGAAGGGATATGGGATTTCTCCCTTTAAAAAATACAGGATTGTGATTAATACCCAAAAGTAGACATGTCTGTGTACTCCAAGTTCTTGGCAAAAACAACCTCCCAGGCTGTAGTTAGCGACAGACCTCTGGCTGTGCCTGTAGAACTTATGAACAATGAAAAAGAAACCACTTTCCTGAACCCTGGGCTTTTTCAATGTCAGCCATTCCAAGGTGTCTCTTGAATTACAATGTGCCAGGCATTGTCCTGGGCTCCCGGAATGAGCTAGTAGACAAAGCATGCCCATTAACCCCATTCCACAGACCCATAGATATTAAGTATTATCATCATTCGTTGTACAATCGCAAGTATTTAAAGAGTTATCAAGGGGATTTTTCTGGACTAAGTTACTGAGGGACCACTGTGGATCATCAGAGATAGATTAATAACTAAGTTGGATTCAGATGAACCTACAAAATCAAAAGATTCATTTCAAACAAGGCTGTAAATATTAAACAGAAGTTCCTAGAATATATTCAGTTCTCAATAAATCTAGCTATTGAACATTGTCATAGAAACGTTTGCTTATAGAGTAAAAACAGTTCTCAGCAGTGAGAGGGGGACGCACGGGTTTTGCCCCATATTAGTGCTTACTTCACTACCGTCATTTTAATAGAAGCTAAAGCTTTGTGCTGGTGTTTCACAGTTGCGTTCTGATGTTTCCTGTGACATCTCTCAATCCGGCCGTAGGGGAAGCCCCCTGTCTTCCTGTCTACTTTGTTTTGGTTTTGTTTCGTGTACCTTTCCTGGCAACAGGGTCCATGTAGTTTTCTGGTTACCATAGAACCCTGCTTGCTCTCATGAGCAAATGTTCCAGGGAAATCAGCAAAGTACAGGAAGAGACAGACTAAAAGTCCTTCGCTCGGATTGTGAGTCAACGGGTACACACCATTCACTCGATTGCAAATGACTCCTAGGCGGGGTCTAATAGAGGATTTGAATGGCAGCTTCAAAGTTTTATTGCTGCAAACTGCCGAGGTCTATCAAATCATTTTTATCTTTGTTTGCAAGATTGTAAGCAGTTTCAGTGGGCCTCTTATTTTACTACTCTTCCGTTTGGTGACTAATTCTTTTTACTGCTTCTTAAATGAACTTTGTGGCACTTCCAGCTTATTTCCCAATAAAAGGGATTTAGGAAAGTATGCTTAGATATCACTGTAAGTAAAACATGGTCCGAGACTAAAAACAGACTTCTTTAAGAGTAAGCATAGTGGGGAGAAAAAAACGTGAGTTGAAAGATATTCAGCAATGAACAGTCAAGAGCTGAGGTTAAATCAATGCAGATTGCACTCGCAAAAATCATTCATTTCTAGAGACAGGGAAGTCACTCACACTTTCTCAGAACATATTTTGTTTAATCCCCTAATGTTTCCAAAGAAACATTTTTGTTATTCCTATATTTGAGCAAAGAAAAGTACTTTTTACAGGGTTGCAAGTCCCTTAAAAAAAATGATATTTCTGTTATTTTTGGTTACTTATGAAATCAATTATAACTTACCAGGCCTTCAGGGAGATTTTACTTTTCAAAATTACAAAAGAGAGGACAGTGGGGTTACAGTGGGGACTGTAAGCACAAATGCAAAATTACAAAGAGACAAAAGCACATGAAAACAAGAGCTGTTGTTCCACTGTTTGTGGGGAAGAAGGTGCCCTGACACCGAGGAAATCGTCCAAGTGCTTTCACTCAGTGAAGAAAACAGAAAGTTCCCTGGAACAGGCCTGGGTTTAGTGGACAGTGTGCCCTGCCACACTTGCAATAGCCATGGTAGATAAATAACCACGTACAGCTTTTTGTCTTGGTTAAGCTGTTATCTTCCAGTCTGTAAAAGATAACTTGGGCTTTTTTGCAGTGCTTTTTAAAGAAAATAGCCTGCCTTTTATGTAATCTCTCTCTCTCTCTCTCTCTCTCTCTCTCTCTCTCTCTCTCTCTCTCGCTCTCTCTCTCTCTCTCTCTCTCTCTCTCTCTCGCTCTCTCTCTCTCTCTCTCTCTCTCTCTCTCTCTCTCTCTCGCTCTCTCGCTCTTTAAACTCTGCTTGGGAGTTTGAAGGCATTCTGTCAATATCTTGGAAACTATATCTCTGAAAAGCAGGTTTCTGGCCCTGAGTTACATTTCTTACCATTAAATTATACTTTTCTTGTCTGAATAGCAGGTAGGGATTGCAAGCAAGATGTCCTCTCAAAGAATTTCTGAGCTTTTCATCACCAAAATCTAAGTACATGGTGCAGGAAAATTCAGATCTTCAGCATCCGTATGAATTGAACACTTAATGGGAAAAGTGTCAATCACTAACACATGCCATTGAATAAAGCACAGGTTTCCAAACTTTCTATGTCATATACTGGCTCTGGGACTTTTTTAATTTTTAAAAGTGGCATTGGGACAAATGACTGGAAAGCCACATATTAAAATCTTTCACTGCAGTCTTTAAAAATTAAAATACATCTCACTATCAACCATCTTATCCTAAAATGAGTCTTCACGGTTTTTTATTCTGTATTTGGAAAACTAAAATTAAAGGTAATATTTAAACCAGGAGTGGTGTCACATATCTATATTTTCAAAACTTGGGGAGCTGAGACAGGAGGCTCAGAAGTTCAAGGCAAACCTGGACTCTAAAGCAAGTAAAAATCCCATAAAATATAAAATAAAATAAAAACTTACAAAAAAATGTATAACATAACATTTTACATTGAAAAATGCTTTGCTTTCTTGAAATGAGGCATAAGCATCTTCTCCTAACACCCCTGTCAGCAGGCTACTAGTCTGCTCACGTGGGACAGTCCTTGAACAAAACGTTTACCACTTTTCTCTTATGTACAAGAGGAGTCAGCCCACACTCATGGATGGAGGTTGCATAGACCATAAAGTACACAGGCCGTGTAAGATGGCTGGGGACTCATAAGAGAATTATTAACCAGGCAGAACCTGTAGACCCCATGTCCTAATACACCTGCTTTAAAGCACTAGAACTGTTGTCTTCCTGTATCTTAAGTACTCAGTGGAGGTTTCTGAATGATTATTTCAGAAAAGGAAGAGAAGGAGGAGGAAAAAGAGGAGGAGGAGGAGGAGGAGAATCTGTGCTCCCAGAAGCCATGTCCACAACAAAACAGACTTTGTGATTCCAGACCCGGTTATCTTGGAGTGAAAGAAAAGGTTGGGAGCTTGCCTTCTAATCCCCTTATATCTCATCATGGAGTTTGTTGCTTGAACAAACCACATCTCATCTGATGTCCTTCCTTCCTCTATCTGTAAAGGGCTGGGACTCGGCAGGAAGATTTGTAAAGCATTTCTGATGTGAAGTCCCTGTAATAATGTGGTGCCTCCCCAAGGTGTCTGGCAAAACTCCTAGTTTCTGTCTCTGGTGTTTCCCAATGTACATTTAAATTATGGGTCCCTCGATGGAATCTCAGGAGAAAAACTCCTCACCCAGGGCTAATTGCAAGTCTTAAAAGAAAGAAGGAAGAGCCCACACAAAGAGTTATTGAGAGCCCAACATTGCTACCAAGATTAGAATCTACATTTTGCTAAAATTCTTCTGTAAGGTCACATTGGCCAAAAGCTTTGAATCAAAAAGAATCACTTTGCCAGAACTGTCACACCCAGTCTAATAATGTTGGGAATTTCAAGACACCGTTAACTTGCTGTCATAAGGAATTAAGTTATGTATAATTCAATTTTACTAAGGGACACAATCAAAAACACTAAATTTTTAACCAGAAAAAAAAATGCTTATATTAGCCCACAAATTGTCTATTGCTTTTCCTTGGTACACACACGGCCCCAAGACCACAGAAGCCTCATAGAATCCACGTTCTGAGCCAAACTTATTAACACATGGCCCTTTCTCATCTTGATGTAAGAGTTTTTTACACTGTGAAAGGATGGTTAGAAGTTGTTTTTGAAATCACTTTGTATTTGAGGATTCTTTCTCTTGTTTTTAACCTATCATTTCTTTGTCAGAGTGTGAATATTAGCATTGACTCTTCAAATTTCATGTCGTAGCATCCAATAGATTAAATTCATGATGGGCCCTGTGTTCAGTTGTCTTCTGAAAAGTTCCCCCAAGCCAGCTCAGTGGTACAACTCAACAAAATATACAGTGTCCTCTCTTTTTTTTTCTGAAAAGAAAAACATGATTTTAAATATCCCCACCTTCTTGTCTATGTCAGAGTTCTCAGTCAGACTTGAAAACTCTTTTGAACAAGTCTTTTGCAATCTCTGCATTGTTCTTCGTGACCCTGATAACCCTTTGATCAAAACTGAGGTGAGGGGCATAGAAAAAGGTCACCTTCAGTGTCGTTTCTTGTAGCAAATTCTCTGCAGCTAAACTTTTTTTTTTTTTTTTATTCCAAGGTCAGTTGAGTCTGGGTCTCAATTTAATGCTAAATACTCTGATCTTCCAGGTGATCACATTTTTTTAAAGGAATAAAAATAAATGGAGTATGAATTTCAGAACTATTCAAACACGACCTCAGAGGACTTTATACCTTCCTAGAAGCTGGTTCTTCCTGCCTCATTATAGATCAACCTTTGAAATGAAGCTTTGCTCCAAATGCAATAGCTGGACAGAAACGCTGCCATGGGCTGGGGAGGCCGAGGTGGGGGAGGGATTACAGGATAAGCACTGGGGCACTGGGGAGGGCAGGGATTACGGAAGAGTAACTTTTGACATGCTTGCCAGTGGAAAATATTATCACTCTGCTAGAACCGGCATCTTCTGTATTCTAACACATGGTATCTAATCCATAATGCCCTTTAAATCTCTTTTTTCCATGATGAAACATGACCTGTCGCCTTGAGTCGGGGTTGGGGTTGGGGGTGGGGTGGACCCTAGGTTGTTCTGATTATAGGGTCAAGGATCCACTCAGGACAGCCTCTCCTTCAGCACTGTTTTATGTTTATTTAGTTCTTTTGTAAATTTTTTAACCTTGAAATATCATCTACTTATGAAATATAATCCCTTATGTTCCTCTCAAACCCCCCCCCCCCATATCTCATCAATATACCCCATCCCAGCCTTGGGTTTTGTTTTGTTTTGTTTTGTTTTGTTTTTGATAACCCACTAATTCCAGTTAGTTCCTCCCACATGTGCATCGATATGGAGCCATCCACTGTAGCATGGGATTGCCATATCCTCAATAAAAATTGACTATCCTTTCCCCAGCAATTACCTATTGCCGGTAGATCTCCATTGCAGGGTGAGAGCTGAAGACAGGCTCTCCCAGCTATGCCAGAATTCTGGATGACTTGCTTCTTTTTATAAAGTCGTGTGTGGGTACCCTCTGCTACTGTGAGTTCATGAGTGTGACAGCCAAATCATGCCCAGAAGACAGCATTTCACGACACTAGCCCTCATCTTCTAACCTTTATATTCTTTCTGCCGCTCCTTCTGAGATGTTCCCCTGAGCCTTTGTTGTGGTGGGATAAGTATAAATGTCCCAGTTAAGGCTAAGCACCCAGTCACTCACTATCAGCGTGATGCATCTCTCTACTGCCGGGTGCCCGCTGCACAAAAAAAAAAAAAAACCTTCTCTAACTGAGACTGAAAATAGCCTAGGTCTATGGGTATAAACGTGGGTACTTAGAAGGCAATTTGATAGCATGATCATTTAGAAACAATAACAATTGCAGGTTCTACCTAGGGCCTATGAAATCCCCAGCCATAGACTGTTGGCCAGGATCACTGCATCAGCATGGAGTTCCCTCTTATGAAACAGGCTTCAAATGGAATCAAAAGGCAGTTACTGGCCCCTAACAGCTATGTCACGATTGTACCATTCAGCACATCTTGCATGGCCAGTCAGTATTATGGAATGCAAGCCCACTGCTGGGTAATACCACTAAGGGACCCACCCCAGAAGATTGCACAGCACCTAGCAGCACAGTGAGAGCTAGCCAGCAGGGAGAAAGCTTCTCAGTTGCTTGAGTGTGTGGTGCCTTCAGCCCCAGGGTCTTGCTGTGTAATGATGGTAAACAAAGGTATTGGGAAACAGAATTGCCAGCCTTCATTGGTCTCAGCCTTCACCCCTCCCGCCCTTGAGATGAAGGCCATAGAAAACATATCCAGGCTCTAAATCAGAAGTTTGCTCTGCCCTTCTCTATCATTGCACTGCAGAACATTATAAAAAAAAAAAGTTCTGTCCTTAGGAGAAGCCTGACCCTACCTCATCTCTTCACAGTGACAAGCTGTTTAAGTCAGTAGGAAACTGCTATCAGATAAAGCAATGCCTTTCTTCCCCAGTTTAGTAGCAAGTAAATAGCAGCTACACATCCGTTCTGTAATTTATCAGGATTTTTTAAAAATCTTTCTTGGATTAATGTTGCTCTGCGGTATAGTACCTGCCTTGGTGGGGTTTTTTTTTCCTACTAATTATATGTGGGCTAGAAAAAATTTGTAATGAAAGCAAAACTCTGTGGTCTCTGTGTGACTGGTTTCAAATAGAATAAGAATAAGAATAAAAAGACAAAAGACAGGTAAGGATATTCTCCCAGGAGAGACCTGTATTAGAAGGAAATTGAGTTGGTGGCTTGCTGGATCTTTTGGTGTATTTGAAGAACACTCTGGTTTGTTATGCTCTTAGAAAGGGCCGGTACCCTGTCCTTTTAAAGTTTACTATGTCACCTATAAGCATAGCCTCTGTGATTAACATTTCTAAAAGAGCTCAATTTTAAAATGAACTAGGTCTGAGTTTACCACTGGGACAGTATTTAAAACCTGCCAGGAATTCATAGCCAAAAGAGTATAGAATTGTAGCTATTTTCTCTGGCATGAAGTCAAGTGTTTTCATAAAACCCCCCTAATTAATATTTTTCTTTCTACTTAAGAAATTAAGACTAAACATAATATGATTTGCTGTGGTCCTGCTTCATGGTAAGAAACCTAACTTCCAGCATCCTGTCTGTCACATGTCTGTTTTAGTAAGTGGTGTGAATTCAGCTACATGTTTAGAAGAACCCTCAGGGTTCTTTACTGCAGTTACTTTTTCATCCTCTAGCGAGGTATCAGAAAACCTTAAATGTAATCACTGATTCATTCATTCAACAGATATTATTGAATCAATACTGTATTCAAGAGATTTTTAAGTGTTGGAGGTAGGAGGGTAGTACCGAGCACATAAGCCCCCAGAAGCCTTCAGTCTGGCAGGAAATACATTGTACTTTGGCAATTCTTGAGGCTGACTCACCCTGTAAGCACAGTAGGCACTGTATCTGGAGCCCACGATATTTTTAGGAACCATGAAATGTCTTAGTTTTAATAAATCTCAAATCATAAGAAAAAAATGAATGCATACAACCCAGATTAAAGTTTTATTTATACCAATGCAGTTATAGAATATTTTTTTTTACTGTTTTATGAAAAGAGGAAGTGTTTCTGTAAACCCAAGAGTCCCCCATCTATGAAAGCCTTACTGTGACTCTGTAAACAACACCCCCCCCAAAAACAAGATCCAGTAATTTACCCCAGACACCACCTCAGAAGCTGCACTGGCTATGTCATTTCTCCATTTCTAGAAGGAACTGTTAGGTATCTCACTCCAAGCTAAAATGTCCTTTGCATAGGTCAGACCACAAATACAGCCCAGAGGATGGTTCCTGGTCTTTGGAACCAAGGAGGCTCTCTATATAAACATCTTAGAATTAAAAGACCATGACCACAAATGTACGAAATTTTATGGCTTTGGCAAGGCCTCTAAACAGACCAACTTAAGGTCTTCCAAACTACGTGATGTTGGTAAATGTTCTTATAAGCAATATTGCCAGGACCAAAATGAGGTTATGGTTTAGATAATATACCCTGTTCCTAGCAATTATCAAAGAGCCCGTTAAATGGTATTTCTTCAACTATATTTTCGTTAATGTTGCTTAATGAAGAATTTTCCAAACATCCTTGAATGCAGGTTTTTTTTTAAATATTTCTTAGCATGTCATGAGAAACCAACATAATTTGAAAACCTCTGATCTCTAGCAAGCAGCAGCCAGTATTTATGAAGAGGGCCAGACCCTAAGTACTTCAGACTCCATGGAAAGGTAGTCTCTCTCAAAATTACTCACTTCTGGAGTTGCAGTGGGAAAGAAGCCACAGACATCACGTAAACAAATGGGTGTAGCTGTGTAGGCCAATTCAGCTTTGCTCACAAAACAAGCTGTTACTGGCCACGCTCCAGTGGCCCATTTGCCAAGGCTTGTCTATACTTTCCACTATAACCTTTCGGGATAGTTATAACTCCACCCAAAGTTTCCAACATCATCTTGCCACACATAAATATTCAAAGCCACCTATTCATTCTCATATTCTTTTAATAAGTCCTTTTTAACCTGAAATTAATCTCAACCTAATGAATGGCTCTTCTTTCCATTCGAGGTCACATCCATTAAAGAATGTGCAGAGTTGTTGAAAGTTCGTGGGTGTGGCTCCTGACATTTCATTGAGAGGCTGACTAATGGTCAGCCTTTAAAAACATGTACATATGGGGCTGGAGAGGTGGCTCAGTGGTTAAGAGCACTGGGTGTTCTTTCGGAGTGAGCCGGGTTCAATTCCCAGCACCCACATGGCAGCTCACAACTGTCTGTAATTCCAGTTCCAGAAGATCTGTCACCTTCAGACAAAACCAGTGTACATAAAATAAGAATAAATAAATGATTTTTAAAAGATGCTTTATAAAAAAACATACACATACAAATAAAATCATACAGACTCAGAACGTTGTATTTATGTACCTAAGAATTATATATTTTACACACACATACACACACACACACACACACACATACACACACACACACACATATATATGGTAGAGTTGTAGCAAAGATCTTTGAAAATTATTGAGTTACTGGAGCACGACATTGAAAACTTAGTATTCTTAGTTGCTGCTTCAGCCTCCCAAATGCCAAGGTGTGTGTGTGTGTGTGTGTGTGTGTGTGTGTGTGTGTGTGTGTGTGTGTTGTAACAACTAATAATAAGGGGCAATGAAATTGAAAGAAAGCAAGTGAGGGTACATGGGAAGGCTTAGAGGAAAGAAACAGAAGGGTAAAATCAGATCATTACACTATAATGTCAAAAAAATAAAAATAAAAACAAAAATTGCTTGAATAAAAGGATTTGCCCAAAGACGGGAATGTCACTCACTAGAAAATGTTCATCTTTGGACGTGGGACACAGGGGAGTTTTGTTCCGATTGATGTTGCTTATAAATGTTGTTATTGCAGTTGTTATTGTGGAGGATAATACAATAAAAATGCTGAGGCTAAAACTCTGGGCCTTATAAATGGTAAGCGATTCACCTACCCCTAAGCTGCATCCCCAGGAGTAATTTTTTTTTCTTTTGAAATAGGTTCTCATTTCTTAGTCAGCTGGCCCTGAGTGCTCCTCTTACGGCTTTAGCCTCCCACGTGATCCTACTCCCAGGATCACAGATATGAACCACCATAACAAGCCAGAACACTATTCTTTTAAGTAATACTTCCGTAGCTCAATAATCGACAAAGTCCTTCTCTGCAATGCTACCTCACATTCATATAACACTTCCTAAAGCCTTATATGGCTTATTTCACGTCCCTTCCCAGTTCCTCACTCGGGTACATCAAAACACAGGGAAGGTTCACTATCAAGTTTTCTTCTTCTGGGTTATATTCTCACGCTCTCTTATGAAGCAAATTCTAACCTCTTTTATGGTGATTTCCTAACTTTATATTCCTGGTTTTGATCCATTTTTTCTCTCTTCATTATCACCTGGGCAGGTGTTCACTCCACAGATCCCTGAACCCACCAGAGACCTAATTAGTCAAAATGTTCAAGGATTAAAACCTGGGTATGTTTCCAAAATGCCACAGAAATTTAGATGTGTCCTTGTGGTTTAAAAAAAAAAATTAAACACTCTTTTTGAAAGAGTAACTCGTACGATGCAAGATTTTTTTTAACTTGGTTCCTCTTCTGTACCAGATTGTTAGGAGAAAGAAATATAGCTGATTTGTCCTTCTATACTTTTTATAAGTAGTTACCGACTTCCACACTCATTACTTGGAAGATGGAGCTCATTTTAACCAGCAAGAAAATAAATACGCAGCAAGATCTAAAAGATGTTGATTATTTGATCTACATTTGATCATTGCATTTTCTTACCTTCCTGATAGTACTCAATTGGCTGTATTGGGAGTCTTTTATATGTCACACTATTAATGTTAAGGTCATCAACAATCCCTTAAATTCTAAGGCTGAGCGACACAAGTGCCCCTTCTTTGCTCTCTTACGTTCTTTCTCCAATTCAAACTGGTGACTTTTTTTCCAGTTCTGCAGATACTGTGACCTGCTGTCTAGTCAGGCATCGCAGAATGCCTCTAGCTCACATCCAGTAGGCATTCCATAAAGACTGCTAGCTCACACCCAGACAAAGCTATTCCCATGGCCACAAATGTGCCCAGCTTCCTTCCTCCACCCCCCTCAAAAAGCACCACCATTTATTTACCCAGCTCCCAGACAAAACTCAAGTATCAACAGTAATTCAGCTTTCATTTATTCAATCTGTTTTGCCCAATAGTCAATGCTTCAACAAAGCAAAAGCATTTTATGAAGTCAACAATTTTTTTAAAACGCACTAATTGTTAAAAAAAAAAAAAACCTCTCTGAAATACTTTAAGATTAGCCATACTTCAAACTATCACATTTTGTGACTGTTTGTATGTTTTACTATGTAATATTTGATGCCTTGATTGCTACTCAGACCTTAAGGACTTAGGTAATATAATTTATATGCATACATACATATTTTATATGCATGTGTTTATAGTAATACATTTCTAGACTTATTTTTAAGGATTCTTAGTACACACACACACACACACCAAACTTAGTCTCATTATGTCCAAGGAATCATGGGTCTGTGCTTCCTAAGTGACTGCCAAGCTCTTCTGTTTTCATCCCCCTACACAACAGACAACTATCACCTCAGCTGATTGCAGGAACAGCTCCCAAACCATTCACCTGTGTCTTTGACAGCATCCTTTCTGATCCTTTTTTTTTTTTTTTAAACTGTCGATCTTATAAAATGAAAAAAAGGCAAATCCTTTCCTCTATTTAGAACCCTCTAATATTATATTTTCTTTCTAAGTTAAAATATAGCCAGGCGGTGGTGGTACACACCTTTAGTCCCAGCACTCAGGAGGCAGAGGCAGGAGGATCCCTGTGAGTTCGAGGCCAGCCTGGTCTACAATGTGAGTCTAGGACAGCGAAAGCTACACAGAGAAACCCTGTCTCAATATATATATATATATTCATATTCATATATATATTCAGAAAGTAGCTCCAAAAGTCCCAGGTAGCCCACCCTCTGCCTAACTTTCTGCCCTTGTTGCTCATGCCTTGTCACTTCCAGCTCAGTCACACCAATTACATATTTCCTATATATTCCCTCCGCTCTTCCTGTTCAGCCTTCAGGCTGGACACGATAAGTGGCTGTTGGATGAATGCAGTCTAACTTACTTTCTTGGCTAGAGAGAGGTTAGTAGGTGGTGGTGGTGGTAGTGTTGCTCTTGCTCTTGTTGTTGCTTTTAGCAAACTCCCACTGTTTGTTTGTTTGTTTGTTTGTTTTGAGAAATGAAAAGCAGAAGCAGCTTGAACATAACTACTAGTATCAGTTAGTAAAAGTCATCAATAGGAACACAGCAAACTTAATGTTCTGGCCAGACATGAGTGTTCTGTTGCCTTAACGACCTTTCAGAAGCATTTCTTGGCACAGGAGCCACTCTCTACTATCTGCAATATTTACATTCCCCACAATTCTACCTCTAATCCAATGGTTCTCCACCTCTCTAATGTTGTGACTCTTTATAAAGTTCCTCATGCTGTGGTGACCCCAGACCAAAATGTATTTCTGTTGCTAACTCATAACTGTAATTCTGCTAATATTATGAATCTTAACGTAAATATCTCATACTCCTGATGATCTTAGGCAACCTCTGTGAAAGAGTTGTTCAATCCCCTAAAGGGTTGGAGGAATCAATCCCACTGGTTAGAACTGCTACTTTAACCCATACCGCTGAATATCTATTGAGCACATGAACATAATGCATTTCAATATGTTAACTATACTTCTTGTAATAAGTATATACTATTGTTACTAGCAAATCTGTTTTAAGGTGAGGAACTAGGCTGCTATTCTGCAAGGTCACATATTCAACAAAAGATATGGATTTGGATCCATAATCTTCATCTACAAATTCTGCTCTATTCTGTCTTTCAACTCAGTGGGATTTTCTCAAACTTCTAGGCATGTCTTGAAGTAATGAAACATGGGTGACTAAGAAAGGATACCACTGTGGGAAGCCAGGAAGAGTATCACCATGGAAAAGAGAGATGAAGGAGAAACACAAAACTTACAAAGTCCTTTATTGTAAAAAAAAAAAAAAAAATCTAGTTACAATATAAATGCTATCAAGGAAATTCTCTCAGCTCCTTTATCTCCTCTTTTTCCTATACTGCCTTGGCAGGTAGAATGGAAACACTGTGTGTACCTAATGAACACTTACAAATAGCCTCTTATGAGTATGATGCTGACTAAGTATGATGAACATTAATCACTGCCTACTTTCCCCAGCTTTTCAGTAGAGTATACTGGAAGTCAGAGCAAGGTGTGATAAGGTATATGGAACTTTATAACTAAAGCAAGTTTTAATGTCTGTAAAGACCTCATTAAACTCTTTAACCTAAAGTACCATCGATAAATGCACTTAAAGTACTGACTGCCCTTGGGTCAAAGTCCCGGGGTTGACTTTCAAGCTATGGAACTGATGAGAAACAAGTTGTATTTCTATCAATGGGTGATATAGAGATGTGTCTTAATAGTCAAAAAGTATTAATTAGATACCCTACCAGCAAGGCATAAGGAGGCACTAAACAAGGAAACATCTATACATCAAGGTATGTATACCTGGTATAAATGTTCTGCAAGATACCATTTATTTTATCTGCCTAAGAAAGCCAAACAAAGCCATCTAAGGAGACAGGGAAAAAAACATGCCATCTTCATTGTGCCATCTTTGACTTAACATTTTCTGGGAAACAGCACAAATGTCTATTTCTCTGCTTGGATGACTCGCGTCTGCATGTTGATTTTTAGTATAAAGGCTACTGCGATTCATCTCTACAAAGAAGGAGGAGGAGAGGGAAGAAGGGGAGGATGAGGAGGAGAGACTTTCTCATCTGTCTGAAAGTCATAGAGAGGAAATTAGTCTTGTTTCTCATGTGCATGCATACTCATAGGATGTAGAAAAGGCAGATCCCGGGAAAACTTAAAACTAAAGAAGTCATGTAAATAAGGAAGAAAATTGTGAAATTTGAAGAAATTGAAAAAGAGCCAAGGATAGTGTCAAGTTAGTGACTCTGATTTTTTCACAAGGTTGTGCAACCAAAGGAACTCCCCATTTTCAGAGTCAGTCCTTTGTCCCTTAGCCAGGGCTAAGTTTGTGTCTAGCCCTGTGTCTACAGGACCCAAGGGAAAGCAATGTGAGTAGGCAGGACTGAAACACCACAGGCACCTGCTACAGTAATTCTTAAATCCTATTGTCCTCAAAGGCACCCACAAAGCTTATTTAAAAGTGGAAACTAGGACCTCACATCACCTAGACTTGCAGATAGGTAGGAACCGTCAATCTTCCATACCAATTCTAGGATAATCAATGTATTCATTTATCAACTGATATTTGGAAACCTTGACTTAATACAACCTATTCCTTTCATGCACAGGGAGAAGGGGCTTATCAGAAGTAAATGACAGTCTTGAATAAAATCTCTTAATTTGTAAAAAAGAAAAAAAAACCTCCATAAAATAGCAGTAAAATAACTATTGAAGGACCCAAATAGAAAAGAATAGCAGATGAAGGTCAGGAAGAAAATGCAGGGATCTGGAAAATCATGGGAAAGAGTGTTAAGAGCTAAGAGTGGGGAGACAGAGGCGAGAGACAAGTGTGTCTATTAAAACTGCTGAAAGCTCTAACCTGTAATGTACATATCTGTATGGTATAGAAACTGAAAGGCTTGAGAGCTAGCATACAAGGTATCCAAAGGCAGCGGCTTTGAAAGTTAGCTCTCCGGATTGTTTCTCTTCTAACAAATGGCATTTTTATTTCTCCCTAAGCAACTAGGTGAAGAGTCTCCAAGTCTGAACTCTAGCAGTGGAGAAGAGGAAACAGAGAGAACCATCTTACAGTGAAGAGGCTTAGGTGAAAGCCTATGTGATGGGCAGTGATCCTCTTTGCCACTTGTATTAAGAAGCTACAAGTCTGGGAAGTAGATTTGTCTCTAGAGAAACAGAGCACCCCAACAGAAAATGATTAAAAGTGCTGACATTTCAAGTTGGCCCAATACATCTACTAAATCCTGGCTCCATGGCCTTGCAGTGACATGCACCAGTGGCCAACACGCACTGCCCATGAAGCAACATTTCCAGTAAGTTTTTTTTAGTTACATTAGTACTAAGATATGAAACAGAGGATCAGCAGACACCTAAAGAAAATTGTGAACATAGAAACTGTCACACACACACAAAAAAAACTAAGCCAAAATAAGAACACAAAGAAAATGCTTAAAATAAGAGCATTATTTTTTAATCTTAAAAATTGTAATTAGTCACCCCAGATAATTAACATATTTAAACGATGAATTATATTAGGGTGCTATAAAAGATACAGAGATTATGAGATATTGAAAATTAAGTGTATTGAAGAAAAGAAAAGTGTAATAACCTAACAAGATACTGCCCTAACAAATTTACAAAGATGTAATAAGTTGAACAACATGATGAAAACCAGAGAAAGCATATAATAAAAGCATAATATCAGACAATGAGAGCTAATGTTCAAGTACAGAAGTTACAACATAGAAACACTAAAAAATGCAGGGAGGAAATTATAATTATAACAAGAGAACCTTTCAAAAGCGTTTTTAAGAATTAATGATGTTGGGATTTTTTCATGGGATAGCTAAGCCCTCAGGATTGTTAATAAAAATATGTAAATATATGTATACATTTTGAAATACAAGCAGAAGGAGAAAAATGCTATTGCCAGAGAGAAAGCAGATGGTCACATACTAAGGGTTATACTGAGAGTGAGCTCATGTTTCTCAGTGACCTCCACAGATAGAAGATAGTGGAACGGTGACTCTAAGATTAAGGAGGGTAGGGTGAGGGCAACCACTTCCAAGCCAGAATTTGCACCTAGCCTCACTATCAATCAGAGAGAAGAGAGATTAAACAGTACCCCGTTCAACAGGAATAGCTAAATTATCAGATAGGCAAGTTGGCAAAATGTTTACCTTAAGTATGATGGCCCTAAAATAGAGCCCGGGACTACGCTTAGCCAAAGGAAGTAATGCACAAATTAACAGATAGAGAATAAATTGCAGGGGAGAAGGGAGGCCAAAAGAACACCCAGTGTGAAGGGGGTGGGGGGAGGAAGGTTGCTGGCTACACAACGAATCTAGAAAGCAAACAGCCCACGTCCTAAACGAGGGCTGAGAGCTCTGGGGAGGGTGGTAGCATGTCTCCAGAACACAGGAAAACCTGGATTTACTAACAGATTGGGTTAGTCGTTTCTTAGAGTTTGGGCACCAAATTGAAGATTGCAGCGAGACAGGTACATAGGAAAGCAAACAAATAGACACACTGGCAAGCATTGAGTTAGATAAAACTAAATTTATTATTTTTTTTTTTTAACTGGAATTGTGGTCTACTAAACGACTCTGGTAAGAACGGCATACAGGGATTGTGGAGATGCCTCAGCAGCTTGCCACAAAGCCCTGAAGACCTGCATTGGAACCCCCAAGACCTACTTGGTGGAAGGAGAAAACCAACTCCTGAAAGTTGTGCTCTGGGTTCTACAGGCACGTGCACACACAAATAAATAAGTCAATGTAATTCTTTAAATAAAAAAAAAATAAAGAACAACATATTGTCCTAATAATAAGATAAACAAGGGCTTGGGAACATAGCTGCAGTAGATAGAGGGCTTGACCCCTGAAAGCATGACTTGAGTTTATAACCCTACAACGTATGGTGGGGATAAAAATTGCTGCGCACAGTGGCTTGAATTAACAGTCCCAGTGCTGCAGTGGTATCATAGGGTTTCTATTACTATGAAGATACATAATGCCCATGGAAACTATTATAAAGAAAAACACTTAACTGGGCCTGGCTCACAGGTTCAGATGTTTATTCCATCATCATCATGGCGGGAAGCATGGCAGTGTGCAGGCAGACATGGTGTTGGACAGGAGCTGAGAGTTCTACATCTGGATCCACAAGCAGCAGGGAGAGAGCATGACACTGGGCCTGCCTTGAGTTTCTGAAGCCCCAAAGCTCATCCCCAGTGATGCACTTCCTCCAACAACGCCATACCTACTACAATCAGGCCACACCCCCTAATAATGCCACACCTTATGCCTATGGAGGGCGTTTTCTTTCAAAGCACCACAGGAGAGCAAGGACAGGAAGATTCCCTGAAACTCGTTGGCCAACCTAACCAAATCAACGAGCTCAGGGTTCTGTAGACGAGCCTGCCTCAAATAGTGAGTAAGAGAACAATTCCAGAAGGCATCTGACTTCAACTTTTGGACTTCATATTTATAGGCATACATTCAAGACACCTGCACAAACACATGAGTATACCCACAA
This sequence comes from Acomys minous, assembly GCF_964271855.1. Taxonomy (NCBI): domain Eukaryota; kingdom Metazoa; phylum Chordata; class Mammalia; order Rodentia; family Muridae; genus Acomys; species Acomys minous. The sequence continues at coordinate 101,252,036 of NC_140490.1, forward strand.
AAACATGTACATGTGCCATACACGCAACCCATAAATAAGTAATGAAAACCAATTGCTCCTTTTACCAGCAAGTAGGGCTTTTCAGAAAGACACGCTCCAGAACAAGTTCGATAGAGAAACTCGGGGAAAGGTATGACAGAGTTTGGTCTCGGAAATATAACCCTACCAACACTCTCAGAAGTTGACAGTGTATGAAGCAAATTTCCAGATAAAGACATGTGAAGACTGCTCTATCCCAGAGGCATAAGACCCAGGACAGTTCACATGGTCAATAACACCATAAACAGACTAAAAGGAAAGATATAAGGACTATATCTGGGCTTAGGACACTGGTGTAGTTGGTACATTGAAAGTAGTCAGAACATAGCCGAAGCATGGAGTTGTAAGAATTCTGAGTGCTTGTGAGAAAAACGAGACAAGAGTCTCGTGACCTCAGTTTCTTCAAAACACAGATTTGTTTTTGGAATGTGTTTCCATGCTCCTTCCTGGTGTAGCGGATAGGAGTGGGTTTACTTAAGCTGTTGTTATTTATGTGCCTCTATGGAAAAACGTGGTTTTGCCATATGTGTCTTGTCCTTGTGATTGAATGCCTTACTCATGTGATTCTTAATCTTCACAATATAAAATTGCCTGATGCTCTGACTAAAGTTGGCTACTGCATGAGACTGTAGTCTGCCTCATTTTTAGGTCCAGCTCTCCCAGGCTCACACCACCAACTAGAGCGGTAAACAAAGCCACCGTCTTCTCACCTGAGGAACAGGGTGCTCACTTTTATTCCCTAAATGCTATATCTCCCCTTTGCAGAAAGAAAGTCTTACCAGGGCTATGTGAACATACGGACAAGAGGAAAGAACACTGGGTAATTATGGATGTAGATTAGAGAGCCACAGCAGCAAAGACATGCCAGTGGAGGGCTGACAAAAACTGCAGGAAGCTCGGAGACACGAGGCACTATGCCCGTCTCCCAGAGCACACGGCAAAACCGGTCCTCTCGTTTTCACATTTCTCATCCCCAGACCCATGAGAAAGTATACTGAAAGACCCTGATTCTGCTGTCCTGAAAACTAGTCCTGCTGTCCTCCAGACCCCTAGCAAAGCCAAGTCTTTTCTTGCCTGTTAGGGACATACAACCTCTCATCTCTGTGACACAGCACGGGGCTTTGCACTTCCCATGCCCACACGGGTGCTCAGACACCCTTCCCAGACCACAGTTGTGACACCTGGGTCATCTGCTTGATAGGCATCTCACTTACTGAGCGCAGTGAGGGTGGCCAAGCATTCCTAAGACAGGCTGGCAGGGTCACAGTAACTCTCCAGCTATTAAAAGCAACACAAAATCACAACAGGACTCAAGGTTAAACGCTTCTAACAAGGATTCGTTTCGAACACGTTTTCCTACCTGTGGTCAAACTGCTGAATCACATACATCCCACCTGTAAGCTTTATACCTAAACTCTCATAGCTTCTTTTGCCTTATGGGGCAGTTCAGTGACTCAGCATTCATTACAATGTGACTTTTTTGTTGTTGTTTGGGATGAGCAAAGCCCTCGGAGAAACAACTGCAGCAGGTTTACCCTCCTGCGAGCCCGCCTGACAGTCTGCTCGCAAATGCAAAGTAAATGACAGGTATGTGAGTGAAAAGCATAACCCTACAGTACATGGTGCTGCTGGTTTTGCCATGAAGAGAAGGGAGCATTATTATACCTGTTAGTTCATATGTAGAAGTTAAATTATGGGGCCAGGAGAAAAGCCATGCATGGTTGGATCATCAGACAAGGGAGTGTGTGAAGAACCACCCTGCTAGTTAACTAGCAGCCCCTCAAAGCACAACGCCCGGAGTCTGGAACCCTTTCTGGGTTAATTGGAGGTGGCTGCTTGTTTAAAGAGCCCAGCAATTATTCTGAGGAACTGACTAGCCAGATCCATCCCATCTGATTATAAGTTAAGATACAGAGCTTATGTATTTTTTTAAAGTATATTTTGAAGGTGGGAGGAAAGAAATCTGAATTCTGCCCAACAGTTGATGCTATTAACGCTGTCAGGAGTATTAAATTGCCTCATCCAGATTGCTTTATAAGCCAGATAATACAAGTTGGTAAGCAAGGCACTCGGCATAATGCCGTTTCTTTACCAGCTGGGGAACTCAGGGATCCTGCAATATTCTAGGATTGCTGTCTGCTGCACTGTCCCCGCAGAATCTTCTGATTAAATGAGGGAGCCCAGAAATACGGGCATGAAAGGGAAAGACTTATTTTTAGTTATTGCCTTTGGCAAAAGTTCTCCGTCTAAATGGAGGGAATTTATTCTGAAGAGCGGAGTTTTCTTTCCTGCCACATAAAGAAACAAAAATAGCAGAGGCCTCGTAAATTATCATTCTTCAGTGTCAGGCTGTCTGGTTAGGGCCCCGACTGCTAAGTCCCGCTGCTGAGTTACTCTGCAGGCAAGAGTCCCCTTCTGTTTCGGAACACTGAAACGACAACCGGGAAAGGAGAGAAGCCCTTTTGGCAAAAACATTTACTTTAATTTTTTTTTCCATGTACAAGTACGTTTTTCACAGGAGGCCAGAGGCGCTGTAGACTCCCCTGTCATTACCATATAATCTTTTACTTCAGCAAAATCCCTAGTGTCACCTCTAATATCGTGCCTATGGATGTCAGACATGCGCACTCCACGCATAAATGCTTGCCAATCTTCACCGTATCTCTTTTCTTTCCGAAAACAGAGAACCTCCTCAAAGAAAGTCAAAACAGGTGAAAACTTGGTCATTGGGCCATAGACATTTGAAATCCACCATCTAACCTAACTTGCTAAGACAGGCAAAGTTTAATGGGCTCAAAATGCTGTGCCTGGGCACCCTACCGTCACCTTTATGGGATGCTGAGAGGTCATTTGTTTCCTAGGCTGGACTCAAAGATCATCATAAAATGTCCATCCTTATTCATCATACAATGGCCTCCCTCCTATGATCCTCTGTCATTACACAGAATAAAGACATGTTTGCAATGAAGTTAAGGTCAGTAATCCTAAAATAACGACATCATTAGAGTTTGTGGGCCTAGTCCAGGCACATCAGCCCTTTTAGTCCAGCTGGTAGAAGTAGGACAGATTCAGTGTCCAAGTGCATTGATAAAAGGAAAATCCCACTGCTGAGTGGAGGAGGCTGTGGGTAAGGACTTCAAAAACGCTTACACTGACCTGGAGACCTCTCAGTCGGTTGAGTGTTGTGGGTTAGGTCATAAATGTCACTCAGGCCCAAGTGTTGAAGGCTTGTTCTCCAGAGTGAGCCTTTCAGGAGGTGGTGGGACTTTTAAGGAGTGAGTCCTGGGATGAGAGCTCACGGTCAATAGGGCTATGCTCCTGAAGGGAGCAGGAGGATTCCAGCCCTTCCTTCCTCTTCTGTCTTCCTTCCTAACCAAGAGATGGCTGGTTTTGCTCTCCCACTTGCTTCTGTCTCAAAGTGCTGCTTCACCATAAGCTCAAAGCTCTGAAGCTGTGAGCCAAAATAAGCCACTCTTTTATTTAATTTGTATTGGACAGAAAAGGAAGGAAGGAAGGAAGACACAGAGATTGTTTTAAGCTAACTCTCTAATCATTTATTGTTGCTTGGTAATAGAAAAGCTTACAAATCCTTCTCCTGCAGCCTGGTCAGTACCCAACTCCTCTGAGGCTGGAATTGTGCCCTCCTTTAGCCTGATGTACGTACCTCATCACCAAAATTCCCAGCCCAATGACAGGGTCCCAGCCACGCATTTGAAAATTGTCAGGACACTGAGGGACAGTGGTCCTACCCAGGTTCCAAAAAATCTTTGGGCACTGACTTACAAATTCTTGGGGTATGGTCAAAGGCAGGAGAGGCCTTTTCTCTAAAATACAAACCTACATCAATGACTATTATTCATATGCTAATATCAAAAGAGCCTGGGATTTGAACTCAGCCAAGATTTTAGCCTGAACTCTACCACTTATTACGTATGTAGCATTAGGACTATCATTAATCTTTTGGAATTCATTGTTTTGTTCTTTGTGGACTCAGTCAGTGTATAGAGAAAACAGTAGCTGACTATTGCTTTTATCACTTTTTGTTTTATTTTTATTTATTTATTTATTTATTTATTTATTTATTTATTTATTTATTTATTTTGTATACAGTGCTCTGCCTGCATGTACACCTTCACGCCAGAAGAGGACATCAGATCACATTATAGATGGTTGTGAGCCATGATGTGGTTGCTGGGACTCGAACTCAGGACCTCTGGAGGAGCAGTCAGTGCCCTTAACCTCTGAGCCATCTCTCCAGCCCCTTATCATTTTTTGTATCCACACAACTGAATGGAATCATTTTTGTAGAAACGGCCTCCCTCTGCAAACATTCAACGACCTAAGTTTCTACCAATTTCACTTGGGGGAGGAGGCCATTCAACATCCCTACTGTTCTCAGATAACACGCCATGTTACTGTCACCTTGGCCCAGCTCACAATATATGACACCCTGTGCATCCATTTTCTTCACTTATCAGTTTTCAAGGGCCTTCCTACATGCCAGGTGCCACAGAAGAAACAAGCATGTATTAGTGAACCGAACTGCTAAGACCTCAGAATTTATGTCCTAATATAAACTGTGCAGGATGAAGTCATTCAAGAAGGTGGGTGAGTGAATATGAGGCCATTTTGAACCCTCCCCCAAGACCCTCAGCCCCATGATACAAGCCATCATTCCCCTGAAAATGTATGGAAATGTAATCACCATTATTCTTGCATCAAAGAGCAGCAAATATTGCCTCTCCCATCTGATAGCCAAGATTTAATATTCCTCTCACAAGAGAAAAGAGCAAAGGTAGTAACTTTTATGTGGTAATGAAATGCTCCTGTTATACTTTAGTGAGTTAATGAAAAAAAATTGCTTCATTTCAGGGATTTGGGTAATAAGTCCATAAAGAGAAATTGAGCCTATGGTTGAGACTGGGAATGCTATAAGAAACGTATGAACTAGTTTCTGCGTGGACCTCACAGTAGCTGTTTAACAAAAGAAAGAAAGAAACGCGAAAGTGTCTTTACCACCCATTACTAGCAAGCCCTGACTCTGCCAGGAAGCCATCTTGGAAAGCAAAAGAGCTCAGTGCTGAGAAGCACTGCATTCACCTCAGGGGAGGCTCCTGAGGGTGGCTGCGAGGCTGCACAGAAAAACTGCATGAAAAGCCCGTCTGTCTGGGTCCCACCTAGCGCTGTGGACTTTGTAAAGGAGAGTCCTTTCCTGAGGTGTTGGCTCGACGTCATCAATATGACCGTTGAAAATAAGTAAATAAAAAAAATGAGGCTAAAAGAAAATCAAGGTTTTCATTGAATTGCCTCTTGTTTACTGGTAATCACACCAAGTGGTTTTTTTTTTTTTTTTTTTTTTTGAGTTGGCAAAACAGAGGTCTCTACATATTTATATTGGTAACATTTTCCAGGAGGTTCTACCAAAAACGTATCCGAGCACCTTGTGTTGCGAAATCCTGAGAGATGGAAAACATTAAAACAAACAAGCCTTGTCTCCCACTCTGTCCTGCTGGAGAAGAAAGCCTACCTTTGCAAGGATGGCCTTCTAAATAAGGGCTCCATTCTTAGGTTATTTAATCAGTTGCCTTAGAAACCACCAGAATGTGGTGAGTGCCTGCAGTCCACAAGGTAATACTCTGATTGGTTTAATCACCTGTTACCCCACCAAACACACACTTGACTGAAGGCGAAATTGGCATTCACTGTGACTTAAGGTCTGCATTTTGCAGATAAATGATAGACTGTCTTATGAAGCAGGAGGAATGTGATGGTCTGGGTTTAGAAATTCTTGTTTGTCAGCCTTTGGTACCTAACTGGGAAAGCACTCTTGAATGAAAGTGCAATTCAATCTTGTTGAACCAACTGCTGCGTTCCTACTATGAGCAAGGCTGACTGTGGAAACCAGCAGCAGCGTGTTACGTTCGCTCCATCTGGGGAGAAACTGACGAAACAAACTACGAGGCGCCGTGGTCATATTGAAATACCAAGACAAAACTGATCATTGTATAATCTCACCAACTGAAACTAGACTTGTGAACTGATAGGGAAACTTTAAAAAATATATATATTATATGTATATACTATATATGTATATATTATATGTATATATTATATGTGTGTATATAATATATATCATTGCATTTTAAAATTAATTCTATAAGCACTCTGAAACGTTTACCACCCCAATGCGCAGAACTCAAAGATTGGAAGGAGTTCTCAAGTCCGCCCCTGATTTCTGCCAAAAAAATAAATGTGAATTAACTCTTAATTAGCACCTCTAAGTGGAGGCTCTGGCCATCTCGGAAGCTCTCTTCTGTGTCTGTCTCTACAGTTATTTCAACCATGTTATGGCATTCCCTTCTATCAGAGCTCTAAATAGCGAACTCTATCTTCTTGCTCCAGTCTGGTTCTGGGCTTTGTTTTTCAGAAGTGCAGTTTTAGCTAAAGCTGCGCTAAACATCCTTATACCCTAGTGCTGTCGTTTCTTTGACTCGGAATCGCAAGGATCAATCCTGAGTGTACTTTTAGTTGTTGGGATACCATGTATACTTTTAAGTGTTTAAAAAAAAATCTAACCTTTATTTTTTTAAGTTTTAAATTTTTATTTATTTTATGTTTATGAGTGTGTTGTGCCTGCCTACATGTATGTGCACTACTTGTAGAGCTGGTGGCTACAGAGATCAGAAGAGGGTGTCAAATCCCCGGGAACTAGAATACAGGCAGCTGGGGACCAACATCTGGGAGCTGGGAACCAAAGCCAGCAAGACAATCCAGTGCCCTAAACTTCTCAGCCAACTCTCCAACCTCTAAACCTTGCTTTAAATTTTATTGGTTTTTGTTTTGCTTTGGTTTTTGTTTTGGTTTGGTTTTTGGTTTTTTTTTTTTTTTTGTATTGTTTAAAGTATTTGCAGATTGCTTCCCCAATAGTACATCCTATAAACACTATATGAGGATAATGTTTCTCCAAACTCGCACTTTGTAGCAGCTCTATAATCTGCTTTACAATTCCTCAAGTGGGAACACCAGAAAGCCATTCAATTTTTGCGGAATAAGATTTCCCTTGATAAAAACCTTGATCGGTCTTTTTATTTGTTTGTTGCCCATCCAGACTTATTTCTTTGTGAATTGACTATTCAAACCCTTTGTCCATTTTCCCCCTGCTGGATTTGAGCTGTTAGCAGGCTGGAAGCCGTGGATAAGCCACAGAGGACCTGATGCAGCCCCATGGCGGCCCTTGGCATGCTGCTTAGGTCTCTGTGAGTTCATATGACTCCTGCTTATGTTGACTTAGAGGGCCCTGTTCTCCATTTCCTTACAAATGGACAGCCAGCTTCCCCAACACCACTTAAGAACACAGGATCCTAGACCTATTACCACTGAAGTATTAAATGAAAGTCTTTTTCTGCCCTTCATCTGTGTCACTCTGAGTTAGCACCTCCCCTAGCGAGGTGTTACAGCCCCTTGGAGTGTTTTACTTCCTCTTAGGCTCAGTCTGTACTCACCAGTCTTCTCTTCCTAACTTTATTGGTTATGCTCAACCATTTTTCCTCTGTATGTTTTTTTATAAATAATTTTACTGAATCTCAACCCTCTCAGTACGTGTGGGGTTTTTAGTTAGTATAAATTTATGTTAATTTTACAAGCATAGACTTTTCACAATTTTAACTCTTCTCATCTAAAAATAGGGTACCCTGGTACATTTGTTTAGAAATTTTTGTCTTTACATAAAATGAGATTTTTAAAAGCATGCATTCTGTATCTTTTTTGAAGTATATCTCAGTATTATATATATGCATATATATGAGATAAATGTATATATATATCAGTATTTTATATGATATACATTAGACAGATAGACATAGATATAGATATGGATATGGATATAGATATACACTCTGGTCCTCCTCTTCACCGTCTAGCCCTCTGGTGGGTGTTTTTGTTCTGCCTTGTGCTTCTACCATGTTCTCTGCCTGGCCACATGGTGAAATGCAAATAGACCAATGGAAGATGTTCTGAAACTTCTGGATTGTGCGACAAAAAGAGGTTTTTCTCTTTGTAAGATTCATTGTCACAATGGCAGAACTTTAACACAGTGACCAATGTCCTCTGTTTTCTTCTTACTTTCTTTTGGTAAAGTATATGTTTCTTAGTCTTTTCAACCATGCAAGCATATTTTCTACAATAAAATATTACTGTTAGCCTTTTTCCAATATACACCAATTACTTTATGGTTTTTGCCAGGTGTGAATATTACTATCTTATTTTAGATTGTGGGCTGGCTAGCAATTTGATTTATGTACTCATGGTATTCGTGGGCTTTAATTATGGGTTAAGTAATCTCTTCTTTTTCTTATTAGAACAGTCTAGCAAACTTGAGCAAAGACATTTAAAAGCATTATCTTTGCTGGTAAAGGTACAGGATTTTTCTCCTTTCAGCATATAAAATCATGCTAACAATTTTCTTGACTTCACCTCTGCATTTCTGGAGTTACTGTTACTTTGTAATAGCCCAGTTTAGTTTATATTTTATGTGATTCTCATTTCAGGTTCATGACACATTCATTTGAATTTTTGCCATGGAAATTATAAGAAGTTGGATGACAGCATTTTATCTGCACTATACTAATTAAGCTCTGAGATTATGTTGGATTTATGAAATATGCAAGGAGATTGACATCTTTTACTCTGACCTGGAATGGTTTAAATACATGGATTGCATAATCTCTGAGGATTTAATCAAACACAGCCACAAAGCCATCTGTTCCTATTAATTTCTTTAATGGTTTATTTTTGTTCACCTTTCCAGCATTTTCTGTGGCATTTAGTGTATTGAGCAGGATCCTTTTCAGATCATTGTAAGCGTTATGACACCCTTTTCCTTTAAGCTGTCAAATATATTTCTAATGAGTTTTATAAGCATTTTTCTTATTCCTTTTAACATCTTCCACATCTGTGATCATGGCTTCCTTCCTTTATAGTATAGCCTATAATTTCTCTTTTTATTTCCTTTCAAGCTCATGGAAATTTATCTGCTTTATTATTCAAATTAGACCTTAGGTTTACATATCATTTCTATCATTTTTGTTTATTATCTTTTTGGGAGTTAGTTCTTACATTTATTAGTATATCTTGCCTTATTTTAGTGAGCATATTTTTTTAAGTATGAACAGAAAGTACCATCTTTTATGCCACTCATTAATAATGACACTGGTTAAATCCGCAGCTTTCCTCTGCATATGGCTTTATTATGTCCACAATTGTTTAGTTATGCAGATATCTATCATAAAGCATGGATTGTGACATCTTAATCTTTTACGTTAAATTTAATTTTGTCCAGACACATGATAAGATTTTGTGACTATTTTAGAAATGTTTTAAATTATATGTTCTAAAAGGCATAAGATTCTATATGTGGCTATTGGTTAGTTTGTGGTTGCCTTACTTGTTTTTTTGTTTTTTGTTTTCTAGTTCCTTTGTGTTTTTTCTACTGACTTTATTTTGAAGATGTACATTGAAACAATCTATTTCTTTGCTTTGTAGTTATGTTTTTAGTGACAATGATGTATGCTGCCCTTAGTAAAAGAATTATAACTAGATAAAGATGTATTATGGTTTGGCCTTCTTAAGGGATGCTCTTGTTCCATTTGACTAACTATCCAATTCTTATATTCTGCATCAATCTGAGCAAGGTACATAATTCAACAAGGATTTCCTCCTCTGTCCAATTGTTTTACAATTGCTCATGCTGCTGAAGAATCGAGGTTATTTAATGGTTAGGACTTGGGCTCCAAGGGGGAATTATAGGCTGCTGAGGCAGACTGTAGGTTCTTGGACAAACACTTTCTCTACTGTTTTCACTTTGTAAGTAGAAAGTAACAAGACAGCCCATCTCACAGCATTGTTTGACGATCCAGGTGAAGTTCAATTAGGCATATGAATACAAATAGCTAATATTAGACTCAGTTTTTGATCCTTTCCTAAAACCATGTTTTTAAATATGCTTTAAGAAGAGTATAAATTTATATACAAATATAATCGACGGTACTACTAAAACATTCAAGAATGTTGCACACATTCTAAAAACATCACATTAGAAATAATTACAGAAAATAAAATTACATGACATTACATGTAAAGCAATACCATAAGTTACCTGGAAGAGAAATGCAATAGCCTTTCAAGAGCATGGACCTCACTCCATGCAACTGCAATAGAGTCCTGTTCCAAGCATAGGGCTGTGCACACTGTTGATGGAAGTGTGATAATGTCTATGTCTCTGTGATTAGAATCTTTTTCTAATAACTTCTTTCTGAATTGGCAATTCTAAAGTACTGTCTTCAGTTTCTCTGCTACCAAGGGACACCTTTAAAATGTCTTATAAAATGCTGCTACATTTACACTATGGAATACTACTCAGCTATTAAAAACAAGGAAATTCTGGAATTTGAGGACAAGTGGATTGAACTAGGAATGATCATACTGAGTGAGTTAACCCAGAGGCAGAAAGACTCACGTAGTATATACTCACTTATAATTGGGCACTAGACCAAAAGGCACGTCTCATGAAAGTCTTCACTTACCAGGAGATTGGGACAGATGTGAGGACACCCTACTCAGACTCTAGGTAAGAGAAATATAGGAGATGAGGAAATAAAAGGACCCAGAGGGTCCTAGAAACCTACAATAAGAACATCATGATGGGTGGATCATGGCTCAGGGGGTCTTACTCACACTATTGCACTAACCAAGGACAATACAAGTAGTAAACATGAAACCTCTACTCTGATCTAGCCAAGGGACAGGACATTCTCCACAGTTATGTGGAGAGCACAGACTGACTTTGACATGAACTCTTGGTGGGCACTCAAAGAAAGAATAAGCAGGCTACCAAGATGAGACTTGATAGTCTATGACCATATAATGGGGGAGGAGGTCCCCCTCGGTCATAGACCTAGGAGAGGGGAATAGGGTGAAAGTGGGAGGGAGAAGAATGGGAGGATATAAGTGACGAGATAACAGTTGAGTTGTAATCTGAATAAATTAATAAAATACAAAATAAAAATTTAAACAACAAACAAAAAATACTGCTAAAGCATTCTGGAGTAGTAACTATGCAGGTTCATCATTCAGAAAACATTTTCTTACAATGTAATGTATCAAAATCCATGAAATGACAAATTTTAAAAGACTTTATAAAGTTCTAGCTCTATTATGTAATGCAAAGAATAGACTCATAAGCCCTACAGGGAAATCTACTACTATTATTCCACTCTCAGAGGTGCCCAACCTAGGGATCATGACCCCTTTGGGGGTCACATATGTAGTATCATACATACCCAATATTTACATTATGATTCATAACAGTAGCAAAATTACAGTTATGATGTAGTAACAAAATAATGTTATGGTTGAAGGTCACCACAACATGAGGGAGGAGCTGTATTCAAGGGCCACAGCAGCAGGAAGGTTGAGGACTACTGTATTGGATGTAGTATTAAATTACCTCCCAATGACTTCCTGTCACACCAACAGATCAATACGTCTCCCAACCCTCACAAGAGAAGCTTCCTTCTTGAGTAGATGGCCATTGACATGGACACACACATGCAACAAGTCAAAGTGCAGAATAAAAGATTGTAGAATGTCCAGCCCCAAATGGAACGTCTGTATCATAACCCCTCCTTGCAAAGATCATTGTGGAAGAGAAAATAGAAAGCTTGTCAAATCTAACAGCAGGTGGATGGCTACGAGCAAACAGTGTTTTCCAGATGCAGCAACAGAGTTGCAAATGTGACTTTACAGAGACTCTGAGAGCAAGCACAAGACCTATACAAGCAGAAGCCAGACAAAAACTCCAGCTCAGAGAGGCCTAGCGTGCCACTGTGTCAATGACGGTCTACTAAAGAAGGTAGCTTCTCTAATGAGGGTTGAGGGACATAATGATCTGTTGGTGTGACAATAAATCATTGGGAGGTAGTTTAATACTACATCCCATTCCTAGCCAAGGAGGTCTTGGTTACTGATAGCACTGAGTAAGGGAAAACAGCTGTGTTGAACCGTGTAGACCCTGGTTAACCTTCCATTCCACAGTGGAAGACCACACATCCAAGAATATATGAATAGCACAAATTAGACTTGATGACTTTGGGGGAAAAAAAAGAAAGAAAAAGAGGACACAAAGCTGGGTGGGTAGGAAAGGATAGATCTGGTGGCGTTGGGGAAAAGAGATTCATATGATCAAAACACATGGTATGATATTCTCAAGAAAATACCAAATAAATGTAAAAAATATATTGGCTGCCTCAGTTTCCCTGGTACTTGAATCGTGTGTGTGTGTGTGTGTGTGTGTGTGTGTGTGTATGTGTGTGTGTGTGTGTGTGTGTGTGTGTGTGTGTGTACATATATGGAGCGAAGAGGGGGAGGGAGAGAAATTTTTAAGCGCTATACCTTAAACCTAAAAGTTTAACGCCAGCTTCAGATTAATAGCACTGACTTAAAAACTGTTACATTCCTGCCTATAAAGAGGACAATCTAATATAATGCAAATTGAGTACCCAAGTACTGAGGGGGAAAATTAAAGCTCTTAGTATGAGATAAGAGTCACCATGGGTCATCAGAAACCTCTAGAAGCAGAGGTTTTTAAACTGTAGAGCTCTTAAAAACCACCAAAGGCACTTACTGAAATGCAGATTGCAAGTTCTACCTCCAGAATTTCAGACTCATTAGATTCTGATGGGAACTAGGAATTAGGCTTCTTTTTCTTTTTCTTTCTTTCTTTCTTTCTTTCTTTCTTTCTTTCTTTCTTTTTGTTAGAATCAAAGCCAGAATGATATAATGTCTCTTTTTCTTTCCCTATAAAGGTAGAGAAAAGCTGATACCTACCATTCACAAGAGCCTAGGAATAGTTGGTAGCTGAGAGAGCTGGAGGCTACCCAAAGTGACTATTCACCTCCAGCAATGAAACGGAATGACTTGACCTCAAAACTGTTTTTTGTGACTCTCCTCCCGTAGCCCAGATTGTTCTCAATAATCCCTAAAAAGATGCTTATCCAGGGCTCTTTTTCTCCTCTTGAGGCTGGAGAATAAGCAAATATCCACATATCTCTATGGAAGAAGAGAATCTTCAATTAAAAAAAAAGATATAGAAATCTTTCCCATTGCCCTGATCTCATTCAGTTGTTCATGAATTCAATACAGCCAGCTAATGAATCAGCCAGCTATAGATTTCTCACTTTATGCCGAGATTCAAGAGACAAAGGAAGGGTTATTAATATGATTTTCAATGTGTGTCTTGGGTTATTTGTGAAAAAAAGTTCGAGATCAGAAACCAGCAACTGAAATATGCTAATCTAGTACCAACAAGAAAAACTGGGGTCAAAGAAACAAAATTCAATTATATAATTTAATGAGAAACAACCCCCCCCCAAAAAAAGTATTTGGATGCCTTGACTGACTAGAAACCTACGATATGTTCCTGATATATTCATGTTCTCAAAACGCTGTCCTATGGCTATAATGGTACGCACTGTCTGACTATGGATGGAGACATTGGTACAGGGATAGGTGTTGATTTAAGTTTGAATGCAGGCATAAGAACAGACAGCCTTAGTACATGAGAGTTTCTTTGTTGTTGTTGTTGTTGTTGTTGTTTAATTTTTTATTTTTTCTCCTTTATTAATTTATTCTTGTTATATCTCAATGGTTATCCCATCCCTTGTATCCTCTCATTCTTCCCTCCCTCCCATTTTCCCCTTATTCCCCTCCCCTATGACTATTCCTGAGGGGGACTTCCTCCCCCTGTATATGCTCAGAGGGTATCAATTCTCTTCTTGCTAACCTGCTATCCTTCCTCTGAGTGCCACCAGTCTCCCCCTCCAGGGGACATGGTCAAATATGGGGCACCAGAGTACGTGTGAAAGTCATACCCCACTCTCCACTCAACTGTGGAGAATGTTCTGCCCATTGACTAGATCTGGGTAGGGGTTTAAAGTTTACGTCCTGTATTGTCCTTGGCTGGTGCCTTAGTTTGAGCAGGACCGCTGGGCCCAAATCTGCCTATCATAATGTTCTACTTGTAGGCTTCTAGGACCCTCTGGATCCTTCTACTTTGCTATTCTCCCATGCTTCACATGAGAGTTTCTTACTCTGAAAATAAACAGGAATTTTGTTCCCTCTGTTCACTCACTTTTCACAGAAGGTGCAAAGATGAGAGTGGCGCCCTGGCCTGTTGGCAGAACAGAAACCCAGGACTGCAACATTAGAAGCTGTTGAGGTTTCCTTTTCCTGTTCACCTTTCTTAACACTCTTGATAAACACTTTGCTGGGAGTGACCTAAGAAATAACAGGCAGGGAGGGTTGAAAAGACAGATTTCCTCTCATGAACATGAAACATAATTAGTTTCAGTAGGTGCTGCAAAGGGTAAAGACCCAAAGGGGGAACCTTCGTTGAGTTCCCCCTAGCTGCTCACCTAGGAATCTCTCTATAGGCAGACCAGAAGTTTGTATAGCATTCTAAAACCCAGTTAGCCTACTTCCAATTACAAATAATTCAGACAGCTTGAAAACAAAATACTTCCATGGGATGAGGCTTTTCAGCTGTTTATACTTTGTCATCATTTCTTAGGCAAAGGAACTCACTCCCAAATCACAAGGTGATGCTTTAATCCTGTGATAGCTCTTTAAACACTATCTCTGTGGCTGTTCTTTCCCTTTTCTCATGTGTGGCTTTAGAGCAGAGGGTAACTGACAGAAGAAAACAGACAGCGATGGCACAGGAATTTCTATCTGGGCACACACAGGGCACACCCTTTGCTCTAGCCTAGACACACCACTCTAGGTTAAACAAAACCCACTCTTCCTCATTCTTACTCCTGATTTTATAGGTCAAGGAAGTAAGAGTAAAAATTGGATTGACTGTGCAATTCAACACCACAGAGCCAGAAATTTTAAATCAAAAATCTCCTGGTAAGCTCGGACTCTTTCTGCTTTGCCTTGACTTCCTTTTCCCCATGTCAACAAAAACTGACTAGTCAGCATAGGGTTTTGAATGAAAGAAACAAAACACAGACATTCCTCAAAATATTCAACTTTCTCTGTGTGTTATCAACAATCATAACTCTTGCTCACAATATCTCCTTCCCATACAAGTAGCAAAGTATATTCTGAAATATATTTTAAGTTATTATTGTATAACTTATAGGGAGAGACTAAGGATCTAAAACCACCCTCTTAGTATTTTAGTCCTTGAGTGGCAGGCTAAATTGCGTACTTGTTCTTTTTAAATGGCCACTGATTGCATGGCTGAAAAGGCTTTGTTATATCAGAATGGTCTAATTTTTTTTTTAATTTCCCTGTGGGTCACTGTATTCTTTCATGTGGTACAACCTTTCCCAGAGGACTGTGCTGAAATTACAGTGAAAGTTACAACAGAAATCTTATCAGTTGCCAACTTCTCTTCAGGACCAAGAGGCACTCAAGAAAAAAAATTTTTTTCCTCTCTTAGACATGAGTATCACTTGGAACAAAAAGAAAGCCAGTGACATGCTGGCTGTAACCAAAAGAGTATGAAATGGAGACAGCTCCAGCATGTGTTCTTTTACCCGACTATGGCCTCTTTCAGATTTAGGGCCGCAACATGTTCTAATTAAAATTTAAGAGGAAAGTATGACAACAGTCACATCACTGGGGAGATAAATGTCTAAAACATAGAGTTAGTATCTACAATATTAGATCCATCACCACTGTCATCGCCATGTTCATAAGACACAGAGATATTGAGAGCAGTGTACCACAGCATATTCCTTTGCAGCATCAAGAGCTTTGCTGTATTAGCACCAGATTCCACGGACTTGGAATTTATCCCCAGTGGACTATTTTTACTGCAACTACAGACAGTAAGTTCCCTGTGTGTACTCTGAAATAACCATAGATATTCGTCCCCCGGGGCCCTTCTGAGTTTTTCTCATTAGTTCTCGCTAGGTCCCTGTGCAGGAAGGAGGGGTGCTAGCTTCCGTCATCAAATTATAAAAAACAATAACAAAAGTAAATGAGTTAAGCTCTCGATGAACTCACATACTCCTCCCACATAGGAGAACCTCATCGCACAGCTGATGCGTACACTGAGAACTAATTTAAAAGAGGAAGAGCACAAGGTGATACAAAGAAGACACTGCACACACACACACCATCTCTAAGCCTCCCTACCCCAACCTTTACTTTTCCTAGTCCCACGTTTCCCAAAGGAAGAATGAGTAATTTCTGAAAAACCAAGAAAGAACGGAATAACTATGTAGGGGGAGGTCTTATTTCCTAGCTTAGTGTGCTGTTAAAGTAAATGGGCTTTGTGCAAATTAGCATCTAACTCTCTATCCAGAGTTACTAAAATTGTCAAGAATAACTCAGGTGGACTATTGTTTTTAAATTTATCCGTATTACATGTAGGCCTGGCTAGCGATCAATTAAGGCACAGACACTTGTTATATTTTAAAATAGCCTTTAGTTAACCTGGGGCAGGGCAGATATCAATCCCCTAAACTACCTTCCACAGTAGGGCCTCAGGCACGGCATCCCCTGCCTCAATCCCATGCCATCGGCTTCTAATAACGTCTATCAAGCTACCTCCCATCCATAATCCCACATACTTGCTCATGTTCTTAGTCTGGGCCGGATTCTCCATCCACACCGGCCATGTGCTTCTCTTCCAGCTAACCTATGGCGGCCCTCCTCTCCTCAGGTCTCCTTCCTCCTTCTGGCGGTCTCTCTTCTTCCCAGAATTCCTCTCTCTCTCTCTAAGCCCCACCTATCTCCTGCCCTATCCAGGTGGGATGGCTTTTTATTAAGCAAAAGGTGGGTCAGACAGCAAGCAGTAATTAGCAGCAAAATACATCAGATTATCCCCCAACAATGAACTGGTAATAGGGCTTCTTTTTCTCCATCTTTTTTTTTTTTTTTTTTAGATTTATTTATTTGAAAGTCAGAGATCTGACTTTCACACAAACTCTGGTGCCCCATATTTGACCATGTCCCTTGGATGGGGAGGCCTGGTGGCACTCAGAGGAAGGATAATAGGTCACCAAGAAGAGACTTGATACCTTATGAGCATATACAGGGGGAGGAGGTCCCCCTCAGTCAGGGGGGAGTAGGGGGGAAGCGGGAGGGAGGGAGGAATGGGAGGATACAAGGGATGGGCTAACAACTGCGATGTAATATGAATAAATTAATAAAAAATAAATTTAAATTTTAAAAAGGATATATTTATTATGTATACAATGTTCTGCCTGCATGTACACCTGCCTGCCAGAAGAGGACACCAGATCTCATTATAGATGGTTGTGAGCCACCACGTGATTGCTAGGAATTGAACTCAGGCCCTCTGGGAGACTAACCAGTGCTCTTAACCTCTGAGCCATCTCTCCAGCTCCCCCCCCTCCTTTCTTCATCTTTACGTGCTCTTTTTGTGCAGGCTCATTCTAAGGAATGCATCTTATATCTACTCCATCACTTAAATTCTCATCTGTATATCTATCATTCTCAATTTTATATCTCGAATACCAACTTTAGTATTACGCTATTTTGAATATTCCATATTTCCGTCTTTGAAAACCCAACTAAGGCATATTCCCAACTTAGGAAGCATTCTTTCAGCAAACTCCATTTCTTTTTCACTCCACATTTTCCAGATCATACAAGCTTAAGCCCAGCTTCATCATCTAGTCTTTTCCCTGCAACGCTCTGCCAGGCTTAAGATTGGGTAGCTAGTTACCGCCTAAGTGATCTCTGCTGGGGAGCCATTCCTTGCCACTCATTTCAGTCACTAAAGAAATAAGGATGACACTTAAAGGAATCAAACTGAAGAAAAGAAAGACTGTGTTACTACATCCCAGAATTCAAAACAAATTAAAAATATTAAGTGAGAAATGTGTTTAATGCACTTAACCTATAATACATCATAGCTGAGCCTAGCCTACTTTAAATGTCTTTAGAATGTTTTCATGAGCCATCTTGAGTATAATCATCATACTCCAAAAAAACACCAAAAAAAATGGCTGTTTAAAGATACGGGAGAATATGGGAAAACCACAATAAACAAATTGGCAATGCAGTGCACTAAAGAGTGAAGCATTTACCATTGTCACATGGTTGAAAAGGAGCTGTGAAGTGTTGCCACTGGCCAGCATAAAAGAGTAAATTATTTCTTATCCCTAGACTGAGAAAGGATCAAAATTCAAAATGCATATAGCTTTCATAAAATCGACATAAAAATTTTATAAGTTTAATGGATGGGGCTCAGGTGGCCCATGCAGTTAGGAGCATGGGTTTATCTTTCAGAAGACCAAGGTTCAATTCCTAGTACCCACATGGCAGCAACCAACTATCTGTAACTCCAGCTCAAGGGGAACTGATACACTTTTCTGACCTCCTTGAGCACCAAGCGTACACATAGTACACAGGCATACACGCAGGCAAAACACCGTACACATAAAATAAAACAAATAAATCTTTTCAAAATATGTGAGTAAGGCTATTATAAGTTAGACATATGAACAGAAAACGGGACAATGGAGGATGGCCACATTGGGTGAGCAGAATTTAGGGTCCTGAACGACAAAGAAGAGACGCTAATGAAAAAGGAGAAATTGTACAAGAGAAATATCACTTAAATGAAAAAAAAAGTGATGAACATTTAGGAAGGTCAAGGAATATGAAGGTAGAGATATAATTCTGGTTGTCACTGTAAGGAAATACTCCACAAATTTTTATAGCTCAAGAATTAGGAGTCATAGAAAAAAATCAAAATTATTTTTTATTCTATGCTATTGACAATTAAAATGAGTCAAGATTTTATTTTAGCATTTTAACCAACTCAATTCCTCCTTGAGAATGCAGCTCTTGTTCCACATTTATTCAAGTTACTCTCTTAGCTTTAAAATAAAAACAAAGGAGTTTGCAGTGTGAGATTTATCTTCTCCACTTATTAAAAACTGAAGGTCTCAATTTGTTCACAGCAATTGCAAACCTCTGCTAACTTTCTCTTCTTGCTCATGATAGGCCACCTCAAAGCCAAAGGAAACTCATTAAATATGTGAGAAATCACAGTGTGGCTGAGTTTGACAAGAACATAAACTGGGGGAACCAAATTCAAGCCAGGGAGTGTGTTCCAGGTGAGGAGCTAGGGTAGGTCAGGAAGGAAACATACCTTTGAGAAAGAACAAAAACTTTCCAAGGTGAGAGCAGGTGACCTGAGTCCAGTGTCTGGGTGATACTCAGAGTCTTGGGACCCAGGGACCCTACAGTCTTAATATTATGCACCCTAAATATTTAGTCTTCTGAACTCCCGAAAGCTTTTCACATTTTAGTATTCATTTTATAATTCTTCTTCATAAAGAGTACATTACTAGCTTGTCTCATACTTTTTCCCAGCAACTTATAGCAAATCCAAAGTTGTGTGTGTGCATAAGTGATATGTGGGTGATATGCCCGTGTGATGTGATGTGTGTGTGTGTGTGTGTGTGTGTGTGTGTGTGTGTGTGTGTGTGTGCACGTGAGTTTGGCACTTCATAATATTGTGCTAGTAACTATTTTCAGAAATATGATTAAACTTTAGACCCTCTATCTAAAGCTTAATATGTTTCACTGTCACCAATAAATTAGCCCTTGATATAAGTGTGACCCAAATTTTCAGCATGAGATGTATTTGCTATGCTGGCTATTTGCAGTTCAGGAAACCATTTTCACTGCTTTGTTACTTGCATCACATAGGTGCTATCTGTATTATTTTAAGCACCTGCACAAATCCCTGTTATGATTACAGTGATTAAAATAAATATACTTTCTAAATGTTTGAAGGAACATAATAGCATTGCTCCAGACAGAAGCGTCTGTCCAAAGCCACTGGACTGTGTTTACAGCACACGGAATAGGCAACATTATACTTGAGAGCTGAATCATGCCACTGACTGGGTGTTGTTTTTAGACAGGAGGATTGATCATTTCAGGCAGCATTCTGAAGGAATCCGCAGCAATAGCTTTGCATGACTGCTTCCCCTTTTTCAAGAAGAGTGAGAGGATAATACAATTTGCCCATGTATGATCATAAATAAGTACACAACTAACTCTACATCAGTATGATAATATGTGTTGAGATGGTACGTCTAAGATTATTCAGATTATTGCCTCTCTTGGTGGGTCTCGTCTATCCATTTTCTTCAGAGTATATTGACATGCTCCTGATTAATTGTCAAATCCTTGAAATTTGGTACCAGAGAGGAAGTTCTTTGGGGGAAGTGAGGATTTGGGAGGATTAATACTTGAGAGTCTGCTCAGTAAGTTAGCCTTCTGTTGATTAATTTCTGGGAGTAAATTTATTCATACCAAACACAAATCTCTGTTAATGTCCTCCCCTTGCTCACTGACACCCCGACAGCAGCTCATTGCATGCACATGGGTAAAATGCAGGACAGCTTAGTCTAATTCTGCAAATAGAGATTGACCTCACTTTATCTTCGTTGTGCTGGCAATATGGAAAGGCAGACATCATTGACACACTCTGTGCCCTCAAATGGCAGATCATCCCATGAAAGCAGATGGATAGCTAGCTGAAACAATGACCAGAATAAAATCAATCGTAACACAGGGGCATCCATTCTAAAGAGAAAAGAAAAGCACCAGGAATCAGCAGAGCCTTTTAATCACTGGGTATCACTTGGCTTTTTAATAAGTACCATAAATATTGATTTTTCAGTCAACCATGCAGATGACCAGAACAGCATTGCTGATTTTCTTGGGTCATAGATTTCACATGACATGCCATCACCTGTGTATTCCTTCACCCAATGGCTGAGTACTTGCTGAATATGTACTGTGTGCCAAATCTGTCACAGGGACTGTAATAAGGAATGTGATTTGGTCCTGTTTTCAAGGAGATTGTTATTCTGGATAAATTGAAAGAAGAAATAAAAACTAAGAAATCAGTAGATCTTGGAAATATGAGAATAGAGCAAAGCAAAGCAAAAGGACAGCAAAGCACATACAAAAGAACAGCTAAAACAATTCTGTACAATGAAAGATCTTCTGGAGGAATCTTCATCCCTGATTTCAAGCTGTACAACAGTAATAAAAACAGCATGGTACTGGCACAGAAGTAGGCTGGCTGATCAATGGACACAAACCCACACACCTATGGTCACTTGATTAGACAAAGAAGCTAACACCATGCAATGGGGAAAAAAAAGATAACATCTTTAACAAATGGTACTGGTCTAACTGGGTATATACTTGTAGAAAAATGCCAACAGATCCATATTTATTACCCTGCACAAAAGTAAAGTCCAAGTGGATTAAAGACCTCAACATAAAACCAGACACACTAAATCTGTTAGAAGAAAAAAGTGGGAAAGAGCCTTGAATTCATTGGCCCAGGAGACAATTTCCTGAACAGAATACCAATACTTCAGGATCAATTAATAAGTAGGATCTTATGAAACTGAAAAGCTTCTGTAAGGCAAAAGACACTGTCACCAGAACAAAATGACATCCTACAGACTGGGGGAAAAAATTCTCATCAATCCTATATCTGACAAAGGGCTAATATCCAAAATATATGAATAACTCAAGAAATTAAATACCATCAAACCAAATTATCCAATTAAAAAGTGGGGTGCAGAGCTAAACAGAGAATTCTCAACAGAAGAAACTTCTAGTGGCTGAGAAACACTTAAAGAAATGCACAAAGTCCTTAGTCATCAGGGAAATGCAAATCAAATGGACTCTAAGATTCCATCTTACACCTACCAGAATGGCGAAGATCAAAAATTAAAGTGACAGTACATGCTGCTGAGGATGTGGAGAAGGAGAACACTCCTTCACTGCTGGTGGCAGTGCAAACTTTTAAAACCACTTTGGAAATCAATCTGCCACTTTATCAGAAAATTAGGAATAGTGATACTTTAAGACCCAGCTATACCACTCCTTGGCACATACCTGAAAGATGTTTCACCGCATAACAAGGACATTTGTTCAACTATGTTCATAGCAACTCTATTTGTAATATCCAGAATCTGGAAACAATCTAGATATCCCTCAACCAAAGAATGGGTAAAGAAACTGTGGTTCATTTACACAATGGAATACTACTCAGCCATTAAAAACAAGGAAATCTTGAAATTTGTAGGCAAATGGATGAAACTAGAAATGATCATCCTGAGTGAGGTGGCCTAGGCCCAGAAAGACATACATGTTATAAACTCACTTATAAGTGGATATTAGCCCAACATAGATGTCCTCTGAGAGACTCTACCCAGTGGAGGAAAGGGACAGATGCTGGGCTGGACTCTGGGTTGAGTGCTGAGAGTGGTATGGAAGAGTGGGGGGGGAGGGGTGGAAGCACCCAGAGGGTTCAGGAATGGCACATGGAGACCATCAAGGCTCAGGGATCTGGACCCAGGGGGGCTGCCCAAACTGTTGCACCAACCAAGGACAATGCATGCAGTGAACCTAGACCTCCTGTTCAGATCTAGCCAATGGGCAGCACATTCTTTGTGGTTATGGGGGGGTTATGGGGACTGCCTCTGACATGAACTCTGGTGCCCCCAATTTGATCACTTTCCCTTGGTGGAGAGGCTGTTCAGGCACACAGAAGAAAGGGAAGTAGGCTATCTGAATAAGACCTGATAGACTGTAGTCTTATGGTGAGAGAGGAGCCCCCCTCTCAGATGTCTAGGGGAAGGGAATAGCATAGAAGAGAGTGGGAAGGTGGGAACAGGAAGATGCAAGGGAGGGGATAACAATCAGGATGTAATATAAATAAATTATAATAAACTAAGAGAGAGAGAGAGACAGCATTAGGATTGAGTGAAAAGGTGCAAGGATAATGGTTGCTCATTTGAGGTTTCTCTTTCTTTGGCTGACCACTGAAATGGTCAGTGCTACAGCACACAAACCCAAAGGTACAAGTAAACACATGCTAGCCCTATTATACTGCTCACTTTTCTAGAAATGTCCCCTAAAGGTCACTGTGATTGGTGGGAAGACACATCTGTGTCAAAAAACAAAACAAAACAAAACAAAACAAGAAACTACCAAAGTCAAGATTCAAACTCTTAGGCAATGATAGGGACTATATCACACTATGTATGAATCCACTGATCTACCATGCCAGAAAGTCTTGTTGGGCTCCAGTTACATACCTCATAACTACACTATCAGATCTACAGCCATCTGAGCATGACCTACCATAGAGTCAAAAAAGGGTTCCAAAGCCTTACAAATTGAATGCGCTTACTTTTTACCATCACCATCTAAACCTAGCCAGAATGATAATGAGAGAACTTATGATAATAACGTATAAAAACAAGAAAACACAAAGACGAGATAGAAAAGACAACACTTCAAAAGGTTTATCAGCAAATTTTAGAAAACATAGGGGACTTCCCATCATGGATGCGGCATCCTAGCCCTTTTCCTCTGGTCACACTACAGGACTTGTAATAAAAGACATTCTCTTTCATTTCCAGGATGGAAGATCCTCTCTAGGAGAAACAACTATCCCATGAGAAAGAGAAAGGGTAAAAAGCCACAGGTAACTGATATTTAGATAGGTCCAGTTACCCTGTAATGAAGTTCCTCATTGAGCCCACAGCAGCCACACCCTCACCAGACACACACAGACAGAAAAATCACACAACCCCTAATCATCCTGAAGCTTTTTACAATCACTTACTCAGGGTTGAAAACAGACAATTAAGACTTTAACAAAAGTTAGTTCTAACAAAAACACCAAGAAATCAAAACAAAGAATGAAATGGGGATCTGGAAGAAACAAATAACACAGGGTGTATACTTTGAAACTAAGATAATAAACAGAGGGAAAAAACTGGCCATACGTTCTCAGAGATATTCCATCTGTAAGTTAGAAATAGGTAGTTGTAATTAGGAGTGGTGGTGCGCATGTGTAATCTCAGCACCCAGCGAGGTGGAGGCAGGTAGATCTCTGAGTTTGGGGCTAGCCTGGTCTACAGAGTGAGTTCCAGGACACCTAGGGCTACACAGAGAAACCCTGTCTCAAAAATCAAAAAAAAAAATGGGTGTTTAATGGAACATTGAAAGGATGGGACTCAACTTTGAACAACAAAATTATTGAACTTCTCAATGTATGTCTATAAGGTACATTTAAAACCCCAGTAGATAAAATAAGTAGTAGAGCTAATGAAAATGGAAGATAGAAGGTTTTTTTTTTAAGATTAAAGGAAAAATTAAGAAGCCTGACATCTAAAGATTAGGAGTTCAATAAGAATGAATTATAAAAATAGGAGAAGACTTATCAGTAAACACACACACACACACACACACACACACACACACACACACACACACACAGTGATTTTCACCTGGGCATAGTGATACAAGCTTTTAATCCCAGTACTCAGAATACAATTCCAGTAAAGTATCTGTGAGACTGAGGCCAGCCTGGCCTACAAATTGAGTTCCAGAATAACCGTTACACAGAGAAACCCTGTCTCAAAACAAAACAAAACAACACAAAAATACCAAATAACAACAACAACAAAAATCAGTGAGTTTCTTCACTGTAGGAGCCAATCATATCCTAAGGGAAAAAATGAATGGAATGGGAGAAAAAAAAAAAAGACATCAAAAATGCCAGGCTACCTCATTGTGATTAGTTTACCAAGGTTAAAGGACTTCAAGGATTCCAGGAAAAAGAAGAGCTGAAATTAGATCATATAAAAGGTTAAAATAACAAAATGGCATCAGATATTTCACCTGCTGTCTGCAGTATGAAGACACGGAAGTCATTAGTGCCTCTAAGATAGGCATTAATGAGGGGTAAAAATCAGTGGTGGGAATACAGTCTATTTAGATAAGAGGAGATGTGGGCCTGACACAACCTCAATGGACTTGCAGGCAGTTTCAGGTTCCCATTGCATGGCTGAATAGAGCTAGGCCAGTGGTTCTCAACCTGTGGGTCACTAACCGCCCCCCCCCCAAAAAAAAACTATTGAAAAACACAGAGATTTACATTTTGATTCATAACCGTAACAAAATTCCAGTTATGAACTAACAAAAAAAGTAATGTTATGGCTGGACGTTGCCACAACAGGAGGAACTGTATTAAAGGGTCTTAGTGGTTGAGAGCCACTGCACTATGACACAGTGATAGCTAACTGGGCAGAGTGTTTATGTGAAAGGCCTCTACTGTAATTTGTATATTGAATATTCAACAATTCCTAGTGTGTTAAAGGCTTCATATCCAGGGTGACACCATTGGGAAGAGGGGGTGGCCTTTAGAAGGCAGGGCCCAGTAAGAAGTTCTAGATCACTGAAGGTGTACCCTCCAAAGGGACTATGGGATGTTAGTCTTCTCATTTTCTTTCTGCACCCAGCCTGGGGTGAACAGGCCATCTCTGCTATGAACTCCCTACCATGATACACTGACGCCGCCTCATCTCAGATCCCAAAGCACATCTAACTGGTCATGAGCTGAAACATTCAAAACTATGAGTCAGTACAAAACATTCATTAGTTTATCATTTTTTTATTTTCATTTGCTTTTATTAGAGAGGTTGGAGAAACTTTGATTTTCCTTTTTTTATTCTATTTCTGTTTTACATATACATTCATATTATTACACACAAATAAAATAAAATACATACAGCAAGAAAAACCAGGAAACACTCAGGAATCATATAAATATTACATTCATAGTGTTTTGGCAATTTGTATTTGGCAGTCTTGGAGAAAACATCTTTCCTATCTTTGTGTGTCTAAAATTCTGAATGTAAATCAATATCTATCAGATCTCATCTCTCAAATTAAAACATCTATCTAGACCTAAAAACATCTTAATCCCCAAAAGACTAAGCTTAATTGCAAGACTAAACTATCTGGTCTTCAACCTCATCAGAGACTTGAGAAGGAATAATTATCTGAGTAAACCAAAAGTACAGGTTAGCAGCTTCCAAAATGGAAAAGAAAGACAGTTTGCCGCCTGATCAGTCACCAAAAACTCTATAATGTTGGAGCATCATCTTCAGCCTTTTGGCCCAGTATATCTGTCAGACAAATTTGTGAGGCAGAAACTATTGAGGACTTGCTTACACTCTCTTGGCAGAGTTTGGCTGTCAACTCTGCCTGCATCCAAGCTTGCCCATTTTTAGGCGGAATTCTGTCTGTGGCTGAATCAAGGACATTTTGCCCAGTGGATTGTTTGCTGCACTGGAAGCCATTTCCCTAAGGAAGTTCTTTGATGTTCATCATCTTCTTTGATGTAGGCTGGGTGTTGCCAGCAGTTAACCTTTTAGTTGTTAAAGAATCTTTAAAATAATAAACACATCTTAAATGCCGTATTCTGTAGGTCTCTGAGGCTTTTGAAGACTTTAACTATTTTACCTTATCTTTCTGTAGAATCATATCTATCTGTTATACCTAGGATGTATATTCTTGTGATATAAATAGACTAGTACTTGACATGACCATGATCTGATCAACTAACAATTAGCTTGTATTACTTAATTATCCTAAATAACTTGCAACACCAAGTTATTTCAAGATATTAGAAGCAAACCTTGTATTATAATTGAGTTATATGGGTGCAATATCTCCTATTAGAATAGAAATGTGTAGAGTGTATTGAAAAATAATCTTTAATTTGAATTCTATACCAATGTATGAAAATTAAACTTATTTTGCATCTATATACAAAATCCTACACCAATGAATTAAAACCAGCCTTATTTGTGAGTAACAATTAAGGACTTAAGTTGAGGAGTAGATTCAACAATTTACTTTTACTTTTGATCTTATCATCCCTATATGTTTCTATATCCTCCCTTCTCTCTTCTCAACCCCCATCTCCATACCTATGAAAGAAAGATAAAGGAAAAGAGAGACATCCCTGAGTCCAACCATGTTTTCTGTCTGAATAAGATCAATAATAACTTATAACCAACTCCCAATGAAAATAAGCATCTGTTGCACAAGAAAGCAACCAGAAACCTCCCCGACCCCCCTCAGGAGAAATGGAGCATCATTCTCTTAAGGTTTCTTCTGGTTGATTTGTGGCAAATAGTCCCTTTGAATTGGGGAAAATGGTTAAAGAAGCCAGGAACAGCATTTGTGGTCCAGTTTTTAAATGTTGAGAAATTCCAGGCTTAATAAGAGCCCTGTGTGGGACAGTCGGAAATGCTGGACCTATTGGGATCAGAACCTTTCTTTGAAGCTGTCCTGGGAGCTGTCCTGTTCTGATGAGTAACAGCAACTGAAGCACTTGGGGCTGGAACAGGAAGGATGCAGACTGTCAGCGTCCAGCAAGCTGAGAGGAATGAATCCTGTCAGGTCTGATCCAGTGTTAGTGTCTAGTTTTTTTGTTCTAAAAACATAATTTCTCACAAACATTATACAGCCCTAAAATTATAAATGTAAGAGGTGTGTGGGAAGCACAGAACAATTAAGGCTGGTTCTCTGCTCTTTGTATGAGCAGAAGAAAGACATCTGTAAATCTCCATGCCATATAAAGAATGGCATCTAATAATAAGTTGCTATGACATCTTCATCCACATACTCTTTAACTTTTCAATTATCTCCAAGGGAAGTATTATGAATCCATTATAAAGATGGATAAACTGAGGCAGGACAAGTTTAGATACTTTCCTACAGTCTCAGCCAAAGTAAGGCACTCTGGAAACTTAAGTGCAACCGTGTTTGTTTGTTTGTTTGTTTGTTTGTTTGTTTTTAATTCCACATTCCCAACTTTATCACAGAAAAGAATGACAATGCCAACGCTCTTGAATGTAATCAGTTTTCTGGGGCTCTTTTGAAAATACAGCATTTGATTTTCAAACACATGACAAAAGAGCACACGGTTCCCAATCATGCTAAGTAGTGAGACGATGTTAAACTCCTCCAGTGTTGATCTTCCTACTTTTCCCTGGCTATGGTCTTCCTCTGACTTAGCAATAACTGTTGTTTTTATCTAGAGTTCTATGCCCTCTCCCACAGGCAAAAGTCCCATTGCTGGAACATTGGCATTGCAAGCTGCAGCCACTGTGTCAGAACAATGATTGTCTGCCTAAAACAAACATGTCCTCTTTTAGCCATGATGGTCCCAACCCAGGAACTCACACACATGCTACTTTATATATGTGAAATGTTAGGTTTTGTATACCTAGAAGTGATATAGTTTACAATTACTAAAGGACATACCATTCCAAGCCTTCCTGTATTTGATTTACTTTAGCAAACATATCTTGTGTTGGGTTTCCTGCGTTAAGATACCAATTTCTGTAAACACTTCCAATTAACAACTACAATAAAGTTAACCAACGTGACGGTAGCATCCTGAAATTTGGAACTATCCACATCTAAACTTATCAATAGCTTTGCATTTCTTATTTTTTAATATTTCATTATATATACAGTGTTCTGCCTGCATATATGTCTGCACACCAGAAGACGACATCAGATCTCATTAAAGATGGTTGCGAGCCACCATGTGGTTGCTGGGAATTGAACTCAGGACCTTTGGAAGAGCAGCCAGTGCTCTTAACCTCTGAGCCATCTCTCTAGCCCCAGCTTTGCATTTCTATCAACACCACCAGCCATGTCTGCTGTATTGGGCACTAAGTCTTTGCAACTTTCAACATTGCCTCCGTATTCAGGTCTAAAAGCTGAACCAAGAACCCAGTCAATTGTATCTAGCAGATCTTAACACTAACACAGACAAGACACCCCGACACAACCTGGTGACAACTACAGATGCCTCTTAAGTCATCTGTGTAGTGTTTGCCTTTCTGGTCTTCGAGTCAAATCAATATAGTTTAAACTGTGTTTAATGTTTTTCAGTTGAAAGGGGCAGGGTTGGGGCCTGCCTAGGAGCATGGTCCTTCTGTTTTCTCCTAATACCCTGAATCAGCACAGAGAAAGAAACCGAGATAAAGTATGTGGATGTGACACCACAGGGAGAGATAGGGTACAGCCTCAACTACTAGATAGGCTGCCTCTCTGAAGCAACAGAAAGTTCATGAAGCAGCAGAGAGGGGCTAAGGAATTAGCTAATCTTTGGTGGTGATTCCTCAGTTGCCGCTCCAAGGAACAAAAGCTGAGTTCCAGGACAGTAAAAAATATTTACAGCTTTCTACCTCCCACTTCGCTGGGTGCTTTGAACTGCGTCCAAATAGAATTCAACACATGATTTTTTTTTATCTAATGCCATTGTGACTTAATGGTTCTTTTTATCTATATCTTATCTCTGAGCTCTAGTCTGTGGCTGTTCTTAACTCCTTAAGACTCAAATCAAGGGATATGTGACCTCAGCAATTCTTTCAGAGTTTAAGACTGATAAGGGGAAAAAGAATGCCCAGTGTCAAATAAATGGCAGTGTGTTGTAGTGCTGCTTTAAACTTCAGAATGCAGAAATTTGTTTCTCAAGAAAAACAAAAATTGACTTGGTCCCGTAGCTGCCACACAGAGCAGAAACAGTGGGAGCAGATACGATGTATAGATAAAAAGCTGAATGCCCAGTAACAGCCTCTTTGAATAAGGCCATTGGCAGCTATATATGACTGCACAGACACCCAGTCACCACTGGTGAGGGCTGTGTTATGAAGACACTTGACTTCTCCTGATGGAAATATGAAAAGGTAGAAAGTGATGTCAAAAATCAGAAGACAGATGGATTGAGATAATTTTGGAGGACATGGCTGCCTTTAGGAATATACTTTGATTTAAATGGGAAAGTGAAAGGAGAGTGAAACTAGAAGCGTAGGATACAAATAAAAGGGGAAAGAGGGTCGTTAAAGCAATCCAAAGTGAGCTGTCATATAGCTCAGTGGTAAAGGATTTGCAGAACAATAATGTGGTTACACACACACACACACGCACACGCACACACACAGACGCCACCTCCCCGTGGCCAAAAGAAAACGTTAAGTTATCTAAAGTTGAGGTTTCCTGATTCGAAAAGATCTTTCTGGTTTCCCATGTGGGATATGGGGAGAGGGAAAATGGCCGACTGCACACAGAAGTTAGGAGCCATGTGCAGATAGCGTAAGGAATCAGAAGAATGGTGACTCAGAGCACTCTGGGTCCTGGCAACAGCGATGGAAGGAGAGACGAGAAAGAAACCCATGAGAGATGGCAGAGGCAAGAAGAGCAGGCTTTAGTGGCAGATTCTATACGCTCTTTGAAATATGAGGGGAATTCTAGGAGAGTTTTTATTCATTTTATATCCATGTTCATTTTTTTTTGCTTCCACACAGAAGTGCATATAAACTCCCCTCAAACATACCTCAAACCAGAGAATTAAAAATACGTCTTTTAGTTCACTTTCCTAGTCAGGAAATGTTTTGTCAAAATGTATTACTATAATTTGTACTATAAAACCATAAAATTGATCTGAAATATGAAATGGTATTTCTATATGGAATAAAACTTTCTATCTATAAACTAATTGACAAAGACCAATCTCCCTCTTTTCCTAATAAGACTCATATGTTATGATCCCTTCCTGTATTTCCAGTTTGGTCATACAATAAAAAACATACAGGCCTGAGGGGAGACAGTAATCTGAGGTATGATGGCATATGTAATAGTGTTTTTAAAACATTTGCTCTTGGAGCATTTGAAAAAAACACTAAGAGCTACTGATTTTTTTTTTCTGTTTCTGCACATATGTACAATAGGTGCATACTGTTTCTAGAAAGTTCATAGGGCTCCTGAGGTCCCATGTAGGAACCAAATTAAGCAATTTTGATACCAGTGACAGTTGAATCCTAGGTTGATCCATTGTCGAACAGAATAGGGAAAAACAAGCTAATAACAAAGTCTTGTGAGAAGCGACATTTAAGGGACAAAGACAGGATGGCACAAAGCAAGCACCATAGCCAGGGGGTGCCCAGGCTTGGATGTGGCTGAGATCACTGAGTGGAGGAAATAGTGACTTTCAAAGATGGGGCCACTGGATCAGAGAAGGCAGAGACACAAGGAAAAAGAACTAGAAGACAGCTTTAGGGTTGGGACATTAGTAGAAACTTTCTCTCTATTGCCCAGCCTTTATTCCTCTGCCCACCGGAAAGAAACTATTAAATTTTCTCTGTGAAGCCAACCCCAGGCTTCAGCACCATCAGGTATACAGAGTGGGTGGGGTATCCCAAAATCTCCTTGACGTGAGCCAGGAGTTAAGATGCGCACTTAAACTTATGACGATCTGGGGCCACCTTGGGACTTCACTGTAGAGTCTAGGACACAAGGCTCCAGATGAGAACAAGGAAGCGAATGGCTTCAGATTGACGACAACATCTCAAGACGGACAGCCAGGAGGAAACAAGGTAGTCACCTTGATGCGGGATGGAGTTAAGCCTTTCATCAGACTGGCTTTCCTACGGACTTTCCCAAGATTCTATTCACTTGGGATTCTAACTGGTGGGACCTACAGCAGAACAGAGATAAGATAACGGTCACTAGACCAAGAGCCCCAACAGCTGTGGAGTGGCTGGGAGATGTGAATCATTAATGACACAACCCATACACTTTATTTCTGCCAGATTAATTATAGCGATTTTAAAATACGATATACGTGTTTTCCTTTTGTTGCAAATTCCTTTCCTCATAAGGTCTTTGGGAAATGCTCAAGGGACAACGTGTTCTTTCCCAGCTCCTATTCTATGCTAGGACATAGATTGATGGAGCACCGCTTTGGTGGTCCACCCCCAGGTCTAACCGACCAAACATCACGTTTTAGTTACCACTTTCTTGTCCTTTTCGTGTCAACATTACACAAAGCAGCCCTGTTGGTTTTAGATTCTCCCATTCAAACAACCAAATCCACACTTTTTTTTTTTTTGAGGGAATTTCCCTGCGCAGACCTCGTCGCCTTCTTCCTACACTAAGAAAACTACACACTAGCATCTCTTTGTTTTTCGTTGCTTTGTGTTTTTAATGATTTGTTTTTATTTTATGTGCATCGGTGTTGTGTCTACATGTATATGTGTGTGGAGGTATCAGATTCCCTGGAACTGGAGTTGTAGACAGTCGTGAGCTGCCCTGTAGGTTTTAGGAGTTGAACCCAGGTCCTCTGGAAGAGCAGCCAGTGCTCTCAACCTCAGAGCCAGCTATCTCTCTGGCTGCCTCACTTTGTTTTCAACACTGTCCACTTTTAACCAGTGTGTAAGGGCAATCATACTCTTGAGTTGCTCAATGCTTCCCCTGTTTAGGATTAAATGTTTATGGAGAAGCTTTGAAAATCACATCAGATTGTATTTTTATAAGCTGAAAACAGTGCCTGGCACATGAAAGTTAAGTGTTAGCCTCGTTACTGCTGGCTAAGAGCCTTCTCTCATTTTGTCTGCTTGGTGAAATGCATACATCTTCAAGATTCAAGACTCCATTCCACTATTATCTCCTTTTTGTTTGTTTCTTTGTTTGCTTTTGTCTTTGTTTTTCAAGACATGGTTTCTCTGTGTAACCTTGGTTGCCCTGGACCTGCCCTGCCCTGGACTCACAGGCTGGGCTCGAACTCATAGAGATTCGCTTGCCCCTCTGCATTACAGGCGTATGCCACTGCACCTTTTCTTTAAGTGAAAACAAAGTCTCTTGCTCCTGTTTCGCTACAGCCACATCCATACCTCTGTAATGAAACACTGGCTGGAAGTACAATTACTTACTGCTCAACATCATTAAAGTCTGGAGAATTTTTGTACCCAATACTAGGTAGTGATTGTCTGGCCATAAAAATAAATAAAAATAAATAAATAAAAAACTGAATTTGAGTGTTCATTGTTGCATCCTTAATCATAGGTTCATGCATCCTAAATATTTCTTCCTTCTCTAACACAACCCGGGTCCCACATCTTTAACTGGAACTGTTTATTGTGATGGATTATTGGCCCTTTTATTTACAGTTTCAGTGGCTCCTGACAACCAGGCACACGTAAATGACCTACCTTACCTGTCAGCAATGCATCGCCATCTAGTCTTTAGAGTGCCTTTTCTGCCAAGGAGATGGTGAAGTGATGACGGATGTCTCCTGGGTGTGAGTTATAAGGAAAATGTCTCTGTAGGAATTTGGGTAATTCATTCACCACCTCCAAAGTTAATTTTGTCACTTATTAAAAAGGGGGCTGAGGAGGAAAGCCAGTTGATGAAGTACTTGACACACAAGCAGGACGGTCCGAATTTGGGTTCCTATCATCCGTGTGAATATCTGGGTCTGGGAGCATATGCCTTGTGCTAGCTAGTTTTCTGTCAGTATAAGTTAGAATCATTTAGGAAGCAGAAATCTCAACAGAGAAAAATGTCCTCCACCAGACTGGCTTGTGTGCAAGCCTGTTGGGTATTTTTTTATTTTTTATTTTTTGGATTGGTGATTGATGTGAGAGGACCCAGCTCGCTGTAGGGAATATCACCCCTGCTGGTGGCCCTGGATGCTCTAAGAACCTAGGGTGAGCAAGCCATGGAGACCAAGCCAGCAAGTAGCACACCCCCTACCCCACATCCTCTACATCAGCTTCTGCCTCCAGATTCCTGCCCTGTTTGAGTTCCATCCTTGATTTCCCTCAGCACTGGAGTGTGGCCTCAGAGCTGCACATTGAAATAAACTGTTTCTTTCCCAAGTTGTTTGTGGCCAATAGAAACCCCAAGTGGGACAATGCTTATAGTCCAAGTGCACGGGAGGCAGACACAAAAGACCCTGAGAGCTTGCTGGCAACTCATACTAGCCAAATAAGTGTGGGATAGGTCCAGTAAAAGACTTTGCCTCAAAAAAAAATAAATAAATAAAGTAGTATCACGAGAAGAGATATCAGGTATTACCTGTAGCCTCTCTGCCTGTGCTCCAATCATTTGTGTCTACACCTAGACATGTATGTGCACACACATGTGAACACATACACATGCATATAACCTGCACAAATAAGCTTTAATATTGAGTATATCTGAAGAGATATCTTTGATATCAATAATTAAATAAATTGTTCTATTAAAATCGATTTCATCTATTTCTTTTTAATGTTTGATGTGGCTATTTTTAAAACGGTCAGTGGTTCTGTGTCTGCAGGTCTGGGAATGGACTCCCAACTTCCTGTACACACAAAAGCATTACCACAGGGCCTGATGCCAGGGACACCTTGAAGAACGGCATCTCACAGAGCTTTTCCAGCTCCCCTACAAGGGATTAAAAGATTTGTGTATCTCTGTCGTCGTGATACCGGTTACATACTCAAGAAGCAGAGGCAAACATAAGGGCAGAGACGATGCGCTAATTTCATTCACTCGCTAACCAAATGTCAGCACCCCGTTTCATTTCTGACGATTCCTAGACCACCTATGTTCCTGATAGCTTAAAATTATTTCGAGCTCACGGAACAAAACGATCTATGTATGTAAATATACTCAGTCAATATGCCAAGTGCTGATGTGATCGTATCGCAAGTTAGGAAGGCCAGGGTTTTCTTATTTTTCAAGGAATTTGTTAAACATTCCACTGTGTTTTTTTTTTTACCAGTGGCTTTAGAGATTTCTCCATGAGCTGTGTGCATGCCCTTCCCACTCATAATCCCCTCTCTCTGAGCAATAACTACTTTCTTATCCAAAACTGAAAAAGAACATCTAGTCACATCTCTACATTTTTTTTCCAGTACATTAGACATAAAAACCCAAAAGGGAGGGAAAGCAGTGAGTCTGTGGCTTGAGGCCACAAGGCAAAAATATAAGACCTCGGTGATAAAAGACGGGGCCTCCTTGCCTCTTGCCGCAACTCCAGTGTGGAGGAATTGCAAATGTTAATTAAAATGTGAGCATGATAGCATCAGAGCTGCTGGCATCTCAGCCATCTCAAACATGGCCCATTTTCAGCCATCACTGTACCTGAGCACCAAAGCGAGGAGGAAGGGCAGCGTGGGAGGAGATGAATGTGCATTCTAAGTGTGCTTTTATTTGTGTGCGTCCTATGGAAGAGCCATAGTATTCTAAGTGCTGAGCCATCTCCCCAAACTGTAAATTTGTCATAATATTGCTACTCCTGTGGTCTCCCATGGTTTATTATAACCTCCACATCCACGTTGGAGCTGTATACACGAACATATCATACACAGAATCCTTTTTTTATTTTTTTATTTTAATTTTAATTTTTTAATTTTAATTTTAATTTAAAATTTTTTTAATTTACAGCTTCAAAGTTGCAAATTGAATCTTCTTTCTGAAAGGAGTCCTTTGTTCTTTCTTGATGATTGATAAGAAAAGGTGGCCCCTTAGTAGAATGGGGGAAATGGCTCCTGTTTCTTGTCCTCTTGCCTGCCCTCCCATCGCTGTTCACATTCCTTCAGACACAACCTTCCCTGTGGGGAGCAGAGAGTTAGAGAACACAAAATTAGACAGTGACGATACCACATGCATGGAGGTATAGAGCAGGCAGACCAGACAAATCAACCTCCATTTCAGGAGAGTGACTCCTGTTCCTACTGCAGACTGTGTGACGTGGGTAAAGTCACAGAAACCCTTGAAGCTGGTTTTCTGTTCTTTAACACCACTTATGCACCAGAAGAGAAGGGTGAGTAGAAAGAAATTAAAAGAAGCCAAGGAGAAATTTTAAAAGCATGTATTTATCTGTCACCGACAGACGTAACAAGAGGCAATAACTGCACGCATTGTGCAACCGTGACAACAGAGTGCGGTTTTTCCTACCGTGTCTCCTAATTTTATTTTGAAGTGAGGCTCGACACTTGGCAGTTTCTCAAGTAAACTTTTCATATCTATGTAGATCAGTCGGCAGCAATTTTGTTGGGAGCAGGGGAGTCTCTGAGCTTATCTTCTATCAATGTAAAAGCTTGAATTTGGGGTTTTCTAAAAATAGCTTCCCCCCCCCAAAAAAAAACCACAGACCTAAGCTAGCGTTGCCTCTAGTGGACATAAAAACGCACATGCAGGGGGGCACTCACACTGGATGATTTCTGGGTGTGACCAAAAGACTGAAAAAAGAAAGGCAGGAAAATATCTTGTACGTTTTTTTTTCTTCCACCCCCAAACTGGAAAATATGCACATAGAGAATCTTTAGAAACCAAAAAGATTTTTAATACTTAATTTTCCAGCTCTTCATGTTTCTCATAATGCTAGGCCTGGCGGGTTCTGCTCATGTTTTCCAGGCCAGAAAAACTGACATAAACAGAAAGAGGTTGCAATAATTTCTAGAAAGAGCACCCGGTGCCCTGCTGAGACAGTTGGAAGAGCCTTCTTCTCTAGAGGGCTTGTAACTTCGGGGAGTCACACCTGTAACTCACTTTGATTCAGACCCTTTGGGAAGACTGGATGGCACCGGTTCCCTTAGGAAAGAAGAGTTGCAGCACTGGCCCAAGAGAGGAGTGATGAGAGAGAATGACAAAGAAGACACGTTCTTCAGCGTTCAGTGACAAAGTCAAGCATAGTCAAGAACAGCAACTTTTTTGGTTCAGTCACTCTACCTCTGAAAACATTCGACTCAATGGCCCCTTCTCTCTTCTTCCCCAAACCACTTGCCAATTATACACGTAGCACTTAGCTACAGCACAGACACACAAATACAAAGATGTAAATATCCTATTTAACCATCAGCTCTGGTTAGTAAGCACATTCCTTGTGTGTTGAATTCATTCGGTGTTAGCTTGCTCACCACAACCTTGTATCATTCCTTGCCCACTAGATGATCAGAGGCCAAACCCAGGAGCCAAAAAAGTATGGAAGACATGGGGGGGGGCATCCAAACCTAGGAGAATAAAGATTAAGGGGGAAGTGCAGCCAGGGAGACATCTTAAGTGGGACATGCTCTGACATGGCGATTATAGAGAAATCGAGAGAGAGAGAGAGAGAGAGAGAGAGAGAGAGAGAGAGAGAGAGAAGCAGAGGCAGAGATAAAGACAGACAGAAGGATCTTATTCACTGAATTGCTAATTCAAATATTTCATATTTTCTCACATCTTTTCCTGCATGTGAAATTCTGGGAATTTAACAAACAATCCCACACTGTGTAAAAAAAATTTAATGTTAAAAATTCTGTATTGGTGAGGACAGAAACTATTCAACGTTTTCCTAAACAAGTTCATTTGGCATCAATCTTGTAAGATGTTTCTGAAAATTAGATATCTCACTTGACTTTAAATACACCATTATGAAGAATGTCCAAGCAGTTCCTAAGGTGTTCAAGCCACCCACTTGCTCCCCCAGAACTCTCCATGCAGAGGCCACATTGCAGCTTAATATTGTACATAACAGCATGCTTTCAGAAAGATAGAGTAGTAAATCTAGTAAAGTAAAAATTAGTAAATTAGCAGAGCTTTGCAGGGAAAAAAGAATCTAGGTGATTTAGAAGCATCCATGCAAATGAACCTGAGCTCATGATTCACTGAGAGCCACAGCAGTCTTGAAGCTCAAGTCTAACCGTGTAGCCATATAAAATCTAAAGAAAGTTGTGATGCTCCAGGCAAAATGGCCTCACAATTCTATATGTCTTTCCATTTCACCTCCCTTTTCAAAATTTAAGAGTGATTCATTTTAAAATGTTTTTTATTACATCATAAATTACACATTAAATTTTCAAAATATCCTTTTCCAGATTAAGGAGATTCTGGGGTTGTAGAAAATGTCAAAGTAGAAAAATCTGTGTAGAATTCCCCCTTAATCCTTACTTTGTCTTCTTTCAATGGCTCAGAATATTTTCCAGCCTCTGAGATGATGCTCCTTCCCCGCCAGTGCTTGTAAGATCTTTTCTCCTGTCATTCACTCTGGCTTTGCCCTTCTTAAAATGTTCTTTAAATTCAATCTTCTTTGACCTAGGTTTCACCATTGCAGGTTACCCCCATTCCACTTTACAGCTTGGTTATGAATTATCTGTTAACTTCGTTTTTAACTTTTTTTTTCAATTAATTTCTCGGTTATCATACAAAGTACAGATTTCCTCACAGTATCTTAATATGTGCATGATTATACTGGTATTCACTGTATTCCCCCACTGTCCTGCCCTGGGATGCCCTCTCCACCTCCAGCTGGTTCCCTCTCCTTTCCTAGTTAGCACCGGCTTCTGCTTCGGCAGTGCACGCACTCTATTACTGTGTATAAGATTTCTCACTCCCCTTAAGATCTCTTCTTCCCGTCTCACCATCCCCTTGCTTTTGTTGGGTGTTTTGTTACAGGAAAGAGGAGGGTAAAGGAGCCATTGAGTGAATCTAATGTGCAGTTTGAGGTCAAGCTGTGTTTTTCAGTAGTTGGTTCCACAAAACTCCGTCCGAAGCACTTAGAATGTTCTGCAAAGATGTAGATAAAGAGTGACACAACAGATTTGGTACGGAGAAATTTATTGTAGAAGAGGGGAAAGAGAAAGGGGGAGGGATGCCCCAGGGAGAGAGAGGGAGAGGGAAGGGGACTGGGAGGGGGAGGGGAGCGGGAGCGGGAGGGGGAGAGGGAAGAGGCAGGTTGGTCTTTTTTATATCTGGTACGCAGCTGAAGTGTATCTAGGCACTCACGGACACCATAGGCCATCATAGGTCACTAAGCAAACTAGAAGCAGGTTAGGGGTTGGGGTAAGGGTTTTCCAGATGCTAACAACCACAACTTAGCCTGCCACTGTTTCCATCCCCCACTCAGAGGGCAGCCATGTTGCATACCCTATGAGTGATTTTGTCATAGTCCTTGGCCCTCGATAGCTGAGATACCCTTTCCTGCAAAAACCCTTTCAATTTGCCAAAGCAGCATATTTCACAGTGGCCTGTCCTGAGCTCATGCAATAATCAGCGTACACACCAGAATTCTGAAGTCACGACCCTGAGATTTGCCCACCAGATCCTCCGCACTTAGCATTCACTATGCAAGTTGTGGCAAGATTTAGAAAAGTCCCAGCATGGCCTTTCCCAGAATTCTTGCAGGAGAACATCCCCAGTGAATTCTGTAACAGTTAGGACAAATAAGTCAACCAGGACACAGTTGCTTTGGTTTTCACAGTGTGAATTAACAGCATGGAATGCATACTAGGAGCCTCTGCTTTAACAGATTTCTTTAACTTTAATGTTCTCCTTGCATTGTTTTATAGAAAACACTATACTCGTTCTGCCTGAGCCCTCCAATTGTACTCAATGCTAATGTTAGGAGATACAGGCCTGACATCTCTGCTGGTGAAAGGCAAAACAATCCAGAATGCGCCCTCCTCGTCAGAGGTTGTGGCCATGTGGCTATAGCACAGCTGTGATGCAGGTAGTATTTGAAGCACATAAAAACTACACTAATACCATCGTCCCTGAGTTTCTTTTCTGGCTATTTTTTTTTTCTTCTGAAATATTTTCTTTGAACTGATTTTTCTACTACTGTGGTAAGGAGGGGAGGGAAGAGAACACCCCGGAGCAGGTGTTTGCTGTAATGGCAGCCTCCCACTCCCAGCTGACCCGTATTATCTCCCATCTGTGACAAATCTAATTCATAGAGAACAAGAAATAACACATCTTAGGGGGAAGCTCTTTCTATGCATCATTTTCTTCTGCTGTATTAATTCATTGACATTTTAATTCCATTTTAACATCTTTATAGTCTACATATCTTACAAAGAAATTATCTCCAAAGCAGATCTACAGATGTCAAATAGAGAAGAACAACTGTGTTCATAATACCCCAACGCAATAAGAAAACTCCAGTGAAATGAGCACCTTGGTACGTACCCTTCACAATCTGCCCAGTTCTGGGACAGCCGTTCAGACCTGCTAGAATCATTAACTCCACGTGAAGTGGAGGAGAGTGACTCAAACTCCTAGCTTTTAAAGTATCCAATTATGATGTAGGAAATGGCTCAGTAGTAGAATGCTTGCCTATCACACACAAGGCCCTGGGTTAGTATCCCAGCATTACAAGAAAATTTAATCTCTCTCTCTCTCTGTCTCTCTGTCTCTCTGTCTGTCTGTCTGTCTGTCTGTCTCTCTCTCTCTCTCTCTCTCTTCTCTTCTCTTTCCTGCATGTGTGTGTCTCTCTTTTGGTTGTGTGTGTGTGTGTGTGTGTGTGTGTGTGTGTGTGTGTGTGTGTGTATTGTGTATGAGGTGTATGTGTGTATGGGGTGTGTGTATATATGGTATGCTTTGTGTATGTATGTGTGTGTTGTGTATGAGGTGTGTGTGTGTGTGTGTGTGTGTGTGTGTGTGTGTGGTGTGTGGTATGCATGAGGGTGTATGGTGTATATGGGGTGGTGTGTGTGTGTATGTGTGTGTGTGTGTGTGTTGTACATGTATAAATATAGATGAATGTGTGCCAAGGCACAGATGTGGTGGTGAGAAGACCACTTTGAGACTCAGTTTTATCCTTCCGTCATCAATTCCCACGATCTAATTCAGTTGGTCAGGCTTTCACTTTTACCCAATGACCTTTCTCACTGGCCCTGCAAAAACAAATTATAAATTATAAATAAAAGTAAGCAATTAGCTGAAGGTCTAGTTTCTAGCTAGCTAATAAAATGACTTCCATTATTTCAAGATACCATACAATGAGTACTTCTAATTGAAAAACACATTTCCATGTGTTCATTATGTCACAAAAACCTATGAGAATTAAGACTAAAATAATGGTAACTCTAAAAATAAGTGATGCTTCTTCAATATATAATATAAATACATGTTGTCTGTACATTTTATCTCTGTATCAATACAAGAAAATTTATTGTTTTAGTTTAGATTGTTTTTGAAATCCAGTAATAAACAAATAAATAAATTTCACTTTTAAAATATTGCCTGGTTTTTCTTATTAAGTCTCTGTTAATATGTTGTTCCTTGGTAATATTTTGTGGATGTATCTCGATATAAATGTATTTTTAAAAAAACATTAAGGTTATTTTGTCTTATCTGGTCTTTGAGGATTGAAATGACTTAGTGTCAAAGAAATCTCCTCTGTTATTACCTTCTGTCTTTATCAGATACAGTGTCCTAAGCAGGTTTGTGCCACAGTGTGCTCCTGAAAGTTGCTAGAAATATTTTGGAAAATTGGATCATAATACAAAGTACTTGAAAAATGTTTGGAATGAAGAGGCAATTGGAGCTGATTCATTTCATAAACCAATGTGCCTTTTTTCAATTTTTTGCTAGAAAATTTTTAATATTAGTCTAGAAAGACTAACAGTGCAGTTAGAATTACCAGGAAAGCTATCACAGAGGAGACGGAGGAGGGGCCACCAGGAGGGGACAGAGACTCTGCCACCAGTGCTCCTTCATTGCAAGGAGCCCTGAGTGGACTCACACAGGGAGAGAAATCAGCAAAAGAAAGAGTTCCTTGATATAAGAAAAGACTTAGTCTCCCTTGTGTTCATTAAGTGTTTACCAAGAACCTACTATGTGTGGATGAGTGGACATACTATGGGCTATAGAGCCACAGCTGTGAACCAGAGAAACCAAAGTCCTGAGCTAGGCATGGGGGCTCACACATGAAGTCCCGGCACACAGACTATGAGACAGAAGGGCCATCCTGAGCTACCCAGTAAATATCATAGCAGGCCAGCCTGTACTACAGAGTGAGATTCTATCTCAAAATAAACAAATGCAAGAAAATATAAAAATAAAAGCAGTCAAGGGTCCAAAGAGCTGACTCATCAGGTTAAAGCGCATACTGCTCTTGCAGAGGACCAAAGTGCATTTTCTAGCACCAAGGGCTGGTGGCTCACAGTGGCTTGTCAGTTCATCTCCAGGGAGATATGATGCTTCTAGCCTTCAAGGGCACTGGCACTCACATGTACATATGCACACATAGACACACATCTACATGATTTAAAATGAAATGGAGCTTTTACAAAAACAATTAATGGAAACTTTTTTTTTTTTAATAAAAAGGATTCCAGGGAGCTGTACCCTGCCAAGGAAGTCATCTTTTCTGTTTGTATACCTGGGAATCACCAATGTGTGACAAACTTATATGATCTTCCTCTGGCACAAACACACTATGTGCTTCTTGGTTTCTTTTGTCTGATGCTCACTAGCCCATGACAACTGATGAACTACAACTTGTTGCCTGCATAATTGAGAATCAATTCTAGATTTTTGATTGAAAATCAAAATCCTGCCAAAAATCGATAGATCCATCCCCCTCTCATAAAAAGTTTTTTTGTTCACCCTTTAATGAAGTTAATCTCTTTCTCATTGGGATCTTAAGAGGAGGTCATAGACATCGCATAGTTCCCCTCTATGGGTAAAAAATTATTACAACAGACAGTAAATTCATTTGCTAGTGATGTTATATCCTCTGGTATTAAGAAAGGAAACCAGTAAATAAAAGAAAACATCAGGAGAATCCAAACATGGAAATCCTTTTAGTAAGGAGGGATTTAGGTATTGATATATGGAGGTGACTGGAAATTTCCACAGTGGAAAAGAAGTCTAGAAAGCTCATACAAGTTGTGAAGGTTGAGTAAGTTATTTAACATACATAAAGGATGAGAGTTGGAGATGATATATGTGGTGTTAAATATTCTAAGGTCGAAGATCAATGATTACAAGGACTAGCTAAAATATGTGTCTCATCAAATTTTATTTTAAAATGTTTTGTTTTCAAGTTGTTATTATACAGTAGTTAAAAGTACCAGACTGGCATAACTAGCTCCTCAGTATTCAATAACCATACTTGGAGCCAATGCTGACATGGTCAGGGAGAGGTAAAGTGAGGATATTTTTTCCCCTGCCCTCTGAGGTCAGTGAGGCCCCAGGAGACTGTGGGCCATCTCTTAAAATGTTCTATAACCATGGGAGGTCACCTGTTCTCCTCCAGGAGGCCATAGGGTCCTCCTCACTTAATGAGTTTGAACCAGCATCCAGTCTTCAAGGAAGATGCTCAACATAGAGAAAAGATTTTCTCAGTGTTCCCAAGGGAAATCACAGTTAAGGACTTTGACTTATCTTCTCATGGATGGACAACTGAAGAATCAGCCTGCTTTTATCTTAGGCTTAAAAGTCACTTTATAATAAAGACAAACTAGGTTCATTCCTGTTTATGGTTAAATGTCTGTTTCTCAAGGATTGGGCTTTGGCCACCTGTAACCTTAATGTTTCTGTACTGCCTGGCTTAGGAAACGGCAATCATATCTTTGTTCCAAAAACCTGTTTATAACCATCTTGCAACCCTACCTCTGTTTCAAAAGGGTGTTCTGGCTACCTTGTTGTGACTACCTATTGTAACAACTACATTGCAATCATGTCTTTATTTCAGGAGGTCATTATGACTAACGTGCTATGCTTAAATTCTGTTCCTGCAACCCTGCCTAGTTTGCCTACCAAATCCCCCACTTGGAAACCCTCTACCCTTGAGCTATAAAAATCCTTGTCTTCCTCATATCTAATGCTGACCTCTCAAACCCTGCCTTAGGGGAAGACAGCCCATGTACACAAATAAGAAAGAAAAAAAAAGCTTGCTTTAATTAATTGTTTGCTTTAATGAATTTGCCAGGCATGATTTGGGTCAGTGGTCTTTCTCCTCCCATCTTTGGGATTAACACACCCGGTAAAAGGAAGACTAGAGGAGCCTAAGGTTCCTCTCAAACCCAAGGACCCCTGAGTACCAACTGGCCTACACAATACAAAAAGTAACTGACATGGCCACTTGCATGTCATTAGATAATCAGCAGGAAAGTATGACCAAAGACTAAGAAGATTGGTCAGCATCCAAGAGATTGTGCTCCCCAGACATTAGACATATGTCTACATGGGATGTTATTTAGACAACTCTCCATCAATACTTATTTGCTTCTTTTTTTTTTTTAATGTTGCCCAGATATAAAACTCCAGAGCTTGGCTCACTGCAACACCTGGGATCATCCAAGAGAGACAAGTCCATCATTATTTTAAACAAAAATTAAATGATGGCTAACTACGTCTTTTCTCTCCCTACCTAGAAGTCATATGGGAAGAGTATCGCACTGACTTCTAGCTGATCCCAAAGCCACCAAAGAGTAACTGTAAGCTCATCACTCTGAAGAACAACCTTAGGGGCCAAAGAAAAATGTGGAGCCCAATAGATGGAGTTCTTTTGAGCCCATAGAGAGATTCTAATGGGCTTTGATTTGGTCTTTGTAGCATATCTACCCAGGCACAAGCCAAGAACTGGCTTTCCTTCTTGTATTTGACAGTTGATGTCCTTTAGATAGGCTCTCTGGAGTAGGGAAGGGGGGGGGTGGCAGGGAGGGCTCCAAAACTGATATATCCAATGAGCCAAATTCAGCTTTAAGAAGCCAGGTCAGCCATCACCCCAATCTCACAATGGCAGTTACATTCGCCTCTGCAGAGGGAGAATGGGTGATAAAAACAGAAGATAGAAATCACCTAAGTAGTTTGGGTAAAGTAAAATATCCAGTTTCTTTCTTAACTAAGAGCCAGAAATGTCCTTGGGACTCTTGGCAGCTTCATTCTTGCCAGAGGCCAAAGATAACAAAGATGTTTGGGAAGCACTGATCTCTGAATTAGTTCCTAAATTATTTTAAAGTTA
Organism: Acomys minous; assembly: GCF_964271855.1. Lineage (NCBI taxonomy): Eukaryota > Metazoa > Chordata > Mammalia > Rodentia > Muridae > Acomys > Acomys minous. The sequence goes on from NC_140490.1 coordinate 101,296,539, forward strand.
CCTCTTTGGGGAGGCAGAATGCTAAAGTAACAAAGAAGACCTATTAAGAGAAAATCCTTCCTGCTTAAGAGAAGATATTCCAATGGGGCCAAATCAATCTCCTGGCCAAAGGACCATTCCTAAAAGGTGGGCTCACCTTCGACTATGCTGATGAGATAATTAATTATTTGTACTGAATCAACTATCACAGGTACTCTCTCCCTGATGTACATTCTTACTCCAAGAGAAGACAGAAAAAGAGAGCCCAAAACTTATGAGTTTTTTTTAAAGAATGTTTAAAAATAAGAAGGATTTATAAGAAATGTTAAATAAATATATATGTTTGTTCTATTAACTACTATAAAACTTGTGTTTATGACAAGGAATTCAAATATTTGTGTCCTGCTGCCTTGTAAGACCTCTAGACAAAGGTTTAAATCCCCACACAGGTTAAAAAAATAAAAAAATAAAAAATAAAAAAAAAACCTTTTGTTTACACAAAGGCCCCCTGCTACTTTCCAGGAATTTGATGACTCAGACCAATGATCCTTGTCCCCTGCTTCCTCCATTTCCTGTGTGACAATTAGGTATGTGAGCTTGGACCCCAGCCAATAGGAAAAAGACACAATCACCATCTGACTTGCAAATAAAAACCAAGTGTACACGTCCCTGTCTGTGTGTTCACCCTTTCGAGCACATCCTCTTGCTTAAGAGTAAAATTTGCCTTACCTAGATAGACACATACACCACCACACACACACACACACACACACACACACACACACACACACACACATCTGTTAACCCCTTTTGCAACAAGTGTCAAGATCAGAGGCTCACTTGAAGAAGTGTTTGTTTATGAAAGCATTTGCATTTGCTTAGGAGACAGGACTTCACCCTGTAGCCTAAGCTGGCCTCCAACTCATACCTCTATCGAGATTACAGGCATTTGACACCACACCTCGCTTGAAACGAGGGCTTTCATTAAACAGCACAGTTTGTTAGCGTTATCGATGGCATCACTCTAACGAACAGCATTAAGAGCTCATGGCCTAAGAGCTCCAGCCCAGGCTCTTGAGATACAGCTGCTTTGCTGAAGAAGCAGTATTTAAACTGAGCTTTTAAGAGGGACTCGGTCTTACTCAGGAAAGGAGTATAGAGGAAGAAGGGGCTAAACATTCAACCTCTCCACAGGAAGACATCTTTGAACCACTTTGAGCCACAGGTATTTGATCACTGGCCTGGAGAATACTCTCTCTCTCTCTCTCTCTCTCTCTCTCTCTCTCTCTCTCTCTCTCTCTCTCTCTCTCTCTCTCTCTCTGAGATAGGGTTATAGCATAGCATTGACCTCCTAGCATTCTTGGAAACACTTCCTGTGTCACCTTGTGCTGATTCTTGGCATCGCGCCTGGCATGTACTAACTCGCTCTATTAGAGTTGCAGTAAAGGTGCTGGTGATTAGAAGGAGTCTTAAGAACCTAATCAAAACTGTACATTGCTAAGAGTCATGGTATTTGAGAAATACAAATGGAAAATGGAATCTATAGCCAAGGTAATTTCTCTAGCCTCTCTGCGAATGGCAAAGAAGAAACTGGCTCGATTGTCACACACCTCCCAGAACACTTTTGTATGGTATTTGAGATGAAAACAGGTAAAACATATTTGGCCTCTCAGAGAACAGACAACAGTGGAGACTTACACCATGACCTGTGTAGAGTGATTTGCTTCTTGCTCTTTGTAAAAACAGCTGCCATCTGTATTTCCTCTCCTCTGTCTCAAGGATCCAGGAAAGCATCCTAAGCTAGCAGCACATCCACCTACAGGCATCCATGCCTTTTAGCAAGAGTTTAATTCCTTAATCCTGAAATGGGTCCTTTTGCATGAAGACCCAGAGGCAGAATTGAAGTCCATACACCAGGATCCCCAATCTGGATAAACTCTCACCTTGGATCTATTCCTATGAACATGCTCCCATTCATCCTGAGTCATAAAGAATGGTCCAAGAAAACCATACACAATTTTTCCCTGTTCTTGATAACGGGGTCCAGAGTGAAAGCAAGAATTACATCCATATTTCTAATGTCAATCATCCCTCAAGAAACAAGGTTTCCAAGACATCCTTATAGACTGAAAACAGCCTAACCACAAGAATAAACTCTGGTTTTATGTTTTAAGACTAAAAAGAAGCACAGAGTCACAGCTAGATAAAAAATCTTAGATATAGGAAAACTCCAGCAACTAAAGGACTCTGGTTACAATTTGAGTACATTCAGGGAACCATGAAACACTATAGGAAGCAGACAACCAATTGCTAGTGCAATATCAGCCCTCAATTATACCTACCATTTTATTTTCCCAATGATCTTAGTATAAAACTGACTCACGAAAGGTTATCAGTAAACTAGCTAGTCTGTTGAAGGCTTCTGGCTCTTAAGTCAGTGGTCTTCGTGATGCTTTTTATTGCCCCTTCCTTGCTCAAAAGTTTGACTGTGAACAGTATTTGAAATTTCATATTTCTTAATTATTTACTGAAAGTAGTAATTCCAAACTGTTTCCCAAACTTGATTTCTCTCTCTGTTGATAGCCCCTTTTAATGAATTCATCCATGCTGACTGTCTTCTTACTCTTAGCACTTCCTATGTCCCTTTCTCACCAGCCCTTTGTTATTATGGCAATTTAGCACTAGTATCCACTCTTGGAATGTGATCACTGCTTTATCGTGAGATAGGCAGAAGATGGAGGACCCATAAAATCCAACTTCCCTGAATGATTCTGGTTAAATGCTTGGCCTTGTACCCCGTTTCTGTTTCCCAGGATGGACTATGTTGATTCCCACCAGGGTTAATGTCTCGTCTGTTATCTCCTGACCTTGACTCTATCCTGACTCCTGCTACTTCCTTGGCAAGCTGTCCTCTGCAGAAGGGACACGGCAGTCCAAGCAGCCCAGAGCAACTGGCTTCTGACCGAGGCTGTTGGCAAAGGCATTTCCGACTGGCTGTTCAAACTGGTGAGCAATCGAGTCATCTTGGGAAGAGAGTGAGGTGGCATTCACAAATGTGAACATGAGCAATGTGAGCTTTGTCGAGCCTTATGCTTCTAAAAAAACAGATTTTTTTGTGACAGAATTAGATAAAGACTTATTTCAAACTTGCATAACTCAGCATTATGCTATGCAAATCTTCATGCTTTTAATTTCCTGCTAAATTTCATGGTCCAAAAAAGTCAACAGATGCTGAAGAAAATTATATTTATGTAAAAGAGGTTCTAATTCAATATGAAAATAATTTTTTAAAAATGAAGCTTTCTCGTGCAACTCAAAAAAAAAATCTGGGCAGAATTTTGCCGTTCGAGAGCTTCCCCTAGGGTGTCCTGGCATGAGACAGTGACCAGATGAAACCAATCCAACCTCACACACACACACACACACACACACACACACACACACACACACACACACACACACATTCTCTCTGTCTCTCTGTCTCTCTGTCTCTCTGTCTTCCTGTCTGTCTCTCTCTCTCTCTGTCGCTCTCCCTGTCTCTCTCTCTCTCCCCCCCCTCCCCTTCCTAACACCACAACACCACACTTTGTTATTTGCATGTGTTTGGGCCTTTTGCTGATAAGCTCCTGCTTTGACTTTTACTCATGCCAAAAATTAAGGACGACAACAACAACAAATGCATGCAGGTATGGGAATTGTATGGATTCATATTTCAGAAACACAGATAGCCCTTAGCCAGACATCTTACAAATATGCGTCATCAGGCTTAATGCTCCTGATTTCTGACCTGTGACCCGCTACCCCAAAGTTTAGTGGTAAAATAGCCACAGCTGTTCTTTTGTTACCAATGAGACCAGACAGTAATTGGCCTCAGCTAATCAGTCCTTTGCTCCAGCTCCCTGTTCGGAGTCTGTACTCTCCCAGGGGCCAGGCTGGACTAAACTCCAAAGTGCTGCATGTTGGCGTTGGTGGAGCCATACTTAGGGCTTGCTGGCTGAAGCACCAGGTCCTCCTTTATGCAGTCTATGTCATTTGGGCTTCTTACAACATATATTGTTTAGGGGCTTATTATATCCGCTCAGTGCAATATGCAATCCACAGGCGTCGTTACACAGCATGACTTCTATCATACGCTACTGCCTGAATATTTTGCGGGATAAAGTCCGGTCAAAGGGAACAGCGAGGCTGCCGCTCTGTAAGCCTTCACACTGCCCAAGCCTATCATGTCAGTAGAGGAAACACAACGGAAGGGTTTATTAATAGGGAAGTAGTCTCACTGCTGTTTATAAAGGGCCGTCTCTCAGTTGACGCGGTCTCGATGGTAACCAGAGAAACTGACTCACTGCTTCCGGATTCCCTTCAAGGCAGGAACACCGTGTGAAGTTTTGAAATTACTCCAGTCAGACCTGATTTCAAAGAGGCCTGTTAACTCCTTGGAGTCATTTAAAAGATCAGGGGCCACGTAGGCTTGAAAATTCCTGTGGTTTATAACCCTGTTTGGGATTTACCTTGAACTCTATAAATGTTAAAAATAGCCCAAATAATTTTCCAGCAGACTCTGTCAAACGAAGGGCACAGCAGACCACTAAGGTACAGTTGTTGCGGCAAGGATGAGAGCTCTATTCACTGATTTTTGTCTAGTAAATACTCCATTTAAAGATGATATTTAAAAATCACCATTCTTTGATTTCACACTTCAGCTGTGTCCCTTCCCAAACCCAGGACAGGAGGCTAAGGTGCCTATTTAACATATCAAAGCAGACCTGGCCTCCAGCTTCTCCCAGAATCCCTCACTGCCAACCTGTTACAGGGTATGGCTGGCATACTCTGCCCTCTACCCTGAAGTTTCCAGCGCAGGGGTTGTGCTGCTCTTCTTTCAGGGGCTGTTCCTCATCTAATCGAAACGTTTTGGTTACCAGGCCCTTTTGTTGTTGTTTCTGTTTGCTTTTATTAGACAGGGTTGATAAGCCACAGGCATGTCTTGAAGTTCTTGTTTCATTTCATGAGATAAATTGTGAGGCTAGTGACCAATCATTGCATCACCTCTGTTTTGCTCTTGAAAAGAATCTCACAGATTATTTTTTAGGACAGGCTTCCTTAGTTCTCAAGCACAGGAGCTAGGTGTCCTTGCCAGACACAAAAATATATTATATTTTGGCTCATAACTGCTCAGTGTGACATTAAATTTGCAAAAGATGGTAAGGAAATGCTGGATAAATGGAAGTCATTTTCATATTTGTACTTGAACCAGTGTTAGATATTTTGTCACTAAATATTGACAGAGTGTCATTTGACCATGATCAGGAGATGCTACTTATTGCAAGAATTTTACAAACTAATTTTGGATGAATCTACCACTTTAGCAAATTTTCAGTTTTCAAAAATAGGAATTCTATCCAGAATGGAATGGCAATTTCCCACAAATGGCATGAATGATCAGGCTGATTTTATTGAAATATTTCAATAAACTGAATTTAATCATACTAGCTCTCAGTATCCCTCCTTATGGCCCCCATTTCAAGTTCTGCCTTCACCCCAAATTTCCAAATTGTTTTTGGAACTTTTACATGTTTCCTTTTTTATTTTTAATTCCTTTTTTTTTTCCCCGGATAGGGTTTCTCTGGGTAGCTTTGGCTGTCCTGGACTCCCTTTGTAGAATAGGCTGGCCTTGAACTCACAGCAATCCTCCTGCCTCTGCCTCCTCGAGTACTGGATTTACAGGCATGTGCCACCATGCTGGCTATGTTTCCTTTTTTATATCATTATTAATTTAGTCTTTGTGCTGCAGGAAGCTTGAGAAAGACTTTCGGATTAGAATATATGAGCCGAAAGGCAGTTCAATGGTGCTGTGATATATCTGGTCTTTGAACAATGGTATCACTCTAAAGAAATCTTTTCAACTAGAAGTCATAATGAAAAGGAAAATCTTCATTACCAACTTTAAGGATATGGGTCAAGATCGCATATGAAGCATCAAGCATGGTGGTATATGCCTATAATCCCAGAACTGGAGAAAGTGAGGCAAGACGAGAGTAATTTGGAGGCCAGTCTGGAACTTTACCTCCAAAAAACATCTTAGAAGTCATGGATATTGGAGGAGAATCTACAGTCACTAATTTTCTAAACCAGTATAATCCCTGGTAATAATCTAGAAACAATTGTCCTTATACCCCAGATAAGTGTAGCATTCACCTCTCTTCAAGGAAAGTTTTCTTTGCAACAGAGACCACTACAGAAAAAACACAACCAACCAAAATGCAGAATTGTGGAGCCCAGTCCCAATGGACACAACCACAAAACACCCCACGCCAAAGGTACATTGTCAAAAGAGAGGGCAGAAAGATCGTAGATGCCAGAAGATCAGTGGGTTTCCAGTGAGATCGTGTCTCCCAGCAACATTAGAATCTATGCCCATAAGTGCTCACCAACCTGGCTGCTCAGTTGTGAGCTCAACACGGATGACTCCAATAAACATGCCACACTGGATGGTGGAAAGTCCACACAGCCTCAAGCCTTTATAAAGAACAATAAAGCAAGGGCGGAAAGATGAAAAAGGGAAAGCTAGACTTCCCCAGGGAAGAGTACCAATTGGTTGTTCAGTGCCACATGGTCAACCCTAAACGTGTACATACAGATAGCATTATATGCACTGAACCAGTTCTATTTCAGAATATATGTTTTAGGAAAGAGAGAAATGTTGTATTTAAGTTATTATCTCAATTTTTTAAAAGGGTCTGGTTGAGGCTTATACTATACCTCTGTGGTTGAATGTTTGCCTAACATATACAAGGTCCTGGATTGTAAGAACACACACATATGAAGAGAAAAAAATCAAAGGAGAAGTAAATATTAAACAATAGAAAGACCTATCAGATACATCTGTACACATGTCTGTATGTATATGTATATCTATACATATGCATAAATTATACATTTATAAGTATATATATAAATATATACATCCTGCTAAATAAGAAATTTGAATCTGATCTTCTCTCTTACAAAGCATCAACATTATTTACTTGCTTAATTAAGGTTTTCTTCAAAAAGTATCAGTCGTCTTTCTTTACTTTTATGCCTAACAGAATCCAGCACTATAAATTAAATTGTGTATTCGTAGGTAATACAGATTTTATTTGGCTGATTCACTGTACAGTGTATAAACTAAAGCCAGGTCTCTACAGGTTTTTTAATATATATCAAGTATACAGATATTTTCTAAACAAAAGTGAACCTTTGCGTATGTGTGTGTATGCATATGTACTGTGAAGGCTTTTGATAGAAGGGTTGCTTCAGGAAAGAGGCTATTATTTGAATTATTACTATTTTAATAGTAATAATAAAAAGTTTTAAATTTGTGTTATTATATTATATTTATTTTATACATAATACTATATAATCATAATAATAAATGAAATTTTAAATATTACTATTTTCCTGCTTGTGAAAAATACATTCTTTTCTCATACAGTATATCTGGATCATAGTTTCCTCCTGTCCACTTGTTCCAGTTCCTTCCCACCGCCCTTCTCCTCTGGATCTACTCCCTCCTGTCTCTCATTAGAAAAGAAGAAGTCTTCATGAGACAGCAACCCGCATCACATTTAACTTACAATTCCTATCTTAGATCCACAAATGGTGAATGTCAGACCCTGTAAAAAGGACAGAGTCACTAAATCTGTGGTTCATTTTCTATTCAAATTTTTCTCCCTCTCAGAATCCACATCTCACATGATACTGACTGTGGTGCAAGCATGAGCCGGTGCTCAGAATCACAGATGTACCAGTTTCCTTTAGGAGTGGCATCTGATGAATCTAGTGAATCGCAAAAAATCCATAGGAAAATGGTAGACTTACCGGGATATCTTAAAGGTAATGTCGGTAAACAACAAGGCAAGGTTTCATATAGAAAATTAAAAAATAAAGCCTTCTTCCATCTCTCTAGTTTGAACTTTATTTCTTGAAGTTCACATGCATTATGAAAATGTATCATCTAATAGCTGAGAGGATTCTTAATGATGTCATCCTTATAATGACCACAACTTCCTCAGCAGGAGGTTGTAAAAAATCTGCGTTCAGATGCTACAAGTTAGACAACCAAACACACTGAGATAACTAACACTGAAGAAAGCCTGCAGCCATACACAATCTATTTCTAGAGATTAGCTTTCTACAATCCATAATATGTGCATCTGTAGATGAACTATGTGAATAGATGTCATATGTCTTTCAACTTTGTACCCAAATTACACAGTTTATCATCCGCCAAAGAGAGGATTGCATAAAGAATTAGTGGTTCTGTAGAAAGAGGCCTGACAACACAATAGCTCACCCTTGCCTTTTATTTGATTGATTGATTTATCTTGGGGGACAGGGCTTGAGACAGGGTTTCTCTGGGTAGCCTTGACTGTCTTGGACTCACTTTGTAGACAAGACTGGCCTAGATGCACAGAGATCTGCCTGTCTCTGCCTCCAAGAGTCCTAGGATAGCTAGAGAGTGCCACCACGCTCGACTTCCTTTTATGGTTTAAAATCAGTCAACTTGTCTATACTTCTTGATGAAAATAAAAATGGCAGATACTTAAATTAACCCTCGATATTAACATTAATGAGCTCAATCTGTGGAAATGAGTCCGCCGTTTTGCTTATCACCCCTTTTCTACAATAGCGCTCTCTCTGGAACATATAATGGGACCTAACAGAGTCTACCACTCCTTTCTACCATTTTTTTTAATGTAAAAACTGTCTTTGTAGTAGATGGCTTGGCTTAGGAAAGATGCGCTGGTATGAGAAAAGAGATGTCTCCTCAAGGAGTTAAGATATCCACAGTATGTGCTATTGGGGTTAGAGTCAGGTGTATGTTAGTCACCATAGCGAGCTCACAGCTCCAACAGGGTGCTGCCCAGGTCTATAAGATACAGATCTGACAAGGTGTTTTACAAAGGAAAGCCCAGGATCCCTTCAAAATCATGTGAGGTGATCTGTCTGTACATAGTAACACACACAGCGACAGCATAACAGAAAGTGCAACCAGCCAACCAACAAACAAAAACAAAATAAAATAAAATAAATGGCCTATTATAATAATGAGAATTCAGAGGCTCCATGTTCTCAGAAGTAATACATTTCTTGCTTATGATGTGCACTGAAAGAGTTAATCCAAAGGACAAGGTTTTCCTGAAATCCTACGTGTCAGTAAAACTAAGATCAAATATACTCTCATTTCTACTCTTCGTTTGTACTCAAGGGTTGCAAAAGTTTAATCTCCGGATGAAAGAGAATAGATAAGTATTTTCGCAGCATAAAAATAAACTGCCTATTAAGCAGAACTCTTAAGTGGTATAAAGTTTCTATGAACTAGTATATATGTTACATTTGACTCAAAGAATATCCTTTCTTTTTCCCCCAATCTGGTTTTCAACCTGCTGTTCCAAGACCATAAACTCTCAGGGGGAAGCTCTCTGTAATTTGATATGGAATTTGATGATTTAGAGGCCCATGGCAGGAAGGATGGAGAGGAGGGTTTGGTCAAATCCACAGCCCCTACGGAGAAAAGGAAGCTCATTATCTGCCTCTTGCACGGGGTTCATTTCCCAAAGCCAGCAACGACGAGCCTTAAGTTTTGTGAATTCGATTCGCACTCTTTGGGTGAGGTATTCTAAACACCTTCCAGAAATTGCAAAATGCCAGAGATTGTTTGTGAAATGCCAACGGGTAACGAAAGAGGAGAGTTGAGGGTGTCCAAAAGGCTGGAGGAAGACAATTAGTGGGAAACCAAAAGCTAGATGAGTCTAGTTTTTCACAAGACAACCCTTCAAGCTTTCCCAGGAAATAAAAAGCTTCTAGAGAGGAGAAACAATAGACCGGAACAGCAGGAGCCTGTGGGAAGGGAGCCAAAGAGCAAGAGTCACTAACAGAGACTGGTAATTTGGAATGAATCGCTGTTTTGTGTTGGGAAGCACCAGGACACAGCTGGTGTACTGGCTAACCTGAGGATTTGTAGTAACTGCATTGAAATGGTAATGAAGTTTTTATTTTATGATTGCAGATGTTTGTGGATTATTGTTATTAAGCTTATTAGTTTAACAGTACAAATATGAGATTTTTATTTACTTGGCCTCTTATTTATGGGAGCTTTGTTAAAGTCTTTGTAACCCAAGTCAGAGGAACAGCCGCGCAATAGCCAAAATGTGCTAAAGCATCAAACAGTTGCCATTGAGCACGCATGTGCGTGCACCTGTAGGCCCTTTTTACGTAGGCGAGTTTGAAAGTACCACTGATTGTTGTTGGGATTTACGCAGTATGGGCAACTGATTTGATCGATAGTCAAGTACGCACAGAGCGCCTAATACCACTTGCTGTGTGTTGCATTGCCTGGCCAGTTCTGCCATTTATGAGTTTTGGAAGCATTAGTCAGCTGACCTCCTTATGCCTCAGTTTCTCTCTCTCTGTGAAAGCGACTATTTTTTTTTTAAATCCCTATTCATTTCATACCATTACCATGAAGAGTAAATCGCATAACCTGAATAGAGCTGTTGGTAATTAATATTAGCTGCTACCCAGAAGGGTCTTTTGATGTGAAAGAAAGCTTACGTGATTTTTATTCAGAAAGGTTTGAGTCAAAGAAATCCCCTTTGTTCAGTCCATCACCTTGCAGAGCATTCCGTTTGATCAAGTGATCCAAAGAACGTACACTTATGCATTTCATGTTTCAAGCAAGGAAGGCAACAGTAATCAGTTTCTTTAACGTTCCATATCTTATGATCTCTTTTTAATGATTCAGAAACTGTTAAAGAAGCGGTTCTCAACCTCATGTTGTGGTGACCCCCCCCCCAATCATAAAATTATTTTCATTGATCCTCATTGATGGTATTTTGATCCTGGGATGAATCGTTATATACCTCTGGAGATAAAGGGTGACCAGAGGGGTCGCGACCCACAGATTGAGAACCCATGTGTTGACATCTCATAAAATGTATCAAGGTATTGATGTCCGGTGAATGACAAGCACTGCCCTGGGGTGGGGGAGGGGATGGATCCTTAATGGCCTTAAGGGCTTGTGGTGTCCTTCCTTGTAGGCCGTAGAGACAGAGCAAATACATGGGAAGAGGCAGGAGCCCTTCCCCAGGGAACCATGTCGCTAACTTTCCTTAACCATTTCCTTGCCTTAGAAAAATGAACCCCTTCCCCCAAAATATCCTATATTATATATATAGTCATATATATAGTCATATATAGAGAGTCATAATCATTCCCAACTTGAACATGGAAACAATTACCAGCTGACTCATTACACAAAGCCTCTCCCATATTGGCTGCTTAGTAGCTCCTATCATTTTGGTGACGCAGATGATTAAGAAGCCATGTGGAGCACTGATGAAGAATCCTGCGACTCTCTGTCAAATCTGTTCAGAGTCTAGCCATCAACTTAGAAGTTGAAAACCAACAGAAAGAAATAAGTGGATGGACGCTCCGTAGCTTTCTAACACAATAGTAACTTAACATAGACTTATGAATAGAAGTAACAGACAGTCATTTATAAGATCTCATTGTTGGGTTAGGAGACGGCTCAGTGGAGAAGAGCTTCTAGTGCAGTCATGAAGATAGGAGTTCAAGACCCCAGAAGCCACATAAAAAGCCAGGCAGAGTGGCCTGTGCCTGAGTCATGGTGCCAAGGAGGCTGAGACAGGAGGATCGGTGAGGGCTGCTATCCAGTCTAGCTGACTTATAATGATCCAGGTTTAGTCAGAGACTGTGCCTCAAAAATAAGCAGATAGGCCCTGAGGAAGACACTTGATATCGATCCCTGGGCTACACACACACATGCATGAACATGTATGCATTCACACCTACACACACACAAATAGACATACAACACATGTGCTCATCCTAAATCCATTTTAAGTAGTATGTTAATTAATAGTATGGGTCACATGCTTACTCCAGTGTGCTGATACCTTATTTCAATTAGCTTAAAGACTTTGGAAGCTGTAAGAAAACACAGTACATTATAAAGCGTGACTTTCAGGAGAGGGGATCATCAAGAATTGAGAAGCAGTTTAGCTCCCATGTACCTGCATCTTTCTGATGAACAGTTCCTACCAGAGAATTGCATTCCATCTTAAACTAGTATGCACCAGTAACTGTAGGCTGTCATTAAGAAGGCTTTCTCAAAAAACAAACAAACAAACAAACAAACAAAAACACAAACAAACAAAACACCAGACAGGGTATTCAGAACTTATGCTTTATATTTCTATCATCTTAACTTAATTATTTAGGATTTTAAACACTTCTAAATTCAAACATGATGCACTTAAGATAAGCTCGGCTCTCTAGTGAAGATTTTTCCACAGTGAAATTTATAGTTGTGAGCCTGATGCAAACCCAGAGCTGCCAAGGACCACCACATGGAGAAAGACTGTGAAAATGAAGCCAGAGCAGAGCAAAGCTGAGCCAAGAGATGGAAAGAGACAAACAGTGGTGACATCATCGGAGACCTCTGGACTCAACAAAGCCTGGGCTTTATGGCTTTATGAGCCAGTGATTCCCTTATGCTGGTCTGAGTTGCAGTCTTCTATCACTTCAAAGCCCAGAGGGCCTGGAAAGATAGATCAGCGATAAAGCACATGTTTCATGTATCGGAGGCCCTAGCACTGTGGGTGTGTGTGTGTGTGTGTGTGTGTGTGTGTGTGTGTGTGTGTGTGTGTGTGTGTGTGTGTCTGTCTGTCTGTCTGTCTGTCTGTCTGTGTCTGTGTGTGTGTCTGTGTGTACGTGTGTGTCTGTGTGTACGTGTGTGTCTGTGTATCTGTCTCTGTGTGTGTGTATGTGTGTGTGTGTGTGTGTGTGTGTGTGCGTGCGCACGCGTGTGAAAGAGAGACAGAGACAGAGACAGAAGAGACAAGCAGACACACAGAGACAGACAGACAACATGTAATACAAGGACTGTGATCAGAAACTTCAGCAGAGAACACTTCACACTGCCTGCCTCTTGAAGACTCACAATACACAGTGGCTCACTTGGAGACCCAAAGTGTGTGTGTGCTGGGGAAGGGAGGGACAAATCACTATCAAGAAACCTATTTGTCTTTACTGAGTGTCTTGACTGTAGGGTCATGAAGACAGGACCTTATTTTACCCAACAGTTAGGAACATCCATTTCCCTGAGCATGCTTGACGATAGGATGCTCTTGGGGGCACGGGAGAAAAAGTGTGGTCCACAAATGTGTGGAGTCTGTCTGCTTGACCTCAGCAGAGCTCCAAAGGTAAGGAGCCATTGAGTGAAGCCATCAGATGAAGCAAACTTTGGGAGCAGGGGTCCTCCAGCCTCTGGCTCCCACTCTCCACAGCACAAGGACAGGGAGCTTGGAGATCACCCAGTAATGTTCATGAAAATGACTGAGTGTTCCCTGTAGCCTGAGTCTTTCCACCAACATTTCAATGCTGTTTCCTGAGTTCTTCCTCTGTTTGTTTGTGCTACTTTAACAAAATACCCTCAACTGGATTATTTATGGACGATGTAAATATTTTAAACAGTTCAGGAGGCTAGAAAAGTCCAAGCTCTAGGCATTCATTGGTACAGTATCTGGTTGGGGGCTGGTCTTTCCTGAACTGAGGCCTTGAACTTGCGTGTTTTGAAGAAGAATGCTATGCAAGCCGAAGGGCTGCAGGAAAAGAGCCTACACATTCCCTCTAGGCTTCCTATTATTCATCACCAAGTCTCTCTCTCTCTCTCTCTCTCTCTCTCTCTCTCTCTCTCTCTCTCTCTCTCTCTCTCTTCCCCACCCCTCTGGTTTTTTGATACAGGACTTCCCTGTGTAGCCATAGCTGCCCTGGAGCTGATCCTGTAGACAGGCTGGCCTTGAACTTACAGAGATCTGTCTGCCTCTGCCTCCCAAGTGCTGGGATCAAAGGTGTGCACCAACACTGCTCCTCTTAACTCCTATTATTGCATCAGAGAATAAGATTCAATAAGAAGGGACAGGAGAGCCAGGCGTGGCGGCGCACGCCTTTAATCCCAGCACTCAGGAGGCAGAGGCGGGCGGATCGCTGTGAGTTCAAGGCCAACCTGGTCTACAAAGTGAGTCCAGGACAGCCAAGGCTAACACAGAGAGACCCTGTCTCGAAAAACCAAAAAAAAAAAAGAAGGGACAGGAACATTTAAACTATAACAATTTTTCTCACTGTCTCCACCCACTGGGCTATTAAGACACACTACAGTCATACAGTCTTTGGAGCTTCTCGCAGCATGGCTGGGAATCTTACTTTGGGCCCCAAATCGTATTACTCAACCCTACACTAGCAATACCTAGCTTCTGCGGGGAGTCTTAGCCCCCTCCCACCCTTCCCGGGATCTTCTCCCTAACCAAAGCACACATGTTCTTCTGCTTTGCTCAACTCAGTGTATTCATTGCATAAGCGGGATCTTTGGGAGGTGTGCAGTCCCCTCTTGTCATATGGCCAAAGTTAGGAGCCTCCGTATCACGAAAGAACATGCATGTCTGGCCTCTGTTACAAAATTCTGAGTCAGATTGTGAATTTGAGGCTCACCTTAGAGCAGAATGTGAGCTGAGGTCCAGGCCTGCTTCCAAAGGATTTTAATGACAAGCCTCATTAGAGAATAATTGCTTTGGGCTATGTTGTTTGAGTGCAGAATGTGCTCAGGAGTCAAGGCAGAGCTGCTGGGAGCTTCCAATGATTTAAATCCCCAGTTCTCAGTCTCTCTGACCTTCCTCTTCCTCCTCCTTCCTTATTTAGTACATGGAGAATCCAGGAAATAGAGCCATTTGCTGAGTTCCTAGTGCCTAGCAAAAACTAAACTATGTATCTTCCATATCTAGTTTTGGTCTTAAACTTGTTAACTCTGTACGAGAAAAATGGGAAGACTTGTTTTTTTAATAGATTAGAAAGACTGAGGTTCGCAGGAGTTAACGGTTTTCTCAGTAGCTCATTAGGGAGCTAGATTCCAACCGTGATGCATTTGATTCCAAACCCAGGGCTTTTTTGTCACTCTGCTCCATGGTTCCTTCAAGACCAGATGACCCCTAGCTGAATGGGTTAAACATTGGCAAGTGGTGGAAGCACCACACTTGTGCTAAGGAATCTGTCAGTGGCCCAGCTAGTTGACTGGATATAAACAAGAGCAGGAAATATGGCAGATTTCTACTTCATTTGAAAGAAGCCCAGCGGAACTTTTGGACAGAAATCTTCAAAGCCATGACTACCCTGACAAAAGTATCAAGAATCTTACATGTTTTCATTTACCCATCCCACAACCTCAGAAATTATTTCCAAAAAAAAAAATGACCCTCGAATAAATGAGTGATGTACAGTTTATGTGGTTCTTGGCTTTTCGGAGGAAGGAAGTACGATAATTATTTTTTATTTGTCTCACTCTAAGAGTACGAGCAAGTAGACTAAGTGCTTGTGTAATTTAAACTTGCAAAGGGCTCTTCCTGAGTTCCTCACTCAGTCATTTGGCCTTTCATTAGAAAGTATACTCATGTGAAGTATTTTAACCCGCTGATTGGAAAGGCACAATAAATATAAATAAATGTGTCCCTTCTTCAGTGAGAGGGAAACAGAAATATAACTCAAAAGAGTATTCCCACTCGAGAACTTTTATGTAGCTTGTTCTTTGGGGTGCCTAATAAAAACTGGCTTCTCGACTGACTGTGAGAAATAGAAAGGATAGCTAGTGTGAGCATTGGAACTGAGAGTCACAGGTAGGTCCTGCGTTCCACTTGTACCTCCTGTGGTGGGAACATTCTGTTTTCTAGTGTGAGATGTAGAGGCAACACAGAGATTCTATGGAAGGATAAAGTTACTTCAGATGCACCAGCTTAGTACCAAAGCCTGTGAGATATGAGTGTACCAGGATGGATCGATGGATCATCGATGTGGTCCAAATTTGCCATGTCTCACATAACCTAGAGATGCTTTCACTCTTTTTTTTTCTTCCCCATTTCTCTTCATTCCCCTTCCCTTTTACTTTTTTTTTCCTCTCTCTCTCTCTCTCTCTCTCTCTCTCTCTCTCTCTCTCTCTCTCTCTCTTCTTTTCTTCTTTTTCTTTCTACTAGGGTTTCCTTAGTCCCTGCATGTTTAACCTAAAGTTCCAATAATGGACACTCAGTCACCCTGAATGTAAGAACACTAAAAAGCTACAGACACACCTGTAAGGAGATGGAATCACGAATTACCAAAGCAGACTAAAGGAGGATAGAAAATAAACATAGTAAATTCTTACTCAGCAAGTTTCCATAGTACCTAAAAAATACTGAAATTTTTTCTGAATCTTAAGTTAAACATTAAAATGAAATTGATAAAAACTTGCTGTAATAATTTCATATTTAAGGCTTGATTTTTTTTAAAGTAACATGCATCATGTCCATGATATATTTGATCTTCAGATACTTTATTACTAATTTGTAATATGATACAGAAATATATTGTTTTCAGGATTGCCCAGATGGTCTAGTCAATAAAGTGTTTACCACAGAGGTATACAAACTTGAACTCAGATCCTCTCTTTGCACCCACATAAAAAGCCAGGGACCTACCACATGTCTAATCCCAGTGCTGGGAAGGTATAGCGAGGAGGATTACAGCTTGCTATCGCTAGCCAGCAAGTATACCGAATCAATGAGCTCAGCAAGAGATGCTGTTTCAAAACATTGGCTGGAGGAGGCTGGAGAGATGGCTCATCAGTTAAGCAGACTGGCTGCTCTTCTAGAGGACCTGGGTTCAATTCCCAGTACCCACATGCTCACAATTGTATGTAACTCCAATTCTGGGGAATCTGACACCCTCAAATTAAATTAAACAAATTATTTTTCAATTAGAGATAATTGGAGACATGATTAAGGACAAGTCTAGATGTTGACTTGTAGCCTCCGCACGTATCTGTGTGCATGGATATGTGCACATACGTACATACACACAAGCATATATATATATACAAAAAATTGTCAAATGTTACATAATTTGTATTATATAATTCACAAATATTAGATAATCTAAATACTTGGTTGATTAGTCTTATTGTTATCTTACTCTTCAAGTACTTTTCACTTTTCACTATGCTCCTGTTATGTCTACAGATGATTTTTCCCACAGCCATGTATTTAATATTCATTTAGCAATCCACAGTCTTCCAGGTACTATGTCTGCAATGAAAATAATAAATCAAATCCCAATCACTGTAAAAGTTAACTACTCACACAATATAACCTGAACTTTTATCAAAGGGTAGGCTGTTGGTTTTGTTGTTGTTGTTGTTGTTTTCAGAAAGATGTGCTATGTAACAAAATTGGCTAAAAATACAAGTATCCTAGTTAATAGGGCATAACAGCTCTGAAGATCTGGGTGGAATGTGGCTCAATTCAAATTCAGCTCTACCTCCTTTTGGATCCGCGAAGCATCTAATAAAATGAGATTGATAAACCGCATATTCACAGGCATTTTGTAAAAATTACATGGCATATGTGTAGGGAGAACCTGGGATGTAATATGGTTCCACATGAGGCAGCTCTTGAGACTCCTACTGTTGTTCTGGAGTGCGCCTCTGTCCTCGTGATCAGGGTGTGCAGGCCCAGAACAGGAAGCGAGTAATCCTTGCTCTTGCTGGTCCCAAGATGAGAGTTTTGGGATTAGGACACATCTTGACCTCACTCTTGCTCCAGGCCAGTTCCCAGGTCCCTCAGCTCGCTTGCCCTACATCCCACCACTGCTCTTTGTGTCTGCTTTTATCTTGCAAATCAGACAATTGAGTTGAAGGAAGGACAGAGTGGAGGAAGAGGGAAGGTGGGGGAAGGAGTGAAGGGGGGGGAGGGAGGGAAGGAGAAGGGCTAAGGAGTGAAGTAGAATAAAGAAAAGAAAAATCCCTGGTGCTCTCAAAATGATGAGCTTGAGGATATTTGTATGTTTCTGATTGTCCTTGTGTCTCATATATCCTGAACGCCCTTGTGTTAAAGTCTTTCAAAATTATAAGAGCCACCACTCTTGCTTTTAGAATACTTAGTACCAATCTTCAAAGTACTGTAATGCTTTCCACACTCACCTGGTCACTGCTGGACCCTCAAGTGAAAGGTTCTGTGCTTGTAAACATTGGGGTTTCAGAAGATGTGCATGTCGGAATGTTAGATTTGAAATTATTTAGTGTCCCACTGTCAGTGTTACTGGTGTGTGTGTGTGTGTGTGTGTGTGTGTGTGTTGGGGATGTGTGGTTCTTTCTTCCCTTGGGGTCACAGGCCCAATAGGACAAAGGGAGCGGAAATAACAAACAGGGTTCCTATAGCCATGAGTATGACCAGGAGTCAGCTTAAGAGAGACAGCTCATCGTATTGTTTCAGAGATAAGGTCCACAATGGTTCTTAGGGTTACAGGCAGGAAGGACTGGCTGGTCTTAACCCAGTACCTAATTATATGGACAGAGGGAAAGAGCAGGACTCCAGTGCTGAGTCATGCAGTGCTTGCAATGGGCTCTGTGCAGGGTCATCCTCCAAGCTAGGTCAGGCATCTGTGCTTAGAGATGCTCTCGCGGTCAGGTCAGGCAGAGAAGAGGAAGCCCCACTGAGAAAGGGAGTCGTCCATTTTGCAGCAAGCTCAGAGAGAGCTATCAGGGCTTGTGGACTGCAACCTTAGTAGCAGGGTCTCCAACAGGCATGGGGATACTGCCGTGTGCATGCACACCACTGTGCCTATGTTGAGGTCAGAGGACAACACTATTCTAGGAACTGAACTCCTGTTGGCAGGCTTGGTGGCAAGTGTCTTTTCCCACCGAGCCGGCTCATCAGTTCTAGGACTATCAGCATGGATTAAGTGGCCATTAACAAAGATGTTGATATAGCAAAGAGACAGTAATTGAAAACAGACTCACTCTTAAGGACACACTCTGCTACCAGTTATTGCTTAGAACTCACAGGAAGTGTTCCATATAAAATGGCTCACTGGACTGTTTTCATTTAAAGACTCATAATCAATTACAAGTTCTGGTTTCCTACATTTCAGTGGAGATTTCCCACAATTTCTAAATAACATAAACAACAACTCCCTTCTCCTCTACTCAGTCTCTGAAGAGGCGGCTTAGAAAGTGCACATTACTTCCAAGCATGAAGGGATCCCTTCAAAGTAGAATTACAGAATTGTCTGTCCTATTTAAAGCAAACCATGGCCTTAGAGCAGTGGTTCTCAACCTGGGTTCATGACCCCTTGGAGGGGGTTTACAATGACCCTTTCACAGGGATCTTGTATCAGACACTTACGTTCTGACTCATAACAGTAGCAAAGTTTCAGTTAGGAAGTAAAAAACGAAAATAATTTTGTGGCAGGGGCTGGGGGTGGGGAGGGAGGGGGTCACTGCAACATGAGGTACTAGGTTAAAGGGTCACAGCATTAGGAAGGTTGAGAACCACTGCTTTAGAGCTTTTAGAAGGAGGACTGTTTGGTAATTACCTGAGGAAGACTAATATCTGGTAATACTTCCATTACTGCTTGCATTATAGAATTCATTGCTGTGTATGTGCTTGGTCACGTGTCCTTCCTTTCTTTTTCTTTTTTTAAAATTACATTATTTATTCACTTTACATCCCAGTCCTAGCCTCTACCCTCTTCTCTCAGCCTCTCCCTTCCTCCTACCTTCTCCTCAGAAAAAAGGGAACCCCACACATCCACCCCCAGATCATCAAGGACAAGAGTTTGTCCTCTTTCTCTACGGCCTGGAAAGGCAATCCTGTCAAGGGGAAGTGATCAAAAAGCAGGCAACAGAGTCCATATTAGAAACAGGCCCCCTCCCTTTACCAGGGGACCCACATGAAACCTGAGCAGCCCATTGGCTACATCTATGTAGAGGACCTAGATCCAGCGCCATTTATGGTCCTTGGTTGGTGTTTCATACTCCATAGACCCCTGTGGGCCCTGGATAGTTGGCTCTGTTGGTCTTCCTGTGGAGCTCTTGTTACATCTAGGTCCTTTTATCCTTCCCTTCACTTTTCCACTAGACTCCCTATGCTTCACCCAGTGTTTGACTGACAGTCCCAACATCTGTTTCCAACCTCTGCTGGGTAGAGGCTCTCAGAGCACAACTCTGTTAAGCTCCTGTCTGCAAGCATAGCAGATTATCATTAATAGTGTCAGGGGTTGGCTCTCTCCCATGGGGTGGGTCTTGGGTTGGGCCAGGCATTGGTTGGACATTCCCTCAATCTCTGCTCTATATGTTCTATCTTTATCCCTGCACATCTTGTAGGCGGGGTAAGTTTTGGATCAAAGTTTTTGTGGGTGGGTCGGTGCTCTCCTCCTTCCACTAGGAGCCTTGTCTAGCTAGAGGGTGTCCTCTTCAGTCCCCATGGCCCCTGCCGCTATGGTCTCAGCAAGAGTGCCTGCCGTTCCTATGCTCCCAGAGGCTTATTCTGACTCAGGTCTCCAGCTTGTCACAGAGATGCCTCCACCCACAGTTTCTCTTTTCTCTGCAAGGAAGCCATCTTTCCTCCTGCCCCTGCTCTCTCCAGGTCTGAGCTCCACCTTTATGTTCTTTATTTTTCACTACAATGTTCATGCTTGATAGAACAAAAATTTACCAATGATAAAATTGATCAAATGGGATTGTTTTTCAGATGAACCCTAACATTTTCATATTCTGTGAATAAGCACTTAGTAATAAATCTTTAAGATTACATGAGAACCTATTTCCAAACAATGGGATTTCTTTTTTCATTACATGTGACTGATAGTCCTAGCCAGAGCAACCACATGCCATTACTTATTCATTTGTGCAAGGTTTACATTTTATAGATGTCCATGGACTTTTTAATGCTTAAGTAAACTTCTTAAAAGATATATTACACATAAAAACATAAAAGAAATCTTTTCTCTTTTTTTGACCTGGTATTACTCCAACCCACACTTCCCTCATTTAAAAAAAAATAGTTTAAATTAAAACTGTCATAGGAAATAGCTGGGATTAGACAGAGAGAGCTTAAAATAATTTTTAAAAGCAGTTATTCTGGCAGCTGGTGACTGCTTATTTGACATAAAAGTGGCCAGACTCACTGTATGCATGTCTCTCTTTACCACAGAAAAGTATAACAACTATTAGTGTGTGCTTTATAGGTAAGCTCTGGGAAGCTTTGACGGTTTGCAGCATCTTTATTTTTTAAGTAAATAATGTTTCAAAATATCCCTGAAAGGGATATACAAGTCATATGCCTCTATTTTAAAAAGCTGCAGAAAAACAAAAGATGTTAAAAGGTCAAGCCAATGTGTCATCCCTGGCCTAGAATGTGTGTGTGTGTGTGTGTGTGTGTGTGTGTGTGTGTGTGTGTGTGTGTTTCCCTGGTGTTGCGCTTCTTTATCTAGATTCACTCTTTCCCCTGCTTCACCGATCAATCCTTGAAGAAGCTGTCTCTCCCATCTGTCGTCCTACGCTCCTGAATTAATTCTTTTCCCCTTCATCTTCTGAAGCTCTGAGTGCCACGGCTTGCCTTGAATTTCAGAGCCTGCTCCATATGTCTGGAATGAATACATTTTGTCTGGTGGACCAAAATGCTCCCAGTTATGTGGAAAGGGGGAGTTGATGGAGGAAGCTGCAAACATATACTAGGGGGTTCGCACCAACTCTGACCAACATTTTCTGGTTTCTACCAAAACCAAGGCCCTTGTGCACCCTTCCCCTCCTAGCATCACCATGAGGCTCCGGATACTGCTGATGCGCGGACAGGGTATAATGCAAAGGCAGCCATGCTCTTCCTTCGTAGCTTTAAAATACCAAGAGAAGAGAGAGGCATAAGCTACTCCTCATTACAATGTGAAATACATTATAGTGAGTGTGGGGCTTTCTTAACCTATGAAAGTGTATAAAACTGTAATCCTACCCATCCATTTGTGTCATTTATTACTGTTTTGCTTCATCTTGAAGTCAGTTGAATCCAACGTTGTTTACATAAGGCAAGGGAGGATAGTAAGGAAAAGTTATACAGTGTTGTTTTCGCTAGATCATTCTTTTCTTTTTTAAGAAGGATTTACTTATTGTGTATACAATATTCTGTCTGCATGTACACCTGTACGCCAGAAGAGGGCATCAGATCACATTATAGATGGTTGTGAGCCACCATATGATTGCTGGGAATTGAACTCAGGACTTTGGGAAAGCAGGTGGCGCTCTTAACCACTGAGCCATCTCTCCAGCTCTCTACATCATTCTGATACTCTCAGTTCTGCCCTTTGATATGATAGCACCTTGGACCACCGACTCATCAGTATCTATTGCTAAAGCGCCAGACACTCCCTGACATTTGTTTTGGGGAACAGAGCCAGCAGGGTCACAATTATGTCCTGTTCAAACACCCTAGCAGGTTTCTTTGCCTTGGCTAACAGGGACAGAGACAAAGTTCTAGATGCCTGGGACTGTGGCCTGATACTGCCCATCTTTAATTGGAAAGATATTTTTGCTTCACTAGAGAAAAAGATGATGGCACAGTTTATTGGAGAATATATTAGCATAAAATGTCAATTCTCAATTTGTAAGTAATAATGTGAGTAGGGACAGATGATTACTTCCTGACTTGGTCAGTAACACTTGAATAATCAAAAGTTAGGAGTCAGCCTGAAAGTCCCACTGGAGGATGTCCACCAATTAAAACTTCTGCAGTGTTTTCATTCAGACGTGTATGTATGTCAAAGCGGTTGGCGAAATGCCAACATCAGAATGGATTTATCCCATTAAAGCACCAGAAACTGAGATTTGGCTTCTCAGAGAGCGAAGACACCAATCTGGTATTATGCAACTAGTAGGAGATGAACTTCAGGCAAAGGAAAAATATTTTATCAGCTCTTGCAAATTGAGGTACCAAGGCTAAAACTGGGTAAGTGTTATCTTATCCCTTTTTCAACAGAGCAAAACTCTCAGGACACATTTTATGAGCCATTGGGCTATGTTCTAGTTTTGAAGGTGTGCACACACAATTCAAAATTATTTGTAAAAACGCCCTCTCCTCAAAATTAGAAGAAGTTTCTGCTAGTTATAAGTTAGACAAGTGATCAATTTAATATGATAACTTTTCGTATTTTTAAGTTTTCACTCATTAACTCCTACAAATTTCTCTTGAAATTCAACACTTCACTGAGAAAATAATAATGAGAAGATACTCCCTGTCATAGACATTATAATCATCCTAGAAACTATAATCAATAATAGCATTATACTATTTCACTTATGTGTGAGAAACATATGTGGTATGTCTCCTCAGAGTCATCAGTCAAGATGAGCTGCAAGAGAAAAATACCATGAATAGAACAAAATCCACATACATTCATGGGTTCAGATGCGCGCGCACACACACACACACACACACACACACATGATTTTTTTTACCCTAACATGATCTGAGTATTTTATGAAAAATGGCTTGAATGCTTATCAAACCCCTTGTTAAAATCTATTCATTGTGTGAAGTTCCTCAGTGCCTCAGTAAAGGATGTTATATATTCACCAAGATTCCTTTTACTTTTATAAATCGGTTCAATGACTTAGCTCTCCTACACCAATCACCATATATAATGCTCCCTCATGGCATTCCCCATCCCGAAACAGAAAGGAACTCAGGCATGTCTCTGCTAGCATTTGTACTTGTCATATACCTGACATCACACTAAGTCCCTTATTTATAATGATTTAGTCATCTGAACAATCCGTGTGACAAAGTACCTTAAAATAATTACATCCACTCACCAGATAAGGAAACTGAGGCTTAGCTATTTAGCCTTTTGTCCATGATGACAAAGAAATAGAGTAAACCTTAAACACATGGGTTGTTGACATCACAGACCTTGCTCTTGGCTGCGACCCTCAACTTACTCATTTCCAACTTGAAAACAGGTGTTTGAGCAAATCGTATAGCATATAAAATGTGCTTGAAAGTGGATGGAGGTGTTCTTGGTTAAGTAAACTAGGTGATTTATAGACTGTGATGGTGACTATTGTCAGCTTAGTAAGGCCATGATCATCTAGGACAGTGTTTCTCCCCCTTTGGGGGAGGGTATACTGACCCCTTTCCCAGGGGTGGTATATTAGATATCTTGCATATTCAAAAATTACACTATACTCCTAACAGTAGAAAATAGTTACAAAGTAGGAGTGAAATAATTTAATGGGGGGGGGGGGTCACCACAACATAAGGACTTAAGTTAAAGGGTCACAGTGTTAGAAAGGCTGAGGATCACTGCTGTAGGAGACAAGCTGCTAAGCATGCAGTAAGGGAGTCTCTTGATAGAGTAAACCAAGGTGAAAGGTCTCACTGTGACTGTGGTACCTGTAGATCGTGGGATGGGATCCTGGACTACATAGGAACAGAGAAAGCAGGCCAAGCCACAGTCTTTGTCTCGGACTACAGAGACAATGTGACGAACTGCCTCAAATTCCTTCTGCTATGAGTACCCCATCAAGACAGACTGCAGCCATGAGCTATGAGCTAAAATAAGCCATTTTTTTTCCTTCGATGTGTTTTAATCTGGACATTTTATCACAGCAAGAGGAAAGGAAACTAATGCATAGATTTTAATAAGAAGATTTTGTCTATGGTGCATTTTGTCTTAGAGACCAAGCAGGGATAAAGCAAAAATATCATTTAACAACAGCAGCCAAATCTGCAGGTACTAAGATTACTAATCTGGAAAAGAAGGGAGGAAGGAAGGAAGGAAGGAAGAAAGGAAGGAAGGAAGGAAGATTTTTAACCTAGAAATATGTTGGGCAGGATGAAGGTTCTCTGTCGCACCTCCTTCCAGGGGCCGAACAGGAAAGCATCGGGTTGGCAGCGATGTGCCTACTTTCTGGCTTTACAACCTGTGTCTTATAGTTGTAATGGTTGTAGGAAGGATGACACATCCGTGTACCTGTCAGGTCATTCAAGCTGTGGCCATTTAGACTGTCAGAGATTACTTCGCTTTGGGGAGTGAACCACATGACTTTTTTTCCAGAACCCACGTGTCCCCCAAGAGTCTCGATGTTCTCTCTCTTCCACCATCTTTTTCCACCTCCACTCAATCCAGAAAGGTAGGCTACATAAAGGAAGGCTTCCACTTGGAATGCAAGAACAAACTGAGAAGTCAAAACTCCAACACCATCTGCGGTATAAGGTCAGGCTTCCCAGCTGCCTTGGCCTGGCAGGGAGCGCTTGAGTGTATACAGACCCGTCAGTAAGCTGTGTCAGCCTTCATCCCACGGAGGTGACTAAGCCAGAAGCTTGCTAGGCTGTGGAGGTGGGCCTGTCCTTTGCATTTCTCAGAGGATTTCCTGGGAGTTAAAGAATCACGAGGCACTGGCAGAGCCAGCATTTGCGGATGGCAGGTGAAGTTTCTCCTCAGCCAGGAACTAGCACTTTTTCTTCTTTTTCACAAGTGAGGACAAGTCAAAAGCCAGCTATTAACTCAGGAGGCACGCTGGGGAAGTCAGAAAGAAAAGCGTATTGGCATTCATATTAGGCAGAAAAGGATCCATAAAACCCAGAGGGAAATAGAAGCCAAAGAAGTGCTCCTACTTGCACACTAATGATGTTTATCCACACAGGAGACTTGCTTCTTCAGTGCTTTATCTACAATTTAGAGGCCATTAAATTTTAATTTAAGATAATTCATCATAAATGTGTTTTCTATTGGAAGCTTCAGAACTGAAGCATCTCAGATATCCCAGGTTCTCCGAAAATTTGGATTCCACCATCCAGTGAAAGGTCACACCGTGAACTGCTGAACAAACATCATCCACCCAATGGGACTGGCCCCTCCTTCCCCCCTCACTACTGAATATTCAAACACACAGCTGTGGGTGTGAACTGAGAAGCCAGGAAACCTGAGCTTGGAAGAAAACCCTTTGTGCTTTACATGAACTCCAGCACTTAGGTGGTTGGCGGATGTGCTTTGCAAGAGTGTTAGACACTCTTCTTCGTCTGTCCTAATTGAGAGCATTGTTAACATCCTGTAATTGCAAAGGCCAAAATTAAATAGCAGCTCAAATTAAACAGGAATGAGCTGAGGAAACTTCGCAAAAGCAGTCGGATAGCTTTTGCTAGCTGTTCCCGGCTCCCCACCCTCACACCCCAGCTGTTAACATCCAGATTCCTTAAGGGTGAGACACATAATCTGTTTTTCTTTTGTTTCATTTCATTTTGCTGTCCTTTGGTTTCCCATCACTTCTTAGAGCCAGTGACGCACAGTGGTTTGTATGGATGTATCTGGGTCCATTGTAAGGGTGCATCTGGATACATTGTATAGATGCATTTGGATACATTGTAAGAATGTATCTGGATACATTGTGTGGATATATCTGGACACATTGTATGGGTGTATTTGGATTCATTGTAAGGGTGTATTTGGATACATTGTAAGGGTGTATCTAGATATATTGCATGCATGTATTTGGATACATTGTATGGATGTATTTGGATACATTGTATGGATGTATTTGGATACATTGTAAGGGTGTATCTGGATCCCACAGAGTGCTGGGGCCGCATCTACAGCAAGCATAATGGATTCAAGACCTTAGGATGCAGAGCTTCTGTGGACAAGGCCAAGCCGCTTGCACACCCTCAGTCTTAGAACTTCACGTAAAGAAGAAGGCATTGGTAGGTAATAGGAAATGAAATTCCAACCAGTTAGGCAAACATAATTAAAGCCAAGAATCAGAACTTGTTTGTATTTTTCGTCAACTGCTGCTATTCTTAAACAAATGAATGAATGAACTTTACTCACGATCAAAAAAAAAATTGCCACGTGCAAAATGCCTTCCCTAATGTTAATGTAGAAGTATTTGTCCCACCATTAACCCTCGTAGGGTGTACCTTCTTTCCCACCGCAATTAATTCAAATGTTCAAACTTAAAAAATTTTTGGCACAAATTTATGTAACAAGCTCACATTCAGATACTGTAGTACATTTGTACTGTGGCTTAATCATTTTTGTTCCTTTTTTTTTTAATTCCTCTTATCAAGTTTATTAGAAATAGTTGATTTGACCTTCAGAATGTCTTTTAAATCCATGCACAACTTCTGGCCCCTCCACTGCCACTCATCTATGACCTGGTCCTCTAGTGAGACTCTGAAGTAACTTCCTCCCTAGCCTTTCCCATTGCACTCACTTTGTGCAGTACACTATGTGGCTTCAGGCTCATCATGCAGCAGGTTTCTTCCTGCCATGTTCCTATTGCAGTTTTGGTCTTGAAGCTCCATTCTTCCTGTTGGTTCTAGATAAATATGTTTTGACCCTGACCCTTATGTGGTTGGTTGTCTCACATTCACTAGACAGCTGCTCAAATATTCTTGTTGGGAAGAGTCTTCCCTGATTACCATGGTTTCTCTACATATTCTTGTTATATTCGTTATCTATTTGTTCACTCCTTCGATCTAGGCTGAAAATCTATTTCTAACAGTTACTGGCTATGTAAACCTATAAATGTAATTTAGTGACTTATCACATCTTAGAGCCATGCTGATACTAAGACCATACTAGAAACTATCTCATTGTATTGACAGCTCCAAAGAGAAGCATCAAAGTGTCTCCCGTGAAACCTGAAACACTAGACACAGCCTTTCCTGAAACAGTAAATTACAGACAAACAAGAAATCTATATATAACTGGAATACTAATAAAACACACAAATGACTTTGTCAAGAACAATGAGATCTATTAAAATAAAACCTAGCATGCTAATCATGACCACAAAATGGCCTTTCAAGGAATGGGAGAATCACATCTTGAACGTGTTAACTCGCCTGGAATTATTTTGTAATTTCGGCACACTCTCAGTGAAATTCCAAAGCATTAGGCTACATCACCTGTTATTCCACTTGGTAAGAAAATGAAACATAAAATTATAACTGACACCAAAAGTGCATTTAATTATTATTCTTGTGTGGTTAAGTTGAATAGTACCAAAGATACACTAGTAAAAAAAAAAAAGGTGTAGTTGAAAATAGAGCAGTACAGTAAAGCATTTATTGAGTGAAAGGGAATAGGATATATTATATGAAAACTTTAGGAACAAAAAACAGAAGATAATTTGTTTCTACAAGCAGGAACAAATTCTAAAAGACTTTGCACTGGCTGTTACCCAAAGTACTAGACCTGCGAACTCAATGGGAGATTCTAAAGTAAATGATACTTCCCACTTTTTGTGAGTTTTAAATCACAAGAATGCCTTGCTTATTCAAAATAAATTTAAAATATTTAAGGAAAAAAGTGATTTTTTAAAATAATACTAACACTAGTTGGTGGCTTTTTTCACTTTTCTTAATTAGATGCATTCATGCATTTAATAAAACTTTAAGAGCAATAGTTGGAACTTTATATCATTATATATTGTTTCCTTTTTAATAAAAATTTAACATTTGCTCAATGCTCTGCTTCTCAGCAGGAGGAAAAAGACATAGAAGGACCAAACAATAACATCATTTTCCCTGAAAATGGCTCCACTGAAAATAATTTTCCAGCAGTGTATTAAATTGTTATCATTAAACTTTTTTAACGCTCTTGTTTCAGACTAATTTTAAGTTCTCGGCACAACTGAAGGCAAAAAGCAGAGGTTTCCCATTTGCTCCCCACTCCCCCATGCATTTACACACATCTACAGCCAGCATCCCTCTTGCCCAGTGGTACAACTCTTAAATATGAGGAGCCTCTCTCGACAGATCACTGCCACCCAAACGCCATACTTTCCCTTACCGTTCCCTCTTGGTATTTGTCATAGAAACGGCTTATTAATATTTACTATTAATATGTGTAATTATTGCAACAGTTATTATTTTACCCGCTATCAAAGCAATAAAAACACAGGCACCAGTTAGATTTCTGATACACCTATACACTGGAACTGGGCAGAAGCTAAGCCCCTAAGCTACCTTGTTATCTTCCAGCCCCACACCCCATGCCACTTGCTCTAATAACTCCTATCTGGGCTACTTCCCGTCCATCGTTCCCATAAATACTGGCACATGTTTTCCACCTGGGGCTGCTTCTCTGCGTCTGCCAATCCTCATGCAAGCTCCTCCCAGGCACATGCTTCTAGTTCATGCCGAATCCACGGCGACTCTGTTTTCTTCTTCCTCCTCTCCTGTCTTACCTCCTCCCTCTCCTCTTCCCTCCCCTCATGATTCTCTGTCCTCTAAGCTCCACCTACCTCACTGCTGCCCAACCCAGGTATGCAGGCAACTTTATTTAGCTAATCAGGGATAATTTAGGAGCCAAAGCTCACAAATGTCATTTTGATTACATGAGAGTTTGCTTAAAACAGTAAGAATCTTGGGGAGCAAGCAATTAACATCTGGATACATGGTGGTTCCCGCTCAACCTGCATAGGTATGTCTTATATGCATTTATATACACATATAAAGGTATATAATCATCAGTATAGTATTATATTCAGTGTTTCCACTGCCCAAAAGATCATCTGCACCCACCTATTCACTTCTTTCTCCCCCACTAACCCCTGACAACCACTAATCTTAGTGTCTCAAGAATTTTGCCTTTTGCCAAGTGTAATATACCTGGTATCATCCAATATGCAGCCTTTTCAGATGGATGTCTTTCACTTAGTAACATATCTTTGAATTTCTTCCCTGTGTTCTCCTGGTTTGATAGCTCATATATATTTTTAGTTCAATGCATTATCTAGATTTATCTCAGTTTATCCATTTACCCTCTAAAATCATTTTAGATGCTTTTAACAACTAATAATAAATCAACTGTAAGCACCTATGTCCAATTTTGGTTTTGTTTGGCTGTTTGGGGTTTTTTGTTTTTTTGTTTGTTTGTTTGTTTGTTTTAGTGTGTATATATGTATGTATGCACATTTTAACATCTCTGAGTATACCAAGTAAATAATTCACACTTCCTAGTCTCTAAACATACACAAGACATGTTTAGTTTTATATGAAAATGCCAAATTATCTCCCAAACAAGCTATACCATTCCACATTGCTGCTAGAAAGAAAAACCAGTTCTTAACAGGTTATAACCCTGGGCAGTGTTTGAGTTGTCGGTGTTCTGGGTTTAGCCTTTTATTTTACACAGTGATAGCTCATTGTCATTTTAATTTATCCTATCAAAACCCCTTTATCTATTTTTAAAAAGTAGTAGTGTAAAAGCCTAAACAAAAAAAGTTCATTTGAAACACCAATACTGAAAGTAAATACTGAAGGCAGTAAAGGACATAGTTCTACAAGGAATCTAATGTTGACAATACTAATTTTTTGGTTTGTTTGTTTGTTTTGGTTTCAAGACAGCATGTCTATGTGTAGCCTTGGCTGTTCTGGACTCATTTTGTAGACCAGGCTGGTCTCAAATTCACAGAGATCTTCCTGCCTCTGCCTCCCTGAGTGCTGGGATTACAGGCATGCACCACCATGCCTGCGATGGTGCTCAGCAATATTAATTTTTAATTGATAGATTTATGAGATTTATATATTGAATATGGTACCATTTAATCATCACTTATCCCAGACTCTCTCAGGTTATTTGATTAGTAACAGTTAAGAGTTAATCAATTCCTACTGTCCTCAACGCAGCATGTGCAGCTGTCCTGTCCCCAGATAAAGTTGTCTTTACCATTGTGTTCCTTTCATGAGTCTGTCAGCCAATGGCAACTCTTCAGTGCCCATGGGATACAGCTCAAAGTCACAGACAGCCCCGCCCACACTCCTCCCACCCCCAGTTAGAAATAGAAAGTAACCCAAAGAAGACACCCTCACTCTTTTCTTTTTTGTTACTTTGAGGGGGGCAGGGGGAGGGCTTTGTTTGTTTTGGTTTTTGAGACAGGGTCTCTCTGTGTAGCCCTGGATGTCTTGGAACGCACTCTGACTAGGCAGGCCTCAAATACACAGAGATCCACCTGCCTCTGCCTCCTGAGTACTGGGATTAAAGGTGTACACATCACCACCAGATGGTATTTTCTATAGTAAATTCAGAATTAATACTCAGATAGGTACGCATACATATATTTCTATATCAAAATATTAGGAAACCCGTAATGATTTTAGCCTTAGACATTGAAGTTCTCATCATTTCAATGGGTAAGTATTTAAGCCAAATAAGTAGAATTGCCAGAGCCACTTGCAAGTCTTCTCTCAGGTCTGCTTTCTGAAGGAAGCAGTCAGCAGCCAGTGGTGGCGGGTAAGCAGCACCAGGCACAGCTACAGAGACTGCTTTTGGGATTCAGCAGACATTACAACCTGCGCCTGAGCAGCAGCTTTGCTGACACCACACATTCAGAACAAGAGGAAGTTTCCTGTTCTTTTCACAAAACTTTGTAACCTTGGTTTCTGGGGCTCCTTGTTTTGGAAAAAAAAAAAAAAAGGAAAAAAATCACTTCCTGTTGATTTCTGTACTGAGAAAGGAATCTCATTAGTAGATGCTTAGGAAATGAACATACTCCACACAGAGACATGCAAGTGATATTTTTCCATTGTTTTCCTTGAACTTAAAATCCAACCACACAGAGTTGTTTTTCTCTCAGTAAGCATGTGTGTGTGTGTGTGTGTGTGTGTGTGTGTGTGTGAGAGAGAGAGGGGGGGGGGGAGGTGGTAAAACCCTGCCACTTTCTGGGTGCTTTTAAGATGTATTCAGCACCATTAAGACAGAACAAACCACATAATTGTGACAATCACTATGGCAACTAACAAAATTTTCAAATTGAAATATCCACTCTCAAGGCTGCCCACACAGCGCTCCTGTGCACACCCACCCCTTCCGATGTGCACACTGGGAAGGAAGGTCAGGCCTGTTTGCAGCCCCAATGGTGACGAGCTGTGCTCACTCTGGGGCCTGACTGTAGAACACCACAGTCGTCACGTGTCAGACAGCATCTCTTGCAGCACTCCGTTCAAACATGGAGACCAAAGAATTGTCTGCCTGTTGTGTAGAACCTGCACCCAGAGCCTGCAGCAAGCACAGGCCTAAATTAGCAATACCGTCCATATGTTTTCTCCTCTGTGCACTGGAAGTCATGAAAATAAGCGCTCCAAAAATAATTCTCCTATCACACAGTGTATCTTCTTTCTTCTTGTGAATCATATCATCATCTGAGTCTGTCTGATATAATTTAAAAAAAAAAAAAAACTCCCTCATATCCGAGAGAGCCTTTCCTCAAATAAATGCCAGGCAGGAAAACTGATATGTAATAGAATTGTAAATGTTGTAAAGGGTTCTGTTTAAATTTGGTTGGAATGTTCTGTTTTGTTTTGAGAGACAACAGAACTTTAGGAATCTTCCAGCTCATGGCTGTGCACTGATAAGGAAAGAGTCAGGAGAGAGCTCAAGGCCATTTAGAAAAAGCTGAAAAGATGGAAGAAAATGAAGAAGCATAACTCGTGCTCTGCCCACACACCCTTCTCATGGGGGGTGGGGGGATGGGGGAGAGAGAAGCAATCAGACTGAATTCCGCTTGCTCAGCACCACTCTGTCACTTTCTCTTCCTGCTTCTGTCTCGACGCAAACAGGAACTATTTGAGGGTGGGGTGTGAGGGAGTGAGCAAGCACAGAAAGGGACCTGCATCCTCTTATCGGGATTAGCACTTAAAAGGCAAGCTGTGTGTGTGTGTGTGTGTGTGTGTGTGTGTGTGTGTGTGTGTGTGTGTGTGTGTGTGTGTATGCGTGTGCTTGTGTGATGTAGGCATTACAGATCAACCTAGGATGTGGTTCCTCAGGGGCTGGCTAGCTCCCAGTTTCTTTACACAGATCATCCAACTCATCAGGCCCCAAAACCAAGCTTTCTTTTGCTAAACCTATGAAGTTAAGTGAAATCGCTACTCAAAAGGAAATTGTCTTAACTAGCAGCAACAGCACTATTACCATTAGAGCAATCAGCAGGCCAGCATTGGCACTGCAGTTTTTATGCAGCAGTCATACAAAGGGGCCTTTATAAGACAAACTGAGTTTGTATATTTGTACCATCTTAACTTCCGGTGCATCACTGTCACTACTACTCTATAAAAGCACAAGCAGGATAGAGAAAGCTGAGTAACTTCCAAGGCAAAGGGTGGAGCTGGAATTTTAGCTGTTAAGTTTGTTTTCAGGTTTTAGAGCTTTGAAAGGTTATTTTGCCCCCACTCCACTCCCTCAAATTACCATGTTTTCCTTTGGAATCGGTTGGCTTTAAATTTTTACATTTAAAAAAAAAAAGTCAGGAGCCTCCCCCTCACCTGTGCTGAACTTTAGCTGGCTTGCTCTCCTGCTGCTCTGGTGCAGGCAGCGTACGGATATGGGCAGTACTCATCTGTGGGTTATAAATATCTTTTCTTGAGAGGACATGAAGTTGGGGGAGACGTGTTAGAGACTGTCCAGAGAGCACTGTGCGATGAGAGTGATGAGCAAAATGCACTGTAGCCATGTATGAAATTCTCAAAGAATAAAGTTTCAAAACATAAATGAAGAAGAAGAAGAAGAAGAAGAAGAAGAAGAAGAAGAAGAAGAAGAAGAAGAAGAAGAAGAAGAAGCCGCCCACAATAAGTCTTATGGGACAACTCTTTAATGGAAAGGTATTTCTACCATGGGGGGTGGGGGAGGAATGTCACCGATATATGGCACAGACTAAGAACTCCCAAGAGTTCCAGCTCCTACAGCCAGCCCTTACCACACCCAAATGACATATCTTGGGCAAAATACAGTGACTATTATTTGTGACCTATTGCTAGGAAACACAGACCATTCAAATATCTATTTCGCCAGTTAACTCCAACTGTTTGCCATAAACGCTTCCTGTATTAATTTTTCTAGAACTTCTCCAATTAGTTGCCACTCAGTGACACAAGACACCACCATTGTAGTGTACTTTGGCTCTGCCAAGGTTCTGGACACTATCAAGGTGACTGCGAGCTGCAGTTCCTTTAGAAAATTCTAGGAAAGGAGCTGTTTCTGTGGTCATTTGAACTATCCATGGAATAATTCTTTGTAAGGATAAAAATTAAAATCTCCATTGTCTTGCCTCCCAGGCCTCGATTTCTGGGCTCATGGCTTCCTTTCCCTATTCTCCTGGCAGGTTGAGTCCTTCAGACCCATCTTCTCCTTCCATCTCCTCTTGCTATCCCACCTGGTAAAGAAGTCTTCCCTTATCAAGACTCATATGATTATGATCAAGCTAATACAATCAGTCTTGGGTAACTTCCTGATCTTAGGCTCCAGCCCTCTATAAACACATCTACAAAGTTTCGTTGCCTCATAAGGTAGTATACAGGTCTACACAGTTCCTTGTGTTCTCACGAAGCTCTGGAGAGGTAGAGCTTACACATCTTTGTGAGAACAGTACTTTGATTGCACATCTCATTTATGAATTAGAAGCCAATGAGAAAGTTTCGTTCATTATGCTTAGCCTCTTTTAAGAGCTTTATTGAGATACAATTAAGGCACAACAAGTTACACAGCTTTTGCTAAAATTTATGATTATTTATTTTATGCACATGAGTGTTTACCTGCATTTATGTTTGTGTACCACATGTATGCCTGGTACCCAAGAAGACCAGATGAGACCATTGTCTTTGGAACTGGAGTTAGAGGTGGTTGTGAGCCTCCATGTGGGTGCTTAGAATTGAGCCTGAGTCCTCTAGAAGAGGAGCCAGTGCTCACAACCACCCAGTCTTCTTACTAGTGGCATTTTTTGGTTTCTGAAGACTTTTAGGTAACTCAAGCTGGCCTCTAACTAACTCACTATCTAAAATGATATGTATCTTAAGTTGGCCTTAAACCCCAATGGTCATGCCTTCACCTACTGAACAGTGAAATTATAAACATGCACCACCAACTGTGGCTGTTGAATGGTACATCTTTAAAATGAACGGTTTTATGACTTTTTGTATGTGCATAGTATTACCCATGAATTCATCACCATAATCAAGATGATTTATGTATTCATTCATCATCCCCCCCAAATCTCGTGATGCCCCTTGGTAGTCCACTCTTTCATCCTTGAAACTATCACCAGACAACTATTGATTGGTTTTCTGTCATTATACAGGAATACATACACTTTTCTAGAATTGCACATAAAAAGAATCACAGATAATATGTATTTTGTTTCTTTCATCTGGCTTCTTTTGTTCATGTTTATTTTTAAAAAACATTTACATTGTGGCATGAATCAATAAGACCATATGACCTGTGCTTTCATTCTTCAATACTATAATTTAATATTTACATCTGAAACAATCTGTTAGGAAGAGGGGGGAAACAACTAAAATCAACACCTTATCTTTTCTTCCTGGTCTTTTGAAAATATTTTATTTTATTATAATTTATTCACATTACATCCCCCATTGTTATCCCCTCGCTCTTATCTTTCTATTTCTACCCTCCCTCACTCTTCCACCCTATTCCCCTCCCCTAGTCCTCTGACAGGTGGGGCCCTCCTCCCCCATCATATGACCATAGCCTATCAGGTCTCATCTGGATAGCTTGTATCCCATTCCTCTGTGTTCCCACAGGGCATCTCCACCAAGAGGAAGTTATCAAATCCCTGGCACCAGAGTTCCTGTCAGAGGCAGTACCCTGCTCTCCCCACGTAAAGAATGAGCTGTCCATCAGCTACATCTGAACAAGCAGTCTAGGCTGTCTGCTTGCCATGTTCTTGCTTGGTGCTGCAGTTTGTGCAGGACCCTGGGTCCAGATCTGTTAACCTTGAGAGTCTCCTTATGGAGCTCCTGGCACACCCACCCCACTCCCTGTCCTTTCATCCCCCAACTCTTCCATACAATTGGCAGTGCTTCACCCAGTGTCTGGCTCCAAGTCCCAGCATCTGTCCAGATTCCCCACTGGGTGGAGTCTCTCAGAGGGCATCTATGTTGGGCTAATATCCACTTATAAGTGAGTATATACCATGCACGCCTGATGGGTCTGGTTTACCACACACTGGTGATATCAAATGGCCCTGGGAATTGGTGCTTGTGTCTTTAAGCTGATCTTTTCCCATTGTGATGTCTCTGCTGGTCAGAGAATTTGGGAGTAGGTACAGACAATGGGGTTTCGGTCCTGTACCCAACTCACTTCTGCTGAGTTCACTGCCTTTGTTGGCTCCCAGTTTGTGACCCAGGTAGTCCAGGCAGCTGGGGAGCAGGAAGAAAGATATCTGAGTAGAGAGCTTCTCCGGTGGGCCTGCCAGGCAATACCTTATCATCTAAGTCCCTAATCCAGTCCAAAGTTCAAAAGCAGATACAAAACCCAGGAGAACTGAGACACTGGGAAACCGTGGCCTTCACATAATATTTTCTAATATCAGCTAACTTGTGCTATGTAGAAAATTACCCTCAGTACAGTAAACCTTAAAACAACAGTCACTTTTCTGTTGATAACTAGTTTGAACTGGTCTTTGCAGGGCAATTTATCTGCTGGAGTGGCTCAGTGTCTGCAGTTGCACAGGCAGGTTCAGGAGCTGAATCAATGGTTGGTGTTTGGTATGGCTATCTGTTGCTGCTGGCTGTTTGTGGGTAAACAGAACCACTAGGCAGGGAGTGCCAGCTAGGATTTTATTTACCTGACTATAATCGCAGGGTCCCCCCTCTACCCCTCCCCCCCCCCCGCCCCCGCACCACAGGACACTGGAAATCACATGATCAGGTATAGTTTGTAGTTAAGAAACCATCCCTACCTCTAGATGTGAAGAAACCGCAAAGGGGCATTCATTCAGACAGAGGAGTTTGTAGCCCTGTCTGCATTTGTCTCTTCCTCCCTTTCTTCATTACGTCCATTTCCCTACAACCTACTGATGCCTCAAGCCGCAGCTCAATTTCATTTTCTATATCTATCACTCAGAAGAATGTATTCTGTTCTCTCCCAAGTCACCAGTGAACTATTCTGTACTAAATCCAGGGAACCCTCTTCACTCATCAACTTATTGGGACTCTTGGCGACATCTGACATGGTCTTCGTCACCGTTGGCTTCGACATCCTGTTCTTTACTGTTCTCTTACTACTTCTTCACAGGCTCATTTACATAAAAAGCATATAGGTTGGTGCCTGACACAAACAAGAACTTGGTTTATCAAGGCTCTAAGAAGAGGCCCCTTGGATAAAAGTACTTCCTGGGCAAGCATGAAGACATGAGTTCAAATCCCACCACTCACATGGAAAAGCTTGGAACCCCTAATGAGCAAAGACAGTGGATCCC
Source organism: Acomys minous (assembly GCF_964271855.1). Lineage (NCBI taxonomy): Eukaryota > Metazoa > Chordata > Mammalia > Rodentia > Muridae > Acomys > Acomys minous. The sequence continues at coordinate 101,333,647 of NC_140490.1, forward strand.
AAGAGCTCACTGGCCAGGCAGCCTAGGCAAATGCTAAGTGTCCGGTTCACTAGAACTTCTCAGAATAAGGTGGAAACTGATAAAGGAAGACGCCCAACACCCTCCTCAGGCCTATTTATAGAGGTTCATGGGCATGTACACCTGTGTACACACACACACACACACACACACACATACCGACACATACTACATGAAAATTTGGTTTTTTTAATAAATGAGTGAATTAACAATTAACATAAGATGACACACCCCTCTCACTGGTGAGATGGAGTTTGCAAAGTTTCCACAGCTGCCTTACAGCCTCGTGACTTGTGTTTCTATCTCTCCAGCCCGAATCTCCTTCCCAAACTTTAGGCATGCATGGGCACTACCTAACAGCATTTTCTTCACAGTGACACGTCAAAGTGAGCATGACAAAACTTGATCTCACTAACCTAACATGCGAGCCTGCTTCGTTTGCACATTCTTGAGCAATCCACCCAGTCGCTCAAGTCAAAGTGTTCTTCCGTGGCTTATCCCCCGGGTCACCAGGCCCTGTTCTTTTCTCCAGCCAGTTGGGGGTGAGTTCTCATCAGTCTTCACCTGGATGGCTAACAGTACCACCTCATCCAGTACTTGAAGGAAAAAAAAAAAACCTCTCTCTGTGTACCTAGCTTTTCTTGTTGTTAGGACCTGATAAAAACAACTTGAGAGAGGTCACCTCTTTACCTCACAGTTTTAGGGGGTTTCTATCCATAGTCATTTCTGCATATCTGTATTTCTAGGCCAGTTGCGAGGTAATATCATGGCACCGTGTGATCATGCAAAAGAAAGTGCTCATAGCCAGCTAGACAGGAAACAGAGTAGGAAGGAAAGGACCAAGGATGATATGCCCAATCCCCTAATGCACTGCTTCCTCCTTCTAAGTCTAACTTTTTAAAAATTGTCACAAGTTCCCTCAAACAGTGCCACCAGATGGGGACTGGTCATTTAAAACATGGGCCACTAGGAGACACTTCGTATTTCAACCACAGCATCCTCTCAAAGAATTCCCTGAGATACTGAGTAAAACGGTGGTTGCATATGACACAAATCTGCTGTGTCAGAGGCCACTGGAAAGCGTCTGAGAACCAGGATATTTCAGTGGCACCCCTGAACCAGCTGTGCTTACTACATAGGATACTTGTCACTTCCCTGTCACTTTTATGAGACACAGACACTGTACAGATTTTCTTTAAAATATTAACTCGTGTTTATGTCCTCCTGAGCTGAGAATGAGTCAATGAAAGCACCATTGTTGTCCCAACTGATGGAGGAAATTGAGAGACCAAGAGGTTGGGTAACTTGCTTAAGGTTATCTACAATCGCTGACAGACCAAGGCTTGACAGAACCCAGATAGCCATGATGTAGAATATACACATTTATCAGTCGCATTCTATTCCTCTCCTTCATCTTGGTAAATCCATTATTTTTAAAGTTCAGCCCATGAGCCAGTCCTTCCTGGAAGCCTTCATGGATCTCTCAGTCTCAATTAGCATCTGGGCTTATTTTTGTCTCAGCACTTAGGAGCATTGTACAGTTAAAGTTCATTTTCTTGTCTTTAAAAAACTAAGCTGTATGTTTTCTAAAGGAGTGAGACATATTTTTATATCCCTCACACTTAACACAATGCCTAGCAAAAAAAAAAAAAAAGGAAATAATCATAATGTTGTTGAGTAACCACAACAACAAAAAAGACATACCCAAAAGAATAAATCACATTTGAACTCATGAGGTAGCTGAAGAGAGCATCAACAGCAGCCTAAACATTCTGCACCTAAGTTGCCAAATCACCTGTACAGAATCTGAGGAGGCTCCTCAGTTTGGGGCATATGGCCTGACCTAGCTAATATCAAAAATCAACTTAGATATCTTCTTATAATCACTGCAAATTTTCATGGGAATTCAAATTAAATGCTTGACTTGACATTTATTTGTCTGATCTAGTCAATAGAATTCTTTCCTATTTCTGGGCCAACCATGAAAGCTAAAACTATTTCTAGGCCTTTCATCTTAGATCAGCTTTCCCTGAATTTCTTCACTCCACAATGTTGAACAAAACATGTCCCCCTTTTGTGGTTGGAAAGTTTGCCTTTACATAGAACTTTCAACACACAATTGTCAGCACCTGATTAGGGTCATCCTTAAGCCTATGACTTTTCCTTCCTTCCTTAAATAGGTCTTTCAGGTGAATCATCTCTAGCCACTCTGTGATTATCCAGAGAACAGATATGCAGTTTATAAAGAGCAGGGCACGTTGCGGTCTTTGCACCAGTCTGTGCTCTGATTCAGGCAGATTTCATTTTCATTGAATAAAAAATTAGAATGAATCGTCTGCTGGAGTTTGTTTGAGCCATCAGTTTCTGCCACAAGAGTGAAGAAAAAAGAGGTGACAAAAGCTCGCCCCCACCCATTTCCATCTTATTAGCGTTTCTGGTTGGGAGATGAATTTAGTGGAAAAGGACATGGATGAGACTTTTATAATATTAATCAAATTATTTTTGATGCTCCATGTCATTATCAAAACCATACATTTTTTTTATGTTATCCAGCATTGAAGTAGAGCCTCCTTAACTATTCAAAAATGCACTGATATTCATGCCTATTTACTCATTGTGAGTTTTAGAAAATATAACCATTTGGTGATCATTGGTACTTTCTCATCATAGGTACATGGCCATAAATATTAATGTGAAGGAATTTTACTTTCTTTTCCCTGTATGAGACCAAAAATAAACAAAAATTAAAAGAAAGCATGCTCACACCTGCAACCCTAGGTAATACTAAAGTAGACGAAAGGGAAGAGGAAATGCATAAAGTGAATTCTTGCCTTTATCCTGTCTCTTGTATGACATCCTGTGGGCATGTAATCGTGACCTATGTTTCTATAGCTAAAGGCTATTTCCTGAGCTACAAGGAAGAGGTCAGCAGCAGACCTCCCCCTGAAGCATCTGGGGGATGCAAGAGAACACTGATCTGGGGCTGGAGAGATGGCTCAGAGGTTAAGAGCATCTTTGGACCTTTGGAAGAGGTCCTGAGTTCAATTCCCAGCAACCACATGGTGGCTCACAACCATCTATGTTGTGATGTGGTGCCCTCTTCTGGCCTGCAGGTGTACATGCAGGCAGAGCACTGTATACATAATAAAATAAATAAATATTTTTAAAAAGAGAGAGAGAGAACACTCACTGACCTGGACTTCACTTGGCAGGCTTTCAGAAGAACTTTAGACTGGAGGAAAAGACTCCCTTTGGAGTCTTTCTTGTATGCTCAGATTACAGTTTACAGCTATTTCTACCTCTATCTCCTGAGAAAAGATGTCAAAAGAAAACAATGCTTTGACACAGGGAACAATCTGAGCCAACTGAAGAGAACAATGCCTCCGTGGCAACAGGAAGGAGAGAGTGCGAGCTATAAAGTATGTTAAGCTAATTATGATGAAGAGGGGGAGACAGTGCGCAGAGGAAGTAAGATCGGCCCAAGCTGAGCCAGAAGAAATGGCTCGGGAAAGAGGCCAGGCGTGGAGGCTGTCGGACATAAAAAGAAAAATGGAATTTGGAGGAAAGCTTTTATTGTGCTTTTTCTTTATGCTAGATTCCTATAATATGCATATTACAGTGAAATGTGAACACATCCTCCCTTTACCTCTCTTCTCTACCAACATACCCCATGAGGAAATTTTCCAGAGCTATGTGTTCCCTTAATTTTTTTTTTAAGAAACGTGAGTAAATTATTTAATACATTCTGAAATTACTACTGACAGCTGAGTTCCTTTGTGCACAGCACTGCTCTGGATCAAAATCCGGGGATGATTGCTTCATGAACAATGCAAATCCTTGCAAAAGGGAAGATGGTAAAATACTACAGCAACTGCTTTTGCCACCATTTCACTTGAGTTTTAATCTCCTAAATACTTTGTAGGATGCCTGATGCCTTTAGATGGATTCCCTTATTGCTCCAAGAACATTTACGTAAGCGGTTATCATTTGTTATTATTTGTCTTTGTTGTATGTAAGTTACTAGTTCATTGAAGACAGGGAAGAAAAAGAAAACTAAAGTCTTTCTTCTTTGTATTCCAGGTTGTAATTGGCAGAACTCCAGGGATATGACTAGATACTTTATGATTTCATGCATATGCCAACTCATTGAAAATGCAGATAATGTTTTACTAAAACATGGTTTTAAAATAGATAAGCTAGGTGTACTGGCTGGTTTGTATGTCAACGTGACACAAGTTGGAGTCACCAAAGGAGCCTCAGTTAAGGAAAAGTCCTCCATGAGATCCAGCTGTAAGGCATTTTCTCAGTTAGTGACCAATGGGGGAGGGCCCAGCCCACTGTGAGTGATGCCATCCCTGGGCTTGTGTCATCCTGGGTTCTATAAGAAAGCAGGCAGAGCAAGCCAGGGGAGGCAAGCCAGTAAGCAGCCCCCCTCCACGGCCTCTGCATCAGCTCCTGTCTCCAGGTTCCTGTCCTGCTTGAGTTCCTATCCTGAGATCCTCCAAGGGTCGACTATGATCTGGAAATGTAAGGCAAATAAACCTTCTCCTCCCCAACTTGCTTTTTGGTCACGGTGTTTTGTCACAGCAATGGAAACCTTAAAATTCTAGGTAAAATGATTCATTTCTGCAAACCCAATATTAAAGAAGCTAAGACAAAAAACATGAGGTGATTTCAAGGCCAGGCTGGGCTTACAAAGCCATGCTCTGTCCAACAACAGTAACAGCCATAGCAACTGCAAAACACATGTGAACAAGTCTGACAGCTTGTCAAAATGCTGTTGATGGTATGTCCCCTTTTTCCACTTTGTTACTACTGATCTTACTAAATACTTTCTATCATATGTGATTGTTACTACCAATCTATATGGGAAGGTTTTCTTGTTAATCTTTGCCAAGCATATTTGTTTCAGCAACGTATTTGGAACTCAATGACTAGTACTATAATTTAACTCCTAAGAAGACAGGCGCTAACTTAAACTTCCTCTGCTAGGAAGTAGTTCGGTAAGCAGCATCACCATGTGTGCATCCTACAATATTCTTGTCCAAAAGCTAGCTGCAAAATAGGCCAAGTTCATTTCCTCGATTTTATGAAGATGCACATGAGATCACAGCCATGGCTCCCACACTAATTGTTTTGATTGTCTAGAAACCTGTGTTGTCTCATTAGCCCTTTATCCATCTACATATAATGCCAGCATAATGAAATGTACCAAGCCCTTGATGGATCCAGAACAGTAGTATGCTGGGAACAGTATAAAATATTAAGATCTAACAGCTAAGGAAAATAAAGCCCTTCTAAGAACCTGAGTGGAAGGCACTGAGACCTGAAAACTGCAGGAAGTTTTGAAGGGAATAAATGCAGCTTTGCTCCAACCACAAGGCCTTTGCATGCAATATACGTTAAGTCAAAGAGATTTGCAACAACCGTAAAGTGCATGAGCCCACACCGGTTTCTGTCATGCATTCTGAAACAGTTTTTCAGTTGTGCGATTTATTTCCAATCACGTCAAAGAGAAGAATCAGAAGAAGACGACAGACCCTTCTGTGGCCGTGTGGACCCAGTTTGTCCTGAGAAAGTCACACGGCCACATTGAGCTTCCATTCCTTCATCTTTTAAGTTAGACAGCAAATGAGGTAGCATGGGGTGCCTATAGCAAAGCCTGACACAGCTCCTCGTTCCCTTCCTATACTGCCCTTGACGTTGATTTTCTATCACGACCTCATAATGTTCTCTTCCTTCCTGACAGTTCAGTTCTTTAGACCTGAGGAGTTTTTAATATATATATATATATATATATATATATATATATATATATATATATATATATATATTTCTGTTTATCATCTATAGGCTTTATGTAATCTCTAGGGGTTTTTTTCTTTACAAATATACAAAGCAGATACACAAATGATAAGAAAGCAGAAATAAATAGTACAGCCGTGCACGACAGCACTATGCCTGTCATGTTAGCACTCAAGAGGTTGAGGCCACAAAAGTTCAAAACAAAGAAAAAGAAAGCTGTAAACGCAAGGAAAGAAGAAGAGGTTTCTAGTGAGAGTGCAAAATCAGATGCAACTTAGGAGGATACCATAAGATTAGAAACAAGCAAAAATCACAAGTTTCATTGTGACATATATACTTTCAAATGGAAAGTTCGCAAAGCCTGGAAATATGAAAAGAAAAATATTTTAAAGCAGCCGTAGCGTTGTCTCAGATTTAAACTCCTGTCATTCAGTAGTTTCCGTCCAGTGTTTTTAGCTATGTATAACCACACCATCCACATGCAATGGCCCCTTGCTTTTTTTCCTTTATGTAGTATGGCAATCACTTCCTCCATGACTAGGCATTATTCTAAAACATTGCTTTTAACAGCTGCCAGTTATACTTATCCGACTCTGAGCTTATCCACATATATTTTTTTCCTTTAAGCTGATCTCAGATTTTCACTTTAAGCAGAACTGTAGTTGATGAGAATAATGCATTTTACTTAGAGATAACATTTGGACCAATGTGCTTTTATAATCTTTATATAATGGACATTGAGGAACAAAAGAGGAAAGAAGACGAGCTTCAAACAGAACACTGACACAGAATGGCATCTTTAATGAGTTATCATGTAATATAATAATGCCACTGTATTCCTAAGCAAACAACCTTAAGAGAGTTGGAGAGCATTTACTTAACTCAAGGCAAAGATGAGAATTAAGCAGCGAAAAGCTGTGCTCTTTCCAAGGCACTGGCAAAGACAAGGTTTGAACTGGTATTTGTTGTCACGCTTGGTGTCTGGAAAGTGTCGGCTGTGACAACAGGATGCCATATTTAGTGAAGATCAAGTTTCAGAGTGACATATGGAAAATAAAGTAGATCAGAAACCCATCTCATGTACAGGTTGAGCTCCAGGGTGCTAGCGTCATCCACAATGGATAAGGAAGGTCAACCAGGGTGAGAAAGACCCCTGGGAAATTCTCTTCTACTTCAAACCACAGATACTGCATAGTTCTCAAAGAATGGTGTCTTAGTTAGGGTTTTCCATTGCTGTGAAGAGACACCATGACCACGGCAACTCTTATAAAGGAAAACATTTAGTTGGGCCTGGCTTACAGAGGTTTAGTCCATTATTGTCATGGCGGGAAGCATGGTGGTCTGCAAGCAGACATGGTGATGGAGGAGCCGAGAGTTCTGCATCTTGATCTGCAGGAAGCAGAAGGAGATTGTGTGCCACGCTGAGTGTAGCTTAAGCATATATCACATTAAAGCCAGATGCTCCAGTGTCACACTTCCTTCGACAAGACCACACCTCCTAATAGTGGCACTCCCTGTGACCAAGTCTCCTAATACATTAGTTTATGGGCCCCATACCTATTGAAACCACCATAGGTGGACACTGGTGTTAGGGAAACCAGTTTCATCACAATATAGCAGGATTTCTCTAGTGATGGAGTAGCACTCTGATAACTTCATACATGCATCCTATCCTCTGAGCCCATTGTCCCTTCTCCTTTACCTATTTTCATCTTTTGTTACATGAACCTTTTTGTGGTACACAAACAACATCCTAGCCTGAGATCTTTGATGTCAAAGCAGGCAAAACCCACAGTTCCATCTCTTCATGATATCTGCATTGGTGCCCTGTTCCAGTTCCTCCCTGACCACACACTTCACACACAATGAGAAGGCACACGCTGCCAGTTGATGGATTCAACTATAGACATTGAAAAGAATAAATTCATCCCTGATTGTTTCCTCATGGCTTGCTCAGCCTGCTTCTTATAGAGCCTAAGACCATCAACCCAAAGATGGCTTCACCCAGAATGGGCTGGGCCCTCCACCATCAACCACTAATTACGAAAATGCCCTACAGGCTTATCTATAGCTAGGTCTTATGGATGCATTTTTAAATTTTATTATAATTTAGTCAGATTACACCCCAAATGTTATCCCCTCACTTGTATCTTCCCCTTCCCACCCTCTTCCACCCTATTCCCCTCCCCTAGACTTCTGGCAGAAGGGGACCTCCTCCCCCACCGTATGACCACAGTATATCTCTCATCTAGATAGCCCGCTTGCTCTTCCTGAGTGCCCCTCCAGGCCTTCCCATCAAGAGTAAGTCATCAATTTGGGGGCACCAGAGTTCACGTCAGAGGCAGTCCTGCTCTGTCCACAACCGTGGAGAATGAACAGTCCATTGGCTTGATCTGAATAGGGGGTCCAGGTTTGCTGCATGCATTTTCCTTGGTTGGTGCAACAGTTTGTGCAGGCCTCTCAGGTCCTGCCAGCCTTGATGGTCTCCTTGTGGGACTCCTGAACTCTCTGGGTCCTTCCATCCCCCCATTCTTCCAAACCACTCTCAACGTTCCACCCGGTGTTCAGCAGCGAGTCCCAGCATCTGTTTCAATGCACTGCTGAGTGGAATCTCCCAGAGGACATCTATGTTGGACTAATATCCACTTACAACTGAGTATAAACCATGCGTGTCTTTCTGGGTCTGGGTTACCTCATTCAGGATGATCGTTTCTAGTTCCATCCACTTGCCTGCAAATGTCATGGCCTGTCTTAGGATGTGTGATTGCTTGCCATTTACACATAAATTTACAATTAAAACCTTCAGTGAAATGTCAGGATTCTACAATGTGCTTGTACAGTCTTCTTAAAAATGAACCTTTTATTTTTACATTTGTATTTAACAAATAAAAAAATTGTATATATTTATAAGAGCAGTGTAAGTTTTGAAATGTTTACACATTGCAAAATGATTAAATGGAGCTAATTAATACATTACCTCGCATCCTCATCCGTGTGTGTGTGTGTGTATGTGTGTGTTGAGAATATCTAAATTGCATTCACTTAGCAATCTTCAAGCATACATTGTCATTATCTCTAGTCACCATGCTGTTCACCAGATCGGCAGAAACTCTTCCTCCTGCTGGGCTGATATTTTGCGCCCACCATCTTCCTAGGCTTCACCCGTCACTTTACATCTTTGATGCATCTGCTAGTGCTCGCCTACGGCAAGCCTCCTGCCTCTGCCTTGTGGTACCTCCTACTGTAAAGACTTCTCTCCCATTTCTTATCAGTCCTTCATGCTCTAGTCTCTTCACTTGGGCTCTTTCCACCACTACCCCACTTTGTAAAGGTTCTGATGCTCCTTTCAAACTCAGGGGAAGTATGTGTTCCCTGCCAGTGAAGGGCCAGTGTGAGTCCAATTGGATCTCTACTGTTCAACTCATGGTGATAAAATCCCAATATCAGCCCTTAAACCCGACTCAGGGATTTGAGATGGAATACTCAAGGAGAGAATATGAGGATTAGACATTGCTAAAAGGACATGGCTGGAGTCAGGTAGCCTCCAGGAGCACCGGCCAGTCCCTGTTAGTCACGTAGCCACAGATAGAATTCCCTAGAAGCCTTTAAAAGAGCCTGAGAGTTGCCCCTCATCTGCCATTTTGTACGAATGGTTGACACCTGTATGCAAGCTGTTTCTGCAGAATAAACGCTCTTTGTTTTTATATATTATGTGAGTCTGGGGTCTTCCTTCAGCAATTTTCAGACTCTTACACCAGAAACCAAAATCCCTGTGGATAATGATTACATCTTTTCTATAGTGCAGGAGTTTGCCTCTTTGATACTAAATTCAGGAACCTTAGATAGTCTGATGCCTGACCTAAGGGAGTATATATTCCAACTGTATTAAAACATAATAATAGCTAATATTACTGGTAGTGTTTTTGTTCATAGAACTGTATACAAAACCAATGGATTTGGGGTATCTGTGCAAACAGGTTTCAGCACCAAAACTCTGGACCCTTCAGAACATGATAGAATAAAAAGCCAGAGAAGACTAGCTGACCTTAGAGAGTGATTCCCAGCGAGGCACCACTAACAGAAAGTTGTCTCAACATAGGGTGAAGACATGGTACTGGCATCCTATAGCTAGATAAGGGAAGCCAGTGTGCATACTGAAGTACACAGGGCAACATTCTACAATGTAGAAACACTCATCCCCAAATAGCAACATTGCCAAAGTTGAAAATTTAATTCAGAAAGAATAGTTATCCTGAGCTGAAGGTACTGGCATTGCTGAGTTTTTCCAGGGGTAGGCAGAGTCTAGTGCAGAGAGTAGATCTTATTTCTAAGATTGAGAATGGGCCCCATTCTAGTCATGTTAGCTAAATACTATGTACCACAACCTATTTCTTCTCTCCATCAAAAGGTATCAACCTAAACTCTGAAAGTGTACTTCCAAACTTCCCCGTGCTTGTGTACGATGTAAATCGATTGCTACATTGTTAAATAAAATGTTTGAATTGGAAAGGAACACAGGGAGTGCCTGGCGCAACTGGTTCTGTATGTGAAAACTGAAGCACAATGTGATTGGGAGGCTTTCTACTGGGCAAGTCAGGACTGGGCCCTGCATCCCCATCCAATTACAAGTTCTCTCCAGCATCCCATACAATGCAGCCATCGCTTACATGAAGAGAATTAAATTCCTCAGGAGGCATTTTCTTTCTCTCTTTCTTTAGATAGATTTTTAACCTCCTGGATCTATTTGACTGTATGTTTTGTGACTAGATTCAGTAATAATAAGCTGAAAAATAATTACTATAGGAATATATACATACACATATAGGAATATCTGTGTATGTATATTGTTTTTTGAGATAAAGTTTCTCTGTGTAGCCCTGGCTGTCCTGGAACTCACTATGTAGACCAGGCTGGCCACACACTCAGAGATCCATCTGCTTCTGCCTCCCAAGTACTGGGATTAAAGGTGTGTGCCACCGCTACCTGCCCTACAGGAATATATGATGAAGTATCTGTCCCTTAAAAGGATGAAATTCAATAATGAGAGGGTTTCTTGGGGGGAAGCATAACTTCTAAAATCCTCTGGCATTTTTCCCTTTTAAGTTCATTTAGGTAAGACATTCTAGAGTGTTGTCGTGATTGCTTCTAATAATTATGTTAAAACCTTTCTATTCCTCAGGTGTCAGTTAATATTTTCTTGGCAAATGGCTTATTATTCTAAACAGTTAAATTAGGAATCTTAATGAAAATCTTTCTAGAACAATTTTAGCAAATAGCTCTATTGTATGTAATGACTTCAATTTTCACTCCACCATCAAGGGGGATCTCCAGGCTAGAGAAGTTTAAAACGTAATTCTATACCATATTTTGCCAGTAAAACAACATTCAAAGACTGGGTTTTATTTTATTATTGATTCAGTTTTTTTTTTTTAAGTTTTGTTTTGCTTTGCTTTGGGGAAAATGATGTGAATTAATCATGCATTAGGTGGATTTCTCACTTGCTTGTTTAAGCCTATGCTGTGGGCATGCTTAGCCCAGAAGCTAATGTGGAAATAAAAGTGCAATGAAAGTTGCTTTCACAGTTTCTTAATAGTTACTATTTTTTTTAAAAAAGTTACTCTTGAGCTCAGTCTATTGAAACATTTATGATGTCAGTGTTCCAGGTCAACTTTGGACATTTCCTTTGCCTTACTCAGATTTGAGTCTGTGCCATTTCTCCCAGAGGAAAAATGCATGGCAATATCAACACACTTGAACACTTCAACCTAAGAAATAATTGAAAACAATACAGAGCTAATCAAGGGACTATGTATCACGAGTTTCCATGTTGAACAGCAACAAGAAGCAGAAAGGAGGATGAGCAGATGAGAACTTCTCCCCGGGGGACTGGGCTAGAGTCGGGGACAGAAGGAGGAAGCCGCTCTCCAGAAGTTGTGTTTGAAGTACACAGAAATGTGTTGCTGGCACATGAATGCCAGCCAGGCTGACAGCACCATGAGAGGTAGAAGTGATGTGCAGAATAAATAGCCACTAAGTGTAGTGACAACTTTGACTGACAGATGAAGAATAAAAATGAACACTTCTCCTGATAACGTGTCAGGAAACAAATGCCTCTTTCTTTCAGAAGAAAAAGATATATACGGCTGCAAATTCAGGCAGCCTCCCATCTGGGGAACCTCTTACACCCTTTGCAGAACTATAATTTTGGCCCCAAATAAAATGATACTTTTGTAGACATTGTTGCCTTTTTATTTCATTGGCGGTTTACAATGGTTTACTCAAATGGTTTCTGCCCAGTTGTAACAGTGTATTATATGCTATTGTTGTCCTGTCCGTTGCACAAGAAATTCAAAAATAGTTCAACATTCTGTTTTGTGTTCTGGGGTTTTGTTGTTGTTTGGGTTTAGGGTTTGGTTTGGTTGTTGTTGTTGTTTACAAAAGTCATTATAAGTTCAGATGCACTGGTCAGATCATTAGCATCAGTATCTGCATAAAAATATACAGTGCCTTAGAAGTTGTCTCTTTAAACTTAACGGTAACAAAATCTTTTTTCAATTCAGCTTTGTTAAAACTAACTCAAAGGTATGGGGTAGCAAAGAAAACTGGTTAAATTGTTTGGAACAAATTTCTGTGAGGTAATGAAAAAGTTTTCACTTTAAATTATAAAATTTAGTTGAAGTTTAACATGAGAATATTAAAACTTCCCCTAAATTTCATTACTTAATTATCCCAGAGTTTGCTGGAATGGGTAATAATGCACATTTGAAAAATAGCAAGTCTCGCCTTCAGGCCAGTATGTACCCAGGTCACCAGCTGATGGACGTTGCATGCTAGTAGCCCTTCTTTATGAGGATGCCTATTTCTGGATATATATGTTTCCATAAAGGTCCCTTGGCAGAGATATAGCAAGTAGGTAGCTGTAACTCATTCATCCTGTAGCATCTTGGATACCATAGCCTTCATTTGGTGTTAACTAAAGAAGATGGCGGACGTACAGCAGGAAGACCTAGGGACCTCTGTCTCAGAAAGCTGAAGCACTTACAGAGCTAATGGGCCCAGTTCTAAGAATTTCCTAGCAATGCTCAATATAGTTTGGATAAATGGGTCTCAGGGGACCCTTTGCTTTTTTTTTTTTTTTAAATAATTGATTTTGTCCATGTTAACATGTGCTATTATTTAGGAGATTCTCACTTCTGCCCAGAAATTCCAAGAAATAAGCTGAAACATTACTTTCACATGCTGTTACACTCTGCTTTTTCTGCCTTGAGCTTTCACGGGGTGTTTCATGGAAATTGCTTGTTTCCATTTCGGCGAAGTGATCAGAAATTCAGTTTGGCCAAATTTCAGCTTTGATCTTTGTGTATGACAAAACTGTTCTTTGGAAATTGATACTTGTGCTGCGTGTGGTGGCACATGCCTGTCACCCCAGCAGTTGAGAGGTGAAAGCAGAATCAGGAGAGCAAGGTCAACCGTGGCTACACAGGAAACGGAAACCTGTGCTACAAGAGCCTCTAACAACCTTATCTTGAGACAAAGAAAGAAGGGAAAGAAAAAGGAAATGGAAATCAATGGACGCATTTGATTCAAGTTGAGTTGGCGTTGGAAGTATATAGTCTGCAAGGAGAGTCACGGCGAAGAACTCATCTCCTGATTACCAGACAGCTCTCCCCTTGCCTTTTCTTCTTACTTCCACAACTGTACTTATCTGCCCGTATGGGCGGATCCCCGTTGTTCCTATATGATTGGCATTCAGAAGGCCGAGTTAACTGGCAGGACAGTTCAACATCTGTCCTGCATCATGATGCCTTCAATCCAAGTAATGACCATGGTTGTGACTCGCTGGACATTTACCACGACATGTTGAACACCAAGGTAAGCATTCAATGTCCATCATTTCATCTAGTTCTTATCACACTCCTCCAAAATACTGTTACTCCCTGTGATGCGTGACGAGACAGCGGTGTAGAAAGGCTGAACTCAACAGGAGTGACAACGCCTGGACTCTTATTCAGGCCCTCCCATTTAAAGAGAAAGCATGGAACACCCACCCTGAGAAGAAGCTGAGAAGAGCAAGGGACGTTGGCTTAGAACCTAACTGAGTCCGTGCTAAACTAGGGTCTCCAAGGTCATTTCGTATGGCTAATGAAAAGAGGTCACTGGAGAACCTTCTTTCATTCTCAGCAAGTACAATTAGAAAGGGGGAATGGGGAATAAAAAGTTAGACTTTTATATAGTATTTTGCATTACTGCCTATGTGACTAGATAAATTATTTTAGAATTTTTAAGCTGCTTTGCCAGCATAAACTGTATGTCAGACAATGCTCATCCTATCCAGGTTCTCAGATGAGCATTAACTGAAGCTCAAGAAGACGAGTTATTTCCTCCAACCCATGACACACGTCAAGGACAAAAGTTAAGATTCAAAGCTGGGCAGCTTGTTGCAGCCCGAGCCCTGCTCACCGTCATATTTTGTCCCCAGTAGAAAAAGCATCTCTCTAGTAGCCTTCTTCCCTACACATAGTTAAATTCATACAAAATAAATTCTGAAATTTGCTTTTTCAATCTTCTGTGATGATAGGCTATGTAACTGGGAAATAGATAGAATGTGTTGCAAATATTCTGTATTCTTACACGTATTTCATTAGCTTTAGGGCAAAATAACAACAACAACAAACAAAAAAAAAGTGTTACCGTTACCAGAGTATTGTTTTCTGCCTTCTATTGAAAGGCATCACTTCAGCTTGATTGTTATGGATTAAATTGGTTGTGAAAAGGGGATGAACTGAGAACAAACCAACACTTATAATGTGTTTTATAAGGAAAATTCATTCTGACTTTCAATCAAGTAAATTACAAGCAAAGCTTTAGAAAGGAACACATTTGCAAACTGGTAAACGGAGTTACCTATAGATTTGTAATCTGTAACAGTGAGTTTCTGAACTTTCAAAATGTTGAGGATTTAGCATATTTCTTAAGAATAAATAAATAATCATATTACTTTTGTCAATTATTATGTAGATAATATTATATATAATATATTATATATTATAATAATAATTATTAATATTTCATCTATGGAAACATTGATCATAGTTCCAGCATTTTAATGAAAATATTTTTCATCATAAAATAAAGCCATACGAATACCTTAGACTTCTCTTTCATACAGGCAAAGAAAAGCTGCTAACCCTTTCTGTGTAATGCACACTGAAAAATATTTATAAAAACTCTCTATTCAAAATAAAAATGTCCATTATTATCTCTTCTATACCTTGGAGAATCATTTAGAAATATCTTCCCATGTTTTACCAGTATTATCTAGTTTAAATTTTGGTGAATAATTACATTTAAAAGGCAACAGTCATTATCAACTGAGTACTTCCTTTGGCAGGGCTCTATTCTAAGACCTATATATATATCTTTCACAGATAGAATGCTGCATTTCAAGAATATGTGGCAAATAACACAGCTAGGAAGCAGGAAAGCTAGGAGCCAGGTGAGCTGAATTCTGCCCCTAGATTCTTTGCATCAGTCAGTACCTGATGCGCCTCGTAACAAGTAGGCCATCATTCCATCACCTTTGTAGTTGTGTCAGATTCAATATATATATTCAATATATTCAATATATATATATAACAATTTCCCAGAAAGCAATAAACATTCTAAGTCTGATCATGTGAGGTATGAATTCAACATGCTTGATCATGTGAGGTATGAATTCAACATGCTCTGATGAGCACAACAGCTCACATGACCCAAGTGTCAAATTGGGTTTCATTTGATTGCACTTATATAGATGAGCAAACTAACTACTCTATTATATAAAGACTGAATACACTTGCTGTTATTATTCACTTTGAGTTTCCTGTGAGTCAAAGCAACATAACAAATAAGGCAGGCTATCTAATCCTTGTAGCAAGACTTAAGGACAATATTTTGACACCAAGTTCTAAAACTAATGTAATATGATAATAATTAATTTTATAACAACAGTGCTAACTATGTAAGAGACATTCTCAACAGTGCTTTCCACAGGAGCTTTACTGAGAAAAGAGAAGTGATGTTATCTGCCTGCTTCTTATGTCCTGTCTCTCTGAAACCCATGGTGCAACAAGAAGGAGCGATTCAGCAACGCACATATCACAGTTAACAGCTAGAAACATTTTAGTGAATTAATTTGTTTCCTTTGGCTATGGATATATGCATGAGATGCAATATATATATATGTATTGGGTCACCTCTACCAAGACACAAAATCTGTAGTCACCTAGATGTTTCCCATGACACCTAATGCTCACATTATCTCAGTGTTTCTTTGAGCAGTCCGATGTCACCCAAAAGTATGCAGACTGTCCGTTGATTCTCTCTTTCAGCTAAAAAAAAAAAACCCTGTCAGGTATTTATATGTCTAAACAGTTGTCAGTGATATCGTGCCCTCACATAGCTGACACCCTCTCATCCACACAACCAAAACCTTTATATCTACACAGAGGTAGATGTCAGACCTTGCTGGCTCCTCCCTAGAATAAAACCCCAGAGCCAGGAATTCATAAAGTACAAGGGCAAAGACATCCGAACTGACCAACTGAAAGCCCCTGCTCCCAGCCTCTCAGCATGTTATGTGGGGACACGGAAACCACCCTCATATGTGTGCATCCCAAGGAACACAACATGGCCTGAACATTTGTCTGCGGACAAGGCCATTCTAACAGGCACAGTATAGAAGGGATATTATGAAACAACGTGCTCCTTTTCCTCATTAAGACATCATATAAAACACAGAACTGGATGTGGTCCCTCTTGGGCGAAGTTAATTAGACATTTCAAATTCACAGTTCCCATTGCACACCCAAGGATAAGCCGTGAGCCGTGATCCTACCTTGGATACACAGAGGCACAAAGGGTAATCAGAGTTTGCATAATCACTTACCTAGTTCACCAAGATACTGAGAAGTTCAATGCTTGCAAATCTCTTGCTTTGAAGGCATGCAGTGCATCCTTTCCACCTCACTGTCACAGATGCCCTTAAGGTCCCATCTTCCACTAGCTGCATGTAGATGTTGCACACGTCTGATGGCCAGGAACATAACTGACATGATTTTAAGATTCTCCTCCATGGGGGCAACTTATCCACAAAGTTGTCTTTAATCTTACAGGAGAAAATATTTCTCAGCTTGAAATCATGTCTTTTTGTCATCAATGAGCTATAAGCTGTGCCTTAGGCTTGTGGTGTACAAAAAATGACTTTGAATTGGTACCAGGCTTAAGAAGTTTCTTTTTAAAAGAGAAGGAAGCCTCCATACCTACCATGTGACCCTGCCTTATCTGTTATCTAGACGATGTTACCAGTTCAGATCCTTTGCTGTTGGGTGAATTAAGTCTAACAGTAGATAAAAGAGAGGTAAAATTACACTATGTAAACTGATCTGGAAAAAAGAAATGAACAGGCGGTTCATCTACCATGACACAGAACACAGTTCTTTGTGTTCATTGCTCTTAGTTCTAGAAACCACATGTAATTCATA
The DNA here is from genome assembly GCF_964271855.1 of Acomys minous. Classification (NCBI taxonomy): domain Eukaryota; kingdom Metazoa; phylum Chordata; class Mammalia; order Rodentia; family Muridae; genus Acomys; species Acomys minous. Next base: position 101,350,995 of record NC_140490.1, read on the forward strand.
GTCAGCAGGGACGTACGGACTTTTACTTTGCTCCCCGTCATTAAACCAGCATCCAAACCAGCAAGCAAGCATCCGAAGGCCATGGAAATGAACTAAGTCTCAGACTTTGAAGGAAATATAACCTTTAATGCTGTCTTCTACTTTTGTTTTTACTTCATCAAATAAGAAGACTAATTTAAAATACGTTTTGGGATTTTTTTTCCCCTACTAAATCTTTCTGTTAAGAATAGAAAAATTTAAGTTTAAAAAAAAAACTTGGTTTTTGTATGTTAGTTTCTCTGTAAGAATTACACACTATTCAAGATTTTTGCATTTCTTTGTAATGTTGGTTAAACTGTTTCTGTTTGCACTATGGGTATATAGCAGCACATGCTTTTCCCACAGGCACAGCCACCCTGGTTTAAAAAAAAACAAAAACAAAAACAAAACCCCGTAGCAGGTGAGCTTAGCTCTTCACAATGACATAGCTATTGCTGCAGCCCTGCACATCCCAGTGAATAACTGCAGCAACATCTCCTCAACTCCTGTTCAGATCCATTTTCTCAAAGTGGAAGTCAGAGCCTTCAGAAAGACTATCCATTCTCTTTGTACTGAAATAAAAAACAGCTACAGAAACTCACGTAGCTCTCCCCTCGCCCTCCATCAAGACGAAGACCAAAGACCCTAAAGATTGATGTCATCTACAGCCAATCCATTTTTCCTCAGGCTGAGAGACACACAGTAGCTCAGAATGAGATTTGTAACAAAGCAGCGCAGTACAAAGGGACCGTGGAAGGCCTTCTTGGAAACTGTATTTACATAAATTGGTAAGGCTTTACTAAAGAAAAGAACAATTCTGGAAAGCCAAGAGTTAATGTCATATGTTTAAAAGATAAGAGCATCATATTATGTGTACCTATCTGAGTGATATTGCTTGGATTTCCTAGCAGCGGGCTAGTCTCTTTACCTGAAGTTTCTGTGACCTCAATTAACTACATGTTGATAAGTTATAGCTGCTCTGTGTGAAGTTAGGAGAAGCAGGTATGGTTGTAATAAAGAACCCGTGTTGGCTTCCCAGTTTGAGGACAGCATGGGCTGTGAACGGAGGAAAGGAGAGAGAGAGAGAGAGAGGAAGGGAAGAGAGTCAGAGGAAGGACCAGGGATGGAGAGGAGAGGGAGGAGAGGGCAGATGGGCAGGCATGGAAGACAGGAATAAAGAAATGAAGGGAGGTAGGGAAGGAGGGAAGGAAGAAAAGAAGGAGGTGGGGGAAGGAGAAGAGGGGGTAAAGGCAGGCAAAAAGGAAGGAAAGGATTAAACTACGAAATGAAGGTTTTAAATATAGAAGGAAAAGGCTCCTTTCATCCAAGAACACTTGACCTGAGGTCAAGAGATTGGAGCTAGCCATCTCTGATCTCTCCTTGCTTTCAAAACACACACTGTAATGCCATGCTTATGAAATCTCGGCGTGGCTGTGGGAGCCACCTTCCGTTCTTGCTTCCCAGCTAACTCTGCTTTATTACTTCCTATAGGCAGGCCCGTAACTCATAACATGTTCTATCATTATTTTTGTTCTTATTTTTGTCGTTCTCTCCCCTAGCCAATTTTTATTTTAAAACAATGCACTCACTCAGTAACATTGTCACACAGACACCCACAAGCCTGCCTAGCCAACTGGTGCGACTATGCTGCTGTACGCAGCGTTAAGGACTGGCTTGGATCTCAAGTCATGGAGACAATAATCACTGCAGTTCTCACCTGTGTTTAGTGACAGTAAAGCCCCACCCCACCCCACCCACTTACAGGTGAGCACACTGAGCTGAGGCTCATATGAGCACCTTATCACCCAATGGAAATAAACCATGTGATCTGGAAATACAAGAAATAGTTTTATATATATATATATATATATATATATATATATATATATATATATATATATATATATACTTACTTACTTACTTATTTATTCACTTTACATCCTGGTCATAGCCCCATCTTTCCTCTCCTCCCAGTCCCACCCTCTCTTCCTCTCCTCTCCCTATTCTGAGAAAAGGGGAGCCCCGCCCCACTTCCCATCCACCCCAGCTCATCAAGTCACATCAGGACTGAGCATGTCCTTTTCCCTTGTGGTCTAGCAAGGCAGTCCCACCATGGGAAAGTGATCAAAAAGCTGGCAACAGAGTCCACATCAGTGACAGCCCCACCAGCTCCCCTTACTAGAGGACCCACATGAAGCCTGGACTGCCCATCAGTTACATCTGTGTAAGGGACCTAGGCCCAGTCCATGAATGGTCCTTGGTTGGTGCTTCAGCCTCAGCAAGCCCCTCTGGGCCCTGGTTAGTTGGCTCTGTTGGTCTTCTTGTGGAGCTCCTGTCACCTCCATGTCTTTTTCTCCTCCCCCGCCCCCACCAACTCTTCCACTAGACTCCCTACACATCACCCAATGTTTAGCTGTGAGTCTCAGCATCTTTTTAGAACTGCTGCTGAGTGGAGCCACTCAGAAGACAATTCTGCTAGGCTCCTAAGAAGTGATTTTAAATGACCAATAGCTTCGAGATTTCTACAATAAATTTTTTGAGGTTTTAGCCACATGGAATGTGTATAATTTGGGAAGAGCTAATGTTTTATCAAGTTAATTCATATTAGTATGACTGATGGAGTGCTGGTGGTAGATAGAAGGTAAACGTCAGTATCTACTGATAGACTTCAGTTACATTCACCATCAATTATTCCAGTCTTCATTAATTAGTTATATGAGACACAAGCGTGTGTTCTTCAAGGAGGTGGCCTCATTATAATTGGATAGTATGGCTTCGTAGGGATCTAGTAGGCATATTATATAACTCAAACAAAAGGCAGCATGTCCTGGCTCGATTCTTCATTATAATTTCAGTAGTCTGTTAGGAGGGGATCTCACTGGTAGAAAAAAGTTGTATTCATGCAAAATAGACTCATTTTGAAAGAAAGAAAGAAAGAAAATAGTCCTAAGAGAAGATTCAGAAGAGTATCAGATCCATCGTCTGTTTGTTTTTTCACTTGGCTTCATGGCTTAGTTATTGATTTTTGCTAATACAGCCTTTAACACAATGGTATGTAATAATCTTTATTCATCTAGGGACAGGCTGCAGTCCTCACTTCTGTCTTCAATACACTCTGGACTTAGGTAAATATATTTTAATTTGTCAAAGCAAGGTTTTATTTTCAATCCACCTTCAGTCTTCTACCACTTACTATTGCATGCTACAATCATTCCTCTGAATATGTTAACTTGGTTAAAATAATGGGCAGTGAATGTCTTAAGTGGAGTTGGATTTAAGGAAATAACAGTCCTACATATAATTTCTCAAAGCATTTGGAATCTTCCATCAACAATTTCTGTTTAGATTCCTGCCTCTGTCAAAAATCACACTGTACCAGGTGCATCATGGGAGCCAGCATCTTCTTGCAACCCGAAGAAGGAAGTCTTATCTGTGAGGCTGGCTTGTGGGGCATCCAGCCTCTGTGACTTAAGATACGGCTCCCGGAATTGTTTTCTACCTCGACCATGACATATGCTGAAGGCGAAAATGGATGGGTGGCTTAAATGAGATGCAGCTCTCAGGTTGCTTAACCAAAGCCTGCTCAGAAACACTTTTCTGGAAGTTAAAACCTACTTGGAAATTCTCAGCAACAACTGAAACCTGGAAGATGTAAAATGTTAAGTTTTCTTCCTGGAAGACCATTCATGTGGTGTTTCTTTTCTCTCTCTCTCTCTCTCTCTCTCTCTCTCTCTCTCTCTCTCTCTCTCTCTCTCTCTCTCTCTCTCTTTCCTTTTATTTCCTCCAATGAACCAAAAGAGAAAATGACTCACTTTAAATTCATAAGCATTTCTATATGTGCTGCACAGAAATTTTTTATCCTAAGCATCCTCAATCTAGTTCAAATCTAGTAACCAAAGAAACATGGGGGTATATGTTGGTATGTTGGATAATTGCTATAATTAAAAAAAATAATCATCAGTGGAATCGTTTTGTAAAACAGGAGTTAGACCTAAACATCTTAGCAGAGCTGAGAGTCTCAGCAAGCCCCACACGGTTCCCTCTTCTTCGCCTCATAGAATCTTTAGGCTCCACAGCTGTATTATTTCACCCTCTTCCTGCCATTGCCTCATCCCGAAATGCTCACCTGTCCTTGTCTAAAAGGCTGTCCGCCCTTTGATTACCATTCAGCTTTTTACATACCATCACCTTCCGAGACTGGCTTTCCCTGGCAGTTTACTCCAAGAGGGAACTCCCCTTGCTTGTCCCTAGTTTTAACATCTTATTCCTGACCCTCTCTCTTCCTTTTTAATTTACACATTCAGTTTACATCTTGATCGCAGGCCTCCTCTTCCCAGTCCTCCTAGACATACCCCTTCCCCTCTCCTACTCCTCAGAGAAGGGGGAGGTTCCCCATGGGTACCAACCTACCCTGGCACATTTAGTTGCAGCAAGACTAGGCGTACCCTCTCCCACTGAGGCCAGACAAGACTGCCCAGTTAGGGGAAGGGGATTCATAGGCAGGCCTCAGAGACAGAGAGGACCCCCTGCTCCAGTTATTGGAGAACCCAAACAAAGACCAAGCTATACATCTCCTACATCTGTGCAAGGGGCCTAGGAACAGTCTGTGCATGCTCTTTATTGGTGGTTCAGTCTCTGTGAGCCCCCAACGGGCCCAGGTTAGTCAACTCTATAGGTCTTCTTGTGGTGTCCTTGAACCCTCCAATTCCCCCAATCATGTCCCCAACTTTTCCATATGACTCCCCAAGCTCTGTCTAATGTTTGGCTGTGGCTCTCTGAGTCTGTCTCCATCAGCTGGTGGGTGAAGCCTCTCAGAGGACAGTTATGCTAGGCTCCTGTCTACAAACATAGCAGAGTATCATTAATAGTGTCAGGGATTGGTTCTCTCCCATGAGGTGGGTCTCAAGCAGAGACAGTCTTTGGCTGGCTATTCTTTCAGTCTTTGTGCCATCTTTGTCCCTGCATATCCTGTAGCCAGGACAAATTTTGGATGGAAGGTTTTTGGTGTCCTTTTCTCTCCACTGGAAGTCCTGCCTGGCAAAATTAAGATATAATTCATAATTTTCTATTTCCCAATGCCTGACATAGGATCTCACATTGCCAGGAAAAATAAATCCTAACTCACTACAATGTTAGACCTTGGTAGAGTCTTGATAAACATTTATTCAGTCAATGAACTCAGAGCCATAAGGAAGTCGTAAAAGAAAATTATTTTATTTCTTTATAGTGGCATGTCATTTATTTCAACTCAAATGTTAAAATCGAGAGAACGGTCTCCTTTACCACCATAAAAATGAAGACTTTCTAAAGCAATTCATTCTACAAAAATTAGTTTATTATATTTCAGGAAGCCCCCTAGCAAGCTTGGGTTTCTCAGACTGACAAATGAGGCTGCCAAAATTGTTCTCTTCAGCCTATCAAGAGATAGTCCCACCTTCCCCGATGCCCTTCAAGCCTTAAAAGCAGCAACTTGTGCCAAGTCCTGTGCCCAAGACAAACTAGTCATTGCACAGAGACTTTATGGGGCAACTCCTGGCAGTCACCTGCATATAGTTATCTGTTTTATGGGTGTCAGATGAGACAGGAGAGAAAGAGAGACAGACAGACAGTCAGAATGAACTAGAAGGGCTCCATATAGCATATTAAGGGTTCAGTCCCCATTGAAACGCTGGGATGTATGAAAGTGATTTGAGCAAGGAAATGACATAAAGAAAGATGGTCAGGCCATAAGTGTGCTGTGCATCCTTCCTGCATTGTTTACACTAAGGCATCATTTTTATATAATGTGCTATAATATATTATAGATAATATAATACATAATATCTATCTATAATAAATGATAACAGATGGTGATGATTTGATTATAAGATGCACTTTGATTTGGGTTTAACATCCCACTCCCAGGGCTGGGGGTGGACTCAGGAAAGTCCTCCAGTTGCTAGTATTTGCTTAAGCTGCATCTTGTACTGCTTACTGTTCTGTCTTTTACGGAGGACTTAAGTTTTGAGTAACTTCCAAAGCCACCCAAGGAAAAATAAATCAAAAAAGTCTCTGTTTAACACTCCACTTCCCTCCATGTCCTTAGGCAGGAATTAAGCTAGTGTGGGTCTGTATCTTTCCAAGTTGTTCCTCTGTGACGCACCATTGAGCTTCCAATGGTTTTCTATAAGGTACAGTTCCACAGTGAAATAGGCACAGGGACAAAGCAAAGCCTCAGTTAGAGAATTATGTGCTACTAGCTGATAAGATAGTTAGATAGATAGATAGATAGATAGATAGATAGATAGATAGTAGATGATTGATAGATAGAGAGGTAATAGATGATTGACAGATAGATAGATGGATGGATGGATAGATAGATGGATAGATAGATAGATGGATAGATAGATAGATGGATAGATAGATGATAGAGGTAATAGATTATTGATATATAGGCAGATAGATAATAGATGATGATGATAGATAAAAGATAGATAATTGATAGATATTGAGGTATACATATTCCCATAACATGATAATAATTTTGCTGCTAGTTACATGTATTTAAATAAAAACACATCAGAGCAAATTTAGTGATAACGCCAGAAAGCTCATAAAGTTTTCTAAAGGCCTTTTGATAACTTTTTGATAATAAATATTCACTGAATCATAAATCTGTTTATTTCCTCTGTGGAAAGGATTATTACCTAGTGTTTGGGCTGCCTATTTCTTCATAGCTTAGGTATTAAAACTTCTTTATGACTGAGTATCAACTTGAATCAGTCTTATTCATTTGTCAAAATAATGCCAGCTTAATTTGACAGCATAAACACAGCATGCGCAAAGAAAGAAGTACACTGTTCTTTAGGGATATCAGGCAGCTTTGCAGTGACTAGGCATTTCCTGTATGTTTTTTCCCCTAAGATACATTCCCGCAACTTTCATAAGATCTGAATTAAAAGCCAGTGCTTTCCAGAATGCCATGAACTAACTGCAGATGCCGACACGCTGATAGCCCCTGGTCTGAGGGAAGCAGAGCACCGCATGCCAAAGCCAGTTGCGTTTTGGTGTATTTTTACATCTGGACTTCAAGTCAAATGGCCTGTCAGTAAAGCTCGGCTCCTCACAGTCAATCACTCAGAAGAGGATGGGGCAGGAAAAAGAAGTAGAGGAAACCAGAAGTCTGAAGGAGCAGGCCAGGCACCATCTGGGCTATGTGGGAGGACTGGAGGGGGAAAGAGAACATGGCAGCATATGCTAGGAAAGTACAGATTGTAAAGAAAGGGTAGCGCCCTTGCTTTGCAGACTAGTTACTACATTTATGTTGCAGAAGATTCGAGAGACAGAGAAGTCCTCAGGTTTCAGCTCGGCTGCAAGGCAGTCTGCAACACTGAGGAGGGGAGGGGGTGGTGCACACGTATTAAAGCCCAATAGGTATAAATAACTGTCCGTTGGGGTGATCTCTAACAACTGAGTAAGAACCTGTGGGGAGGAAGCCTGTCTGAACTGCCTTCCTGCGTTCCCCTCACTGAAATGCAACACTGGGCACATGAGAGTGGCAGAAGCGCGCTGTGCTTGGGGGAACATCTGGGTTTAATTACAATCTGTGTTTCTGGGAGAAAGTCAGCTTCTCAGCCTAACTCCTCCTCCTCTGCAAAAAAGAAAAAGGGTGGGTGGGTGGGGGCAACTGGGGAGGGTTATGCCAATCCAGCCTGCTCTTAAGGGCTCTTGTCTGAACGGAATAAATGTGTGCAGCAACGCAATATGAACTCTGCATAGTTCCACCCTGGAAGGTGATGTTGTCATACCTGAGACTAAAGAGCAAGATACTTGATTAACTGGTTTCTCTGTGGGGCTTTGTTCTTCACTTCTCTGTATGAGGAATTCCTTTCAATTTACTTAAACGTTGCTCAGCTTCAGCACCACCAGCATTTTGAACCAGGAAACTCCTCAGTAAAAGCTGGGGTGGGGAAGCAGATGTTTCTTGCGCATTGTAAAATGTTCATAGATAAATGCTCTTCTCTCTTCTCATTAGTTCCAATAGCAGCATCCCTACCCCATCCCTGTAAATTAGAACCCCAAATGTCTACTGACACGGTTGAATGTTCCCAACGGAGGTGGGTGAGCATATTCAAAATTAATCAGCAATGAAAAAAAAAACAAAACAAAAAACAAAAAACAAACAAAACACTGGTTTACCTTGGATACCATCACAGTTAGTCTATTTGGGAACTATGTGAGTTCTGTCTTCTCCATCCCTGAGTCATACGTGATAACCATAGTAGGCACCTGGGCATATGATGCAGAAGGCGCACCACTGATCCCCATACTTGTGTTATTATCTCCTTTCAGCTTATAAGGGGGAGCAATGAATTCATAGTTTCCAAGTGAGGAAGCTGGATGCTCACGGGCTGGAAAGGACTTGCCCAAGCTCAAGGTGAAGCTCTTCATCCTGCTCTAAGGCATTCCAGAGATGCACCTTGCCACTCCTGCTGTGCGTAAGATGACATAGGGCTTGAAGAGCCCTGTCAATGGGAACATGACGTCAGACATCCGGAGGACAAAGCATAAAGCCACTGGGGGCCATAGACACTTGGTGAGTGTTTATATGAGCCATTTGCCTAAGTAAAGCATTAGACAATCAGGCATGTGTGAACAGAGGCAAGTCCTAGTGAGTGCATGGATGCACAATTGTTATTTAATTCTATAGAAACTGGGTTCTATTTTCACTGTGAATGTTTCTATTTTCTTGTTTCAGTGTTGAAGGGAAAGGATGACACTGTTCAAAAAGCACCAAAATGCTAAGATTAGGTTGGTGAAAAATATGCCTTGACAGATATGACCGCTAAAGCCTTTCTCTCAATAAGCTATGAGCAAACACTATTGTTCACTAGATATGTGTGTGTGTGTGCTGGTTCCTTTTTGCCAGGTACCTGGCCAACAGGAAGTTAGTGCCAAGTTACTTAAGGTTGAATCTAGGCTTTTTCAAAATACCGAGACTCTTATTGTTGCCACTTCAGAATTCAAACTACGGAGACGAGGAAAGGCTGAGTAATATGTGTGAAGCCACAGAACTGAGGGCAAAAGAAAACTTTAATTACTGAGTAATGTATAACTCAGATCACCCTAGCAGTGTCAATCATTAATGTGCATTGTAAGAGTCACCAGGGTAGCAAAAGTATTTAGTGTCGTAAATGATCCATCGAGTCTTCTCGACTGACAATGAACAAGATTGTTAAGTGCTAATTTACCACAAGGAAGTCTGATTTCACCTCCCTCTGACTTCTTTTCTGCTCCCCAGAGACCAAGCAGAGCCCGTAACTTCTACAATTTAGCACATGTTTTCAAAACATGGCAAGGTGGGGAATAGTCCTTCCTACCAACGCTAAGATCACACAGTGGTTCCCACAGGAGCCAGAAGATCTGCCTCTTGCATGGGCTGAGATTTTATGTGACAAAGACATGGCGAGCACAACCGCTAGGGCTACCGTCACCTTCCTTAGTGCGTGTCCCAAGCCTTCAGTCAGCCACACCAAGTTTGTGCTCTGATGAAAGGCCGAGATATGAGCCAGAAGACAGTCTGCAGAAGAGTTTCAAGGACTCCCCCAAAGCTGTATGTAGCTGACTGAGACCAAGCCTTAATGAGGCAAGGGTCTGAATACTGAAGCAAAAACCACAAGTAACATAGGCTGCCTTCTGCTGCAAAGGATGGGAGCCTGTCTCTATTTTGTTCAAATTAAAAAGTTATTGTCCTTCTTATCTGAAAAAAAAAAACTGACGCATGAAAAAAAGCAAAGTACATTAAGATTCTGACACTGGTGGGCACACCTGTAATCCCAGTACCCAGAGAAGCAGAGGCAGGCAAATCTCTGTGAGTTCGAGGCCAGCCTGCGCTACAAAAGTAAGTCCAGGACATCCAAGGCTACACAGAGAAACCCTGTCTTGAAAAACAAACCAACCAGCCAACAAACAAACAGATTCTGACACTCTCCTACAGCACCCCACAACCCTTTTTAAGTTACAAGCAACCATCTCCTTTTCTGGGTCGTGAAAGGAATAACACAAAACAAAACTTACAACCTAATAACTAAGAACAACTAAGCAGGGCAGGTGTTAGCTTCATCTTGTAGAAACTGTTCAATGATGCATCCAGAGCTGGTGAGCCACACAAGAGATTACTGATGGCCCCAGATGTTCTGAATCTCAAACACAGTGTTCCCCCGCCCCCCCATTATTTGGAAAGAAACGTGTTACATAGCTTCTTTATCCTTGTAGATAAGGGAAGGAACTGACAAGTGCATGAGAGCCATTTTGGTGAAGAGTTGGATTGTTCTTTAATAAATGTGGCTTAGAAGCATACCCCAAAGACTCCTGTATTAAGAGTCTAGGTCCCCAGCCTGTGGTGCTGGAGGAAGTCACAGAACCTTTGAAGATGGGCCTGAGTGGAAAGGGGCATGCCTTTGATCTCTATCTCCAAAAATCCTTACACTATGATTCATAACAGTAGAAAAATTACAGTTATGAAGTAGCGACGAAAATAATTTTATGGCTGGGGTCACCACACCATAAGGAAGTGTATTAAAGTCTCAGCATTAGGAAGATTGAGAACCAACCACTTCTCTCGGGGATATACTGGAATCTAGTCACTTCCTGTTTCTCTTTGCCGTCCAATTGCCATAAGGTAACAATCTCCCACAAAATGCCCCTACCGGGATATGCTGTACCATCGCGGGACCAGCACAACAGAGTCAAGCAGCTACAGGCTGAAACATCGGAGCGCATACGATGAAACAGCCAATTTTCTTTTTCTGTTAAGTTGCCTTTCTCAGATATTTTATCGCTCAGCAACACAGAAGCCTCCTCCCTGTATTCCCTTGTAACTAAGTTGAATTCCACAAAAGGAATTCATACGATTGCCTCGCGAAACTAGTACTGAAAATCTTAGGAGCAGAAGCTGATGTTGGCTCTGATTACCATCATACCAAACAGAAAGACGGACCGAGGTTTAATCCCTTATCTGCCCGCAGGATGCAGGCTGCTGTGTTGCTATCAGCAGAAGCAACAGAAAGGACTTTGAGATTCACTCCTAATAGGCCCTGCGTGAAGTTGTGGTTGTCTCAAGGGCAGGTGCCGGGTTTGGTTTATCATCATATCCCTGACAGGAAGCAGAATTTGGGCTCAATTAATGGAGAACATGTTTTAATGAGCCATAAAACCTGAAGAATGAGTAAAGGAAAAATGGAACCCTGGGGACGTGATGAAGGCCACAACTGTAGACATTATTCTTTTCGAAAGTATAATGAAAATTGATCATTTCTTAAAACTCCCATTGGTAATAAATGAAGATTACTAATTGATGAAGGACACATATAAGTTACCCTATTGTTATGGGGCTGTCTAAAGTTTCAGCACGGTCACAGTGGAAAGATACCACCCGTGCCCCTCAGGAGCCTCTGCTGTGAGCCCTGTCTCCCTTGCTCATCGGGGACTTTTTGTCATCAAACAGCTACTTTACGGTTGTGGAACTGCTTCTGATGAAGATACAGTCATAAACTTCAGTGCGAAAACAGTTCTTAACTCCTCTCTGAGTCTCTGACAGCAGCCTCCTTCCTTTCCTTCAGAACTCAAGAGCTAAAATTCCTTGTGTCCAGTTCTTTACCCTTCCATTCAGTTTTTATGGGGTGACTCGGTTTTCACCACTTCTGGTCTGCTACATTAGTTCCTGAGAGTTCCTGATGCCATACGCTGACCTAAAAGCCCAAAGTATTGGGTTTGTTTTTTTTTTATTCCATATGCTACCTGACCTTTTTGTGAACTTCAACATTTTGAACTACTCACTCCCTAAAACTTTCCCCTCTCAACTCCCCATTCCTTTGATCTCACCCCGCCCCCGCCCCAGTCTCGCTTGCTTACATCATTTTCCTCTCACTATTGTCCCCCAGAGCTCTATTGTCCACCGTCTTTTCCAAGTACGCACCCCTGTAGGAAACCTTATCTATATCCAAGCCATCAGTGATTACCAATAAGCTAAGAGTCTTGAGCTTTTAGATCAGTAAATCTACAAACAATTCACAGATACGTCACAGGCATCTGAGTTTCACTCCCACTGCCTTGGTAACTGACATCGAATCTTGTACTACAAAACCCTGTCTCTGTGAACATCGGTAGTATCTAGTCCATTGCCCAAGCTGGAATAAAGTACATCAAGTTCTTTCAATCTTCTTGGCAATATATATGGCCCATTTCACCAAGCTCTCTAAAATTTCTATTTACTACAAAAATTTGGCACTACTAACTGCAGTCTCATTTGTCCTCATTTCTCTATCACCACAGCTAAGTTCATCTCTCAAATATACGCATAGGACCATTCCACCAAACAAACATCATTGGGTCATAGCTCTGCGCGGGATGCTCCAGTGGCTCCCAATGTTTCCAGGATGCAATTCTCAGTCCATAACAGGCTTATTACATAAGGGTCCGGACTGTGAAACTCTGGCATCATCTTCTTCATTCGCAGACACTTTAGTCAATTTCCTTATTTTTAACTATAGTACAAAATAGGTCTTCAAAGGGAATAAGTTCTAAGAACATTGTCCTCGCATTTAATGAAAAGCCATATGGCTTCTATTTAACCTTCAGCAAACAATACTGCCTACACAAAGAAAATTTTGTACTACGTTTTGCTCTGAAGCTTAACCTGTTATCTAGAATTTACTCCTCAAGAGGCACAGTGGCTCGTGCTCATAATCCCAACATATGGGAAGAGACGGAGACAGGAGGATTGCTGCAAATTCTAGATTACATAATGATCTCCAAGTTAGGTTGGACTAGAGTGAGACCCTGTCAAACATAAACGGTCCTAAATTTTACTCTTCTTTTTAGAAAATATACTCCAAGGAGAGCTTTTAATAAGATATTTAAGAATTCCCACTCCCCAAAATATATGAGAAATTCCTGAATTTATAAATGGGCTGTGCTCCAAAAATTCTTTTATAACTTGGTTCTGTGAAACTTGGAATGCATTTTCTCATAGAAACAATGTTTTATATTTTTATTTAATTTAGACCTAAACTATTTTTAAAATGATTTAAAGCAATATATAATAAAATACATATGTCATAAGCTTTTAAATAATGAAAGAGAGGTCCATAACAATATATTCAGCCTATGGAAAGTAATTATATCATAAATCCTATAAACCCACACTCACCCAAAACCAAGAAATGTTAACTCAGAGAATCCTGTTGCTAACAGAATACAAAGCAGAGAAAGTAATGAGAGGGCTTTCCTTCCTTCCTTCCTTCCTTCCTTCCTTCCTTCCTTCTTTCCTTCCTTCCTTCCTTCCTTCTTTCCTTCCTTCCTTCCTTCCTTCCTTCCTTCTTCCTCTTCCTCTCCTTCATGCTCTTCTGTTTCCTATGAACTTCTTTTTGTCTTCTAAGTTGTCTAATAAAATGATGCAAGGAAACTTACATGATATTTTTTTGGTTACTGAACTCTCAGTAAAAGAAATATTGCACTGCCACTACTGCCTAACCTTTATAGTAAGTACACTCAAAAAAAATTTTAATGCATATATTAACTAGTAGACAAGAAGGTTTAATTTAAAAAGCAGAAATATTAACGCATGAATGATCTTAAAACAGCAGTTGATGAAACTGAGATCACACACTTGTGATATTCTACAGAGAGGTTGATATAGTTAATTTGAGGGATAAGAACCTATCACTCCATGGATGGCCTCTGAGAGTCTTCACTAAGCAGGGGATTGGGACAGACACTGGGACTTGCTGTTAGGACTCTAGGTGAGAGTGGTATGGGAGAATGGAGAGACAGAAGGACCCAGAGGGTCCAGGAACCCTACAAGAAGACCATAAAGACTGGCAGATCTGGACCCAAGGGGGCCCTGAACAAACTGCTGTACCAACCAAGGACAATGCATGCAGTAAACCTAGAGCCCCTACTCAGATCTAGCCAATGGACAGCTCATTCTCCACGGTTGTAGGGAGAGTAGCCACTACCTCTAACATGAACTCTGATGCCCCCTATCTGACCACTTCCCCTTGGAGGGGAGGCCTGGTGGCACTCTGAGGAAGGGAAAACAGGTTATCTGGATGAGACCTGATAGGCTGTGGTCATATGGTGGGGGAGGTCCCTTTCTGTCACAGGACTAGGGGAAGGTAATAGGGTGAAAGAGAGAGGGAGGGAGAGGGACTAGAAAGATACAAGTGAGGGGATAACCATCAGGATATAATCTAAATAATAAAATTTAATTTAAAAAATTAAAGAGAAAAAAGAACCTATCACTCAGGCCGGTAGTGGTGGCATACACCCTTAATCCCGGCAGTAGGGAGGCAGAGGCAGGCAGATCCCTGAGTTCAAGGCCAGCCTGTTCTACAGAATGAGTTCTACAACAACCAAGGCTACACAGAGAAACCCTGTCTCAGGAAACAAACAAACATCTATACAAACAAACCAATCTATCTCTCTGATGACACCTATGAGGAAGAGCTAACATATCCATCACTTACAACATGTGTACCTATGCTATTGCATTTAACTTTTGTAATCACCTTGTGAGACTATACAATTATTACTATTGCTTCATTCTACAAATGAGCAAATGGGGATGAAACGTGAATAATTCATCAAGTTACCACAGCTACAATACTAAAATCCCCTCACCTCATTCAGACTCTTAACAGAAGTTGGAAAGGAAGAAAGAAAACACGACCTTGACCTCTGTCAACTGTGAGATGAGGGGAGGCGCTACCCTCTTTTTCATGGTGGCACACAGAGGACCCCTCATGTTCACATTTCCATCTATGCTTCAAATCCTCCAAACTTGTTCCCAACTTGAGGACATTGGCATCGCCTCTGCTTAGGAAACATTTCTCCCAAAATCTTGATGTTACGGATGGCTTCATACCAGTCAGATTTCAAGCCAAAAAGTCAAGTGAGTCCCTCCATGGCCACCCAATGTGTTGTTCTCTAATCTATTGCTAGGATCTGTCTTCCACATTTTTCTTAAAATAGCATTTATTCTCTTCTCTTAACTTCTAGGGTTGCTCTGCCCAAAATAAACGCAGCCTGGATAGCGTGTCTAGGCTCTGCGTGCTACTTTAAGCTTTTTGTCATCATCACTAAAAAACAATGGATAAAAAGAAAATGAAATAATACATAGTTAAGTCAACATTTAGTATTGCATTGTACTCACCTGCTCTCGCCCACCTAAAATATTATCATTTTAATACAAAATCAATGAAAGTTTGGTGAGATATTTTAAATTCCTACTTTCATCATAGGTATTCAAAATCCAGTTTGTATTTTCACTGGCAATGCGTTGCAAACCCAATAGGACCTCGTCTCCACTGCTCAGTGACACATTTCAAGATTTCGACAATTCCATGTGGCCACTGGCTACCATATTGGACAATTTCAAATGTCAACTCTAGTTCTCTGGCATATCCCTCTAGGACCCAAAGGAGCATAACAGTGACTTCTTTAATTATTTAATACATTTGTGGAAGGAATGGATATTGAACAAATAAATTATAACTATTCTCTGCCTTGGGTTGAAATATTCTATTGATGTCAGTTTTACAGATGATAAAGATGAAATATCAAATTTCAGATAAGTTAAATAAAATGTACTTTAACATTTCTTTTTTGGGCCAAGCAAATAAAAACGTAGTACCAAATTGTTGGCAACTTCCTCTCAGATCAACTGAGTTCTCTGCATCCTAAATGTTATCTACATCGTAAAAGTTATCTACATACATCTTCCCTAACCAACACATATCTGCTTTAGCCTATCCCCAACTGCCATCTTCAGAACTGTGTGCTCAGTGATTGCTGTTTATAGCTAAATGTTGGGATAACTTGCAATGCAGCAATCAATAACATACATTTACATAGAGCATATTTTTTCTAATGTGTTAACCCACTGTATAATATTTCAAACAGTCTAAAAACAACAATAACAACCACAATAACAGCAAAATTTTCTTATTTCTTACTTGGAGGCAATGCCAAGAATTCCATTTCTTATAAGATGATTTACAATGCTTTTTTTGAAGAAGCAATATTTCAAGATGCTAAACATCTCAGTGACTACCTAGCTGAAACTAACTGCTCATTAGCCACATAGTACAGGATAACCATACTACAATTTGCAGACCCAACAAAGCTAAGTAACAAGGAGGTCCCAAGGGAGGGTGTTTGAATCTCACCCAGAAGGGAAAATAGACTAGACGGCAGACGTGGTTGAAGAGAGAGAACAGGAAAGGGAGTACTAAGGGAAATGAGGGTGGGGATCAGATTCAGGAAGAGCAGGGGCAGGAAGACACAGGGCTTGCAGAGAGAAGAGAAACCTGAGTGGGAACAACTCTGAAACAAGCTAGAAAGACCTACGACAGGGTAGGCTCCAGGGTGGACATGGGTGTGACTCTAGCTGAGACCCCCTAGTAGTCGGAGTCGTGGAGACTGAAGAGGCTAGACAAGACTACTAGTGGAGGGAGGGGAATGCCAACCCACAAAAATTTCAACCCAAAATTTACCCTGCCTACAAGATGTACATGGATAAAGATAAAACAGAGATTGAGGGAATATCCAACAAATACCTGGCCCAACCTGAGACCCACACCAAGGGAGAGAGCCAACTCTTGACACTACTAATGACACTCTGCTATGCTTGCATAACTGTCCTCTGAGAGGCTCCACCCAGCAATGGATGGAAACAGAAGCTGAGACTCACAGCCAAGCATTGGGTGCAGCAGGAAGGCTTGTGGAAGAGTGGGAGGAAAGATAGAAGGCCCTGGAGGAAACAGGCACGCCACAAGAAGACCAATAGAGCCAACTAACATTGACCCAGGGGTGCTTGTAGAGACTGAAGCACCAACCAAGCACAATGCATGGACTGCACTGAGCCCCCTATTCAGATGTACCCAATGGGCAACTTGGTTTTCATTAGGTTCCCTAGTAAGGGGAGCAGGTGCTGTCTCTAACAAGGACTCTGCACATGCTCTTTGATCACTTCTCCCATCTTGCCAGGCCACTGAGTAAGAGGATGCACTTAGTCGTGGAGTGACTTGATGTGCTGGAGTGGGTCGGGGGGCTCCCCTTTTCTGAGGGGTAGGGGGAAGATGAAGGGAAGGTGGAACCAGCAGGAGAGGATGAACAACACTACAATTGGGATATAAAGTTAGTAATTAAATTAATAAAAATACTTAAACAATAAATAATAAAAATATTAGGACAATAGTGCCATATTTATGAATTTTTTTGAGTCAAAACTTGTACGAGCCAAGAACTCATTCATATGTGGAAATAACAGAGGTAAATCAGAAAACATAGAAACTATACAGCTTATTGAAAAAGAAGTAGATGTGGAACTGACAGTGAACATCAAATTCAGTTACACATGAGTTCTTTAAATAATCATAATTACTATGTAAAAACATAAAGCAAATCCCGAAATTAATCACCAATACAAAACAAATCTACTGTCATCTAATAACCCATGTTTTCATCTTTGAACTGGGAGAAACCACAAATATATACCCATAATATTCACAGTAGTATTGTTGATAAAACCAAAGTAGCTGAATTAACATAAATATTGAAGATGAATGTTTATTTAGGGCTAAGTAGAGGGTGCAGTCTATAAGGCACCTGTCTCATAAGCATGAGGACCTGAATTCTGATCCCCATAAGTCATGTGACATGGAAGGGGGCACCTGCAAGCCCATCATCAGCAAGATGGGGACAAAGAAAGCAGCTCCCTGGAAGCTCCCTCACTCACTATGCTGCTTGGGGAAGTTTGAAGTCAGTGGGAAAACTCACCTCAAATAAAATGTGGAAGGTACCTCAGGATTAACACCCAAAGTTGTCTTTTTACTTCCACACATTTCCTGTAAGTGTAAGGACATGCACATGCATGCGCACACACACACACACGCACACACTTATCCATAAATAGTGTACATAAAATATTAGACATGTATGTAACTTATTCTGTTTTCATCAATATATTAGACATGTACATAATTCTGGAACTTCACTTAAAAACATACATGTATGTGAAAGCAGAAAATCTTCTTAGTAATTATTTCCCTTGTTTTTAACAGTATTTTTGCAGAATGCCTGTGGGCATTGTTTTTTAAGCCGTTTTCTTCCTTACTGAAAGTGTTTATAGTGTAAAACAAAGCTACATGAGCCAGGGTTTTCAGACCACCCATAAAATTTCTCTGAATTTAAGACTTTATTTTCCATATCTATATTTTTTATTTTTTAATTTACCGTTAATTTGCTAATGACAACAATGAAGTTTAGACAAATGAAGTGGCTTGCATGGTTGGCCCAGCTCAGCGGTGGGTCAGAGCTCAGGCCTTGTGTCTCTAGTTAGAGAGCTCAGGTTTTCTCTTTCCCTATTGTGTGTTCGGTGGATCTGAGGACTGCAGGTTTCCAGGGCCTTTAACATTTTGCAGAAAAGATAAAGGAAGTTCACTGTGCGTTTCATATTTTTCTTGCTTCTCTCCCTCCCATCCTTCAGCCCCTCAGTCTTCCTCCTCCTCTCAGTGAACCCATTCACTTTCATATCACATGTTTTATTTTTCTGGTTTTCTCTCCTCTACCCTTAAGACCTCTTTTCCTCTCTTATGGCTCTCTTTCTACTGTCAATATATATATATGGAATTTTAATTCTGAACATGGCTGCTCTGGCAAGAGATCACATCCAAAGGCCTTTTAGGTCTGTGTGATCCAGCTGGAATACAAATATGCCTTTAATACAGAAGCAGATCTGAGTTCAAGGCCAATCTGATATAGAGCAAGTCTCAGGTAAAGAAAGGCTTCAGTCCAGGTGTGATGATGCTTCACATCTTTAATCCCAAACAATGAAGGCAAAATTAGTTTGTTGAAGGGAGCACCCGTGTTTGAAAGTGATGCCCAATTGAGTGGCAGAAAAAGTGAGGGATCAGAGGAGGATTTGACAGAATAGGATAAGCCCAACTCTCATGAGAAAAGACAGGAAAGGGAAGCTACTTAAGGGGCAATTCAGAGAGGGGGGAGGTGGAGGGGGCGGCGAGCAGGAGAAGGAGAGGAAGACAAGAGGGGGAGAGGGAGGGAGGAGGCAGTTTTACCAGGAGAGTTTTTACAGAAAGAGGTTGAATGAGAGAACAAGCTAGACTCAGGTGAAGGCAGAACGAGCCAGAGAATGAGGAGGAGCCAGAAGATTAGAAAAGATTGCTGGAGTTAGTTTGAGGCCAAGCAGAGCAAGTCAGAGGCCAAGAAAAAAGCCAGATTGAATAATTTAGCTAGGAGGGGAGTTCGAGCCAGAACAGTTGAATTGAACCAGCCAACCCAGAGCTCAGAAAGAACAAGAAAGGGTGAACGTATTAAGCAGTAATCCTCAGAGGCTAAACATATTCTAGGCCCAGATTAGATTATACAGAGGCTAGAAGCTTCCAGGACTAGGCCTAGGTTAGCAGACAGAGGCAATAAGCCTCTAAGACAACTATTGAATGAGGCAAATGAGTTACTTTTACAATATATATCTAATTTATACACATTGTCTATATAAAAATATATAATAGATAAATTATATGTAATAAATTATATACATATATATAATAAATAGATATATGGAGAAGGGGAATGGATTCTAATATGTATTAGATATATATAGAGAGAGATGGATAATAATTACAATATATGTCTGTATGGAGGAGTGTTAAGTTATATATAAATAAATAATGTATTATATAATATATATACAGACACATACACATGCATAGATATATTTGTCTGTCTGAGTCTTGGTTATTAAAAATAATAATATAACAACTTCTAGATATATTCATTTTCCTGCAAATGTCATGATTTCACTTATTTTTTTAGGGCTAAATAAAACTTCCCTGGGTATATGTAATAAGCTTCATTATCTTTCATCTGTTGATGGACACCTAAGCTGGTGCCATTTGCTGTCCACCATGCATAATGCAACAGTAAACGCGGATGAGTTCAGCATCTCTGCAGTAGGGGCTTCCACTTCTTCGTGTACATGCCCAGGAGCAGGACAGCTCTCCACCTTAACACTTTGTTTTTGAGAAAATCCTCATTATTTAACAGAGCAGCTGTATTAATTTACACTCTCAGTAGCAGTGAATATGTATTCCTCTTTCTCCACATCCTCATCAGAGCTTGTGGCCAATTGTTCTCTTGATGTTAACCACTCTGGCTGGAATAAAATAGATCTCAGAACAGTTTTAATTTGTGTTTCCCTGCACATCAGTTATTTTAGAATTTTCTTATCCATGGCATTACAATAGTGAATAAAACATACTCTTATAAAATATTATCTTTTAGAAATCTCTTATTTTTTTTAATTAAAATTAATTTATGTCTTTTTAAAATACACTGCAAGGAGGAAAGGGATATAATAAGGAGTGATTATGGTGAAGTGTATAATGTATATACACATGTACAAAGTTGTCAAAGAAAAAAGTCTTTAAGTAAACATTTTTAATTATTTATTTAGTAGATAATAACAAGAACTAGAAAGAGTCATGTTAAAATGTAGGTTTCTCAAGATGCCACATAGAGTCATTCAATAGTGCAGATTGCTTAATAAAAAATTAAAGCAACTAAGTACAAATTTAACAATCTTAAAAGAACATAGAAATAAAAAAGAAAACTTTGTAACTAATATGTTGAAATTTCAAAATTTGGAAACACAAAAAGCTAATTCCTAGTGGACATAATTACATAAATATAGAAAGTTGGTTAGACGAAGTCTACATAATGTTGAAATTTTTTATTTTTATAATATGCTTTTACCAATTCTATACTACTTATTTACATATAGTTAACAGAGGGGATAGCTTTTAGACAAACACAAATACCACAACCTGAGTTAATGTGGAACCATCAAAAGAAGAGGACAAGCTAAAAGGTCCAGTGTATTTTCTTCAGGTAGGAGACTGAGGTCTCTGAACCTATTTTGTTTTATAAAACTAGGAAAACTTTCTTTCTTTTTTTTTTTTTAGATTATATGAGGTTTATTAAATTAGCATGGGGAGAGAAGGAAAGTGGGTAGGAGGGGTATCCCAGAGAGAGAGAGAGACGGACACAGAGACAAAGAGAGGGGAGAGAGGAAGAATAAGAGCGGAAAACTTTCATAGTAGAGCTATCAGTTTATACAATTATCAGAAGTCATCAATTAGTGTGGATGCATTCAAAATTTCTGTTATACTACAATCTGGTCCCATAGGCACCAGTGTTGAGGTTCTTTAATTTTTTTGTATCAAACCAAGACCATGACTGAGATTTACT
This sequence comes from Acomys minous, assembly GCF_964271855.1. Lineage (NCBI taxonomy): Eukaryota > Metazoa > Chordata > Mammalia > Rodentia > Muridae > Acomys > Acomys minous. The sequence continues at coordinate 101,372,322 of NC_140490.1, forward strand.
ATCTTGTTTTTTAATGATTAAACAGTATCAATGTTCTGAAACTTATTTTGGTGATGGCTTTATAACTGTCTGTAAGTTTATATAAACACACTGCATCAATCAACAATAACATTAAAAACCTAAATAAAGCAATAGTTAAATAATATGTGTGTATATATAAATACATATTTATTTAAATCTTTAAATTTAAAATATTTAAATTTTAAGTGTATTAATAAATAGTTAAATAAAATTGCATTTCTAATGCTCTTTCTCATTTGTTTTTATGAAAGAAATGAGGGAAAGGAATTCATTTGCAATTTTTATACTTTGCTTGGCTATTGTTTCTAAAACTGAAAAGAAAATATAAAGGGTCCCTATTTAACTCCCACCCCCCCCCATGTGCAGTTTACCCATGACCGACCTGCCCCACCAAGATAATACAGTCGTGCCAAATGATAGATGCCTAAGAGGTTCCATGAGATCAACAGGTTGAAAAAATATGTACATAGAAAGGTGACTGGTTGAAGAACTCCTTTAGAACTGCTAATGAAGAAGCAATTCTGCACAACAGAAGCAAAAAGAATGACAGAAGGTTTCATTTTTCAAGCATTAAGAAAAATTTAGATAATAAAACTATTTTGGGAAATTCTCAAGAGGTGGATCATGTTAGTATCAAATATATATGCACACATGATATATATATACATATATGTATATATGTATATATATATATATGTTTGATACTAGTGTGGTCCACCTTTTGTAAATTTCCTGCAATAGTGTTATTATCTAAGTTTTTCTTAATGCTTGAAATACAAAACTTTCTGTCACATAATATATATGTGCATATATATGCATTTATATGCAATCAGGCATGTGCTCTATGATGAACATAACAGAGATCACAGATTACCATCTACCTAGCATTTCTGCCAAAAAAATAAAAATAATACAAGTTTAACCAGAATCAAATCAGTTTTCTAGAAACAGCCACAAAGCTTAAGTGTTTTGATTGGCATGTCCTCTCAAGGCTCTTGTGTTGAGGGCTTAGTTCTCAATGTAGCAATGTAAGATGGGGCTTTGGAGAGATTGTTAGACTCTCATAAGACTCTCGGGTTACCAGCGGACTTTCCATGGATGAGTCAGTTCATAATCTGATGGGCTATTGGGATATGACAAATCCTTAGGAAGTAGAGCTCAACTGAAGAGAAGTGGGCCTAGGGAGTATGCCCTTGGGGCTATATTTTGTCCCCAATATTCTCTGTGTGTCCGTCTGTCTGTCTGTCTGTCTGTCTGTCTGTCTGACTGTCTGTCTGTCTGTGGCTTCCCATTCCTGGCCCCTGGAATGAGCACTAATCTCCCACCTTGTCCTACCAAGCTTCTTTGTCTCGCCACACACCTGCAAACAACAGAGCCAAGTGACCATGGATTGAAACATCTGAAACAAAATAAAATAAACTCCTGGAAGCAAGATAGATCATTCCTTCTTCAAGTTGGCTGTCTCCAAATTTGTCATAGCAATAGAAAGCTAGCATGGTAAGTAAAGTGGGAAATACAGGGACAGGTTAAACATATTATCCATAAAATGCTGAGAGAACACAGTGACAGTTCCTTCTAGAAAGATACAGCAATTTCTAAAAAGGTAAACAAATTATAGTGGATAAGAAAAAGCTTAAATGGTATCAACTGTATGTAATGTATGGACTTTGAATCCTTATTACCAAACACGGCACAATGAAAAGTGGTATTAGGAGGAAAACAGATATTCATAATATATGTTAAGCAATTGCTACCCTAGATATGTAAAAATAAGAAAAAAATTGTACTTTATAATATATATGGATGCATTTAGGAGTGAGCTTACCCAACATTTGGATTATTGTATCAAGAAAAGTGGTGATAAGGGCAGCCTATCACAGAGTGAAGAACAAATGGAATGTGACTGAAAATGCTGGAAACTGTGGAAGACACACAACAGGGACACAGAAGTTCATTAGACTCCTCCATCTCTCTTCTGTGTGTCTGTTTTCTGGAATAAAAATCTTTCTAAATGGACACATATGTGAAAAATAACCCCTGAACTCCTTCAAGATGAAAAGAGAGAATTGACTCCCTTCCCTCAAGTTATCTTCTGTGGCCACCATAAAAATACAATAACATGAATGCACCCAACACACACACACACACACACACACACACACACACACACACACACGCACACCAGATAGATAGATAAACGTAGAACAACTTTAAAACAAACCTGAAAATTCATAATAAATCATCTCTGGGTTAAGATGCTATTGATTAAAGTAGATTTTGTGCAAATATCAGAAGTCTCCTACACATACAAGACTTTAAAAAATAAATACAGGTCTCTTGTTTAGAGATTTCTTTAAAATGTCTCTATTCCTACAGATGTTCCATTGTCTGGCAATTGCCAGGATTTTGTTATATGCAGTTACATTTCATCTTAGACTCAGTCAGCATCCCTGAAGGAATCCTTTGGAGGGGGGTAAAAATCACCTGCTAAATTTCAGGTGTTTTTTTTTCCATGAGAGCTGAGCTTAAAATTCCTCATTTTAATGCCATGAGATGCCTTTGTGAATTATTAGGCACTTAAATTGCAATACCATAAAGCCCTACAAAACAAAATCAGGCATCTAAACACTGTGCGCATACCAAATTAAAGTAAGTGGAAGGTGAGACAGTCTAGTATGATGAAAACTAACCTTACTATTTGAGGGGATTAAAAGTAAGAGAAACAATTACGGGGTGTTCTAGGAATCTGAAAAAAAGATGCCAGTGAAATTCCTGAATTTTAGCAAACTGCTCTTTCCACACATAGCAGATGTCTACGATTAAGTTTCTGGGTTTGTTAAAAGGGTCAAAAATCCTTAAACCTAAAGGATCCACTATGTATCAATTATACAAAGTTTCTGGTACAAATATGATATGAAAACCAGTGGTCAAGACTTTCAAGTAAAAATGAGAAGCTAACTGCACACACATAGTTTCCTCTCCCTGCCTCCCCATGTCCCTCCAGACTATAATAATAATGAAGAAATTAAAAGAGCAACAGCATATAGGATCAGGAGCAGATGGCAACAGCAAAATTCCACACGCTAAAAAGCAGAATAAGTGGTTGTTGACTTAACAACTAAAAAAAAAAAAAAAAACCACAGCAATATAAACTACAAGACCCCAGAAGAACTGAAAAACTGGAGACACCTGGTTTCTCTGTGAAAGAGAGTGTGGGTGTTTGTGAAGCAAAAAAAAAAGTGTTGAAAATCTGCATAAGCAAAGTTCCCTCAATCCTGAACCTCCACAGATCCGGCCCTCCCTGACCCCAGAAAAGAACAACAGTTTTTTCACTCCCAGGAAGACAAACTAGAAAGACACTAGGAAGGAAGCCACAGGTGCATCTCGGGACTGCAAATCTCACAGTAAATGGGGATTGAGTACAAATCGCTTTCGGGAACGTGAGAATGAAAGTAACACACGAGCCAAATGATCACTCAAATAAAGCCTAGAAGAGAGAGACGGAAGCTCCCCCTCGACAAACTGTTAACCCCACAAAGCTAGGGATGGGAAACGGAGGTGACAAACCGTGATCCTGAAAACCTGGAGTTCTAGAAACAAGAGACTCCAGCCCAGGAAAGAGCTGTGGACAGCTAAGCAGAAAGGCCCATCTAGAAGGGCTCCAGAAGAGGGTATCTCTATGGTGAGGACAGGGGGCGGGGGGAATGGAATTAAGATGTGATTTGCTGTGTGTTAATATCGTGGAGAGATTCATACCCCTGACAGAGAATTAGTGGGAAGATCAGCAGACGTATACAGAAGAGTAAGCCAAAGGAAGTGAGATATTGACTTTGGGGGGGCTGGAGGGGGCGTGCGGACACAACAATTGTAATGTATGAGAAAGGGAATGAACCCTTAAATCATATAACTCAAGTGTCAATAATGTTTTCCCAGTTGTTACAGTTTGGATGTGTCCAGCACAGTTCATGTGCTGAAATGCAAATGCTTGTTGAGCTACTGATGGGAAGTGACTGCCTAATGAGGGCTGTGGGTCATAGGGGAGAGTGGAAAGAATGATTTCTCAGTAGTGGGTGAGCTTGCATGATGCACGCTGTTGTAGTGAGTCGGCCTTTGTGCTTTGTTAGTGTGCATGCACCCACTCGCCGTCTCTGCTCCTCTGTTACAAGAACAGAAAACCGATGAGAGCAAGTGTAAATATGAAAGACCAATAAAAAAAAAAATTGGGATTACGTGAAGGTGACTATGGAGACACCAGAGAAGAGATATTCCATCTTCTTTCAAAGAAAGTGGGGGAAAAAAAATCATAAATCAAAGTGGAAAACACCAAGAAATAACAACATAGAAAAATGCTCCTTAGAAATAAAAAATATGAGCACCAGAAGAAATGGAAAACTGTCTACAAAGACTATGAATCTTGGGTGTCAAAAGGTGGATTCCAAATCCCAGCACTCATGAGTCTATGACAGAAGGAAGGGAGGGAGGAAGTATAAGAGAGAAGGAACGAGAAAAGAAGAGGAAAAAAAGGGGGAGTAAATGCAGATTTTAAAAATTTTTTAATTATGCCTCTAGCACTCCCCCCCGAAAATATTGACTTTCTAAACCTCAAAATGTATGCACCACTGATAAAAAATAAATAATGAAAGCTTTAAAAATTATGAACTGAAGCTCATAAGCAAATTTAGTAGGCCAAAGGTCTTTGAATCCAGCTCACTTTCCTGCCACACTCTGGCCAGGGTTTTTAATGAGTATGAAGGGCTTGTGGAAATCAAGGGAAATGTTGCCTTTTGCATTTAGTAGGATTAAGTTGAAAGGAGAGAACCATTCTTGCTTATCTAATCAGAAAAGCAGTTAATACAGAGAAGCCAGCCTTGGAATAAAATGGACGATGGGCTGGAGGGGTGGGGCTTAGTCACAGATAGCTTCCAGAAAGGACCCTCGTGTAGAACAATGGACTTACGTGGGAGCAGTTTCTCCTACCACCCCTGGGGATTAAGTGAATGGAAAACTACAATTGCTCACCCCACCTCAGCCAGAATCCATACCTGCAGAAGAGTCGCTCAAAGTGCGGCCACACCGCACCCTACTGCAGAAAACCAAACACCCAGGGATCAGCCTTTCCAGAACAACAGCAGAGGCACACCCTCCACCTCACATCTGGCTTTCAGTCTTACCCATGAGCCCCTTAGTGAATGTTTCCCATCATTTTTTCTTAAACATGGCAATACCCTCAGGTTCTAAGGGAGTTGGATGAGCCAAAGAACAGTACTTTTTAAGATCAGTATATGATGCTAAAGCTGCCAATTCATTAATAGGCCCCAGATGGTGTTGACCACCCACTCAGGTCTGGACTAAGGCTGGGCAGTTATTCCTTATTATGGAACTGTTAGAGAGGTTCCCCAAAATGACCCTCTTAGAAAAGACACAATTTTATGAAGTGTTGCTAATGAACGATAAAAAATATAACATACTTATATATAGATATGTATCACACTATAACATCATGACTGTGTTTCTGAACATGAACTGACACCATAGGTATAGAGTCACAGACAAGACTATCAGTCAATCTGGACAGGAAAGAGCCTCTGATGATGCTATGGAAATGGGGCAGAAAGATAAATTAACTGGAAAATTAATTCCATACACTATTCAAATAATGGCATCATTAACAAGGTTCATGGTAGAATTCAAGAGAGTGTCTTCAGCTAGGCCCTAGCAAACTTGTGGCTAACACAAAATGAGAGTTTGGCATGTCAATAAGGGAAACGAGAGTCCTGTTTATGAGCAGCTTGGGAGTCTAAACCCTTCCAGGCAAGGAAGCATATTAAATCACTTCATGATTTAAAAGAAAATCAAAGAAATGATTGTCCATGTCCTAAAGTCCATATATGCACTATCCCAACCTTTAGACAACCCTTTTGGTAAAGAAAAGGGATTAGTTGAGTTAGCATTAGAAACTAGAAGAATCTTTTTGAAATCTTGCTATAAAACTTAACCACCCTGGTCTTCTTGTCTTATCCTTCAAGGCTATGAGACACAAGTAGCTACTTCAAACCACCACTAGAACTAAACTTTATATACAATTACAGCTATATGTGTAGAGAAAAAAAAAATCTCTTGTGTACTGTATGGAAGCATCACCTGTCAATAAAAATGTTGATGGCCAATTAGCTGAGGCAGGAAATAAGAGGTAGGAATTCCAGGAGAGAGAGAGAGAGAGAGAGAGAGAGAGAGAGAGAGAGAGAGAAACTCTGGGCTAGAGTGATGGGAAGATTCACCTAGACTCTGAGAAAAAAATGGATGCATGAAACTGAGGAGAGGTAACCAGCCCTGTGGCACACATGGTGTAGAGTAAATGGGTAAGATAAGTTATGAGCTGGTCAGGAAAGAAGCCAAAGCTTGTGGCCTAGGCATTTATTCATAAATAATAGTCTCAGGGCTGTTATTTTTGGGAACTGGGGCATGGGTATAAAAACCCCCAGTAATAATATCGCAACAGTGATGGGAGAAGAGTTTGTACATCATGGATACATCGGACAGTAAGATGATTCTCATACCATGGGATACAGCTAATTGTCTGAGCCTCATCACACTACCCAAAAGAGTGTTCGATTTGAGCTTTTTGAATCATTCTAGAATTTGCCTTTTAGAATTTTCAGGTGGCGGTTGGCCACAGGTAACTGAACCTGCCCAAAAAAGGAGGCTGATAGACAGTGTTTGGAGTAGGTTACTAGTTAGCCGGAGGAGACTGCACATGTGCACCAAAAGCATATACATGACATGCACAAGCATGTGTTAAGATTAGATTAAAACCCCAAACAGAGATTCTAACCATCGCTGGAATGAAGCAGCATGCACGAATGGTCATCATCCCAGTTTCATCAGTTAAGAAAAAGCAAAAAAAAAAAAAAAAAAAAAAAAACCAAACCAAAAACCCTACACTATCCAAGAATGGCATGCTGGTTCTTGACTTTGCTCTCAGGGTCATATCTTTCTTTTTGTGCCTGATCAAATCTGGAGGCTAAAAAGTCTGCTGCCGCAGCAGCTTGTTTCCTAGACTCTGGTGTCAATTGTCATTCCGGTAGGCCCTAGTTGATGAGCAATCCTAACTAGAAACAGAAGAAAAGCAGGCAGGACAAATTTGAAAATAATAAAGAGCTGCGAGGAACGAGGGTCACTTCCAGTTGTGTGGTCATAAAAAGTTTCCAGAGAGAAGAATGTTTCTAAATGAGACCAGAAAGATGAGCATCTAGCCAGCAAACTGGGGGACAGGAGCACGTGTCTTCATAGACTTCTAAGATATTTGTCTTATTTACAAATAAGTAAATCTGGCACGCACTTAGTAAAAATCTGGCACGCACTGAGAATTGCAGGTAAAATTGGAGAAAGAGGTGGGAGTCATCATATCCAGGTCTTTGAGACCTGAATCTAATCAGAGAAATTACACTTTGGAATATATTCTACGAGGCAATTGCATCTGAGAGCTTGAAGAAAGGCAAAAGTCGAAGAAGGAAGACAGTTTGGAAATTATACCATCAAAGCCCCAATATATTAGGAAAGTCTTGACTATTGTACTATTCCTAGGCGATTTATATATAATCAATAGAACTAACATTTATTTTCACTCACTCGGCAGAGGGGGTTGGGGGGGGGGAATATTCACCCCACCCCATCTCACATCGCTCTCTGCTTTGGGTGTATCCCTGGCAGCAGCTGCCTCTCCCTGGTGAGAGTTGAGATGGCGAAATACCACAAAGAAAAGGGTCTGGAAGAATTTGAGCCACGTCTTACAACATGGCAAAGAGCAAGGCTTCCCATCCCTGAAGTGGGCTTAAACTGGCTAGTGTCACTAGCATAGATGCAGGGGTCCTCCAGAGTGGCTGAAGGTGACTTGAGGCTCATTCTAATAATGAAGAGCGTGGGTTGAGAATTGAGCTGTGTGGTGGTTTGGATGATAATAGCCCCCATAGGCTCATATATTTAAATATTTGGTCCCCTGTTGGCAGAACTGTTTGGGAAGGATTAGGAGGTGTGACCCTGTGGAAGAAGGCCTGTTGATGGGGAAGCTTTGAGGCTTCAAAAGCCTCCTACCTTCCTCAGGGTTTTCTAAGGCCCCTGCTTGTGGTTTGAGATAGGAGCTCAAAGCTGTTCCTGCTGCCAAGCCTTTGCTCTGCCATGGTGGCCTGGAACCAAAGTCCAACTTGCTTGTTTGTTTGTTTGTTTTTGTTATATGTTGCTTTGGTCATGGTGTTTTGTCACAGAGAAGTGATTAATGCAAGATGCTAATGATGCATGTGACACATTGAAATTGTACAATAGAACTTAAAAAAAAAAAAAAAGCCCACACTGCAAATGAGCCAAAAAATTCACACTAAAGTAACACAGAAACCAGAACTCTGGCCCGGAAAGATGGCTACGTGGATGAAGGGGCTTGCTGCTCGGCCCCATTGCCACCACGTCTGACAACTTGAGTTTGATCCCAAGGTCCACATGGTGAAAAAAGAGAAAGCAGACTTCCCAGAACTGTGTGCCCTCTGACCTCCACATGTGCACTGTGGCACATGTACACAACAGGACAGACAGAAAGAGAGGAAGGTTGCAAAATTTTTAAAGCCCAAATTCCTTGTAGAGCAGGGCCTTCAAGCTACTGAACTTTCTCTTTGCTTTAGTTTGCAGCCTCCCTGGGAAGTGTATCCTTCCTTAATAAATTCTCGCTTTGCTTGTTACCATCTGTGTCTCTGTTCAACTGTTTATTCCAGAGACACAAGAAGCTGGAACGCTGACTAATATCATAGTGACCGCTAATTAAGTCCATCTTAGTTGTAGCTTCCTTGCCGAAACCCAGGCTCCTGAGCCCTGATAACGTCAACACCTCTTCTGGCCCTTCCTGCAATTTTCAATCTTCTGCATAATCTATGCATCTAGCTCCCCGTCACTGAACTATCCACATTTGCTAGTTGGACCTCAATAATATAATTACAAAAATTCTCTAGACGTATCTATAGCTCTTGAGACCAGAGAGAGTTGGTCCTCAGCCAGTGACTCTCCTGGGTAATCAACTTTAGTCCCTTCTCTCATTTAAGTTTATTGACTTTTCCTAGTGAGATAGAATGTGTGGGTCAAGGGTTCATGTGGGAGGTGAAAGGGAATGTTTTATTGGAACTATGAACCTCTGTAAGTTCTTAAGCAGGAAATAAAACCCAGCCGTGTTCCTCTGTTTAGGACAATAGCTCTCAGCCTGGCTTTCCATTAGAATCATCTGGGGAGCCTTAAACCCTCCCCTCCTCAGAAGATTCCGATTTAAGTCATAAGGGATGAAAAACAATGTTTAAGCAGTGGTCTGTAGACCAATAGTATCAGTATGGCCTGGAACTAGTTATAAATGCAAAATTGGGGGCCCCGCCCTAGAATTACTGAGTCAGAAACTTGGGGTTGGCCTAGGAATCTTTTACAGTTTTACCAAGTGAAATGATGCGCACTAAAGTTTGAGAACCATTATTTTAAAACTACTGAGGTGAAACTAATGCACAGCCCAATTAGAAAGGGAAAAAAAAAAAAGCCCACAGATGTACAAGTAGGCTATACACAAAACCAGTGCCTAAACTTAGCACAGACTTGGCCTAATACAGTTGTAATTCCTGTTGTCGAAGAAAAAAATAAATAAACCAAAGTTGAAAGCATTAATAGATTTTGAAACTATGCAAGGTGATGATGCGGTAAATTTAAATTTAAAAACTGTAGAGGACAGAAAAATGTACTCAGGAGACAGGAACGGAAACCAAGGTGGTCACTTCTGCCAGGAGGTAGCGCATATATATATTTACAGTCCCAGCATCCCAGAGGACAAGACCACCCTGGGATACACACAAGCATGGACCTTCTAGTCGCAGAGACACAGTAAGACCTTGTCTCAAAAAAAAAAAAACTTTTTTTAATGGCAAAAATGTTCTTTCTGACTTAAAAATTGCTACCTAGGTAGTAAATGTATTTCAACAGTAATGCTAAGATTTCCCCCAAAGAATGCATATCCAATCATCTAACATACTAATGTATATTATATTTTAATTACATCTATTACTTGTAGGCCCGGCTAGCAATCAATTAAGACACAGACACTTGTTATATTTTAAAATAGCCTTAGTTAACCTGGGGCTTAGATGGGCAGGGCAGATATCAATCCTCTGAACTATCTCCCATAGTGGGGCAGACATGGGATCCCTGCCCCAATCCCATGCCATCTGCTTCTAATAACTCCTATCAAGTTACCTTCCCATCCATAATCCCAAACACTTGCCATCATTCCTCATCTGGGCCGGATTCTCCATCCATGCCGCTGGCCGTGTGCTTCTCCTCCATCTAACTCATGGCGGCCTTCCTCTCTTCCCTTCAGGTCTCTCTCTTCCCAGAATTCCCCTGTCTCTCCTAGCCCCACCTATCTCCTCTGCCCTGCCCAGGTGGGATGGCTTTTTATTAAGCAAAAGGTTGGTCACAGAGACAGCAAGCAGTAATTAGCATCAAAATACATCAGATCATCTTCCAACAAACATACATGTCTACAACTTGTCTTCCAGTCTAGCTCCTGTTTGCACAAAGCAGCTATTCATGAAGATGAACTTACAGTCCGTATATCAGTTCGTGAACCTGCAGGCCTGACAAAGGTTCATCTGGTAATGGAGCAGTTAGGGTGGTTCCTCAATCAAGTAACCCCAGTGTGTCATAGCATAAATGATCCAATGGATATTGGCTCATTTTAAATATACAAACAGTAGTGGCTTAAGATGTAGTTTGACCCTATACACCGCAACTCCATTTCTCCCAGATTTACCCTCCTCGTAGATCCTGGTTTTTCTTTGGTCCAGGTTGTTCCTTGGGATCTCAGCCTTTTGGCTCATCTCTACAGTTATACATGTTCTTTCTCTTGAGACAAACAAAAGCAGAGATAGTGCTGCCATGGAAAAGTGGCATCATAATGCTAAGAAGCAAAATATCTCTCCGGTAGAAAGAGTGGGCATGTTAAATTGGTAACTCAAATGACTGTTTGTGCATTAGTCTTTAAATGAGGATTGTGTTCGAGCCACCAAGAGTTTTTAATCAAGTAAACATTCATGGCAGCCAATAGTGATCAGAGAGGTGTTCTCATGACTCACGCACTCAGTTGTGCATTCTTCGACCCAGGTTAATCCTCCTAGTCAAATGTTTAGCTTATTGTTCAGGTTTACATAATCTCATTCTTAGTCATGCATTACATAATTTAATTCTAATAATGAGTGACTAATTGGGAACCGAGAAAGCTTATGAGTTAAGACGTGTTACTCATATTCACTCAGTGCCTTCCGAAGGCAGCACCCTTTTCCTTCCTCTTCCTGAGGTATGAGCTTAAATGGGACTGTCAACTCCATAATGGACTTTCTCTGACAACCAAGTAGTGATCACGTGACCCACTCCTTCCTGTGAGCACAAATCTTACCTGAGTCATCACAGATCGCAACAGATAACAGAAGCTGATCTGTACGTGTGCTGATGCTAAGCCGATTAGCTAAAACTCTCCTACCCAGCGGGCAAGACCCTACAACGTTCAAGCCTCTTTTTCTTTCTCAAACCTGCTCCCTGAGCTTCCCAAGGTTTTGTGTGATGACCCAGATTAATTTTATAAATTATGTGTATCTGACCAAAACTTACGGCAATCCCATCAATGTGTTTCTAATCTTTTAAAAACTGGTATTTAATTGAAAATTATAATAGCATTTTATCCAATTTGACTTAGAACTCATTAGCAGTATAGACTTTCCAAACACTCAGTATGTTATTTGTGGATAGCTGCTTGGAAATAGCAGCTTGAATCCTCTGATACCCAACCATTTAGGAACAAAAGAAAAAGATTACAAAAATAAGCTAGCTTTTTTAGAGCAATTGTAAGAATTCTAAGTATAGGAACAAAAGCAACTTTCTGTCAAGGCTTGATGCACGCACTACAGAGAATTAAATTTTACTGTGTATTTTAATATCTATTTATCCCTATATTGATTAACTGATTCTTCAGTAGGTTATGCTTTTTCTTATATAACAAAATTCAGAAAAATCTAAATATTTTCTAAATCCAAAAATGTAAATATACAGTAGATAATACATATAAAAACAATATATAAAAACAAAAATAACTGCAATAAAGGAGCTTGTCATACATCCCAGAACTTGAGGAGTAGACCTCAAAGGTTAAAAGGTTATTTTCAGTTAGTAACCTCCAGACCAGCCTGCCTCAAAAATAAATATATAAGTAATAAGAAAGAGAGGGAGGAAGGAGGAAGTTAAAAATTGATACAGCTATTGTTAAAGATATACTGATCTCAGAATTTTGTTTCTCTTCCTGAACCAGGGAGCCTGCGTAGGACTGACCCAGGCCTTCTGTATATATGTTACAGCTGTGTAGCTTGGCCTTGTGGGACTCCTAACAGCGAGAGCAGAGGCTGTCCCTGGCTCTTTTTGCTGGTTTGGGGGCCCTTTTCCTCATACTGGGTTGCCGTGTCTAGCCTTGATATGAGGGGAGGTGCCTAGATTTACTGCAACTTGATATGTCATGTTTGGTTGATACCCATGGGATGTCTGCCCTTTTTATAAGAGAAATCTGGGAGAAGCGGGGGACCTGGGGCATGGGGGACTGGAAGCAGAGGAGGGAGGAGACACTTCAGTTATAGTATTTTTTTTTAAAGAATTTAAAGGTGCTTTAAAAGAACAAAAAATTTTGTTCCTCTTTAAAATGACTTCTTTATCATATTAATTTTTAATGAGATTATATATGTCACTGATGGGTGCTTGTAGTTTAAAAAAAAAAAAAAAACTCTGGGAAACAATGATTCATCCTATGGCCTGACAGGAATCCTTCCAGACGGAAGGAGAAAACTTTGTCGTGAAATACACGGTGAGTAAACACTTAGACTCAGCGTCTGTCAGACATGCTTGCTTCCTGATACTACAAATCAACCCCCAAAGCACGTCCTTTTACAGAATTAGCATCCATATGACTTGTTGGGCCTCCGGTGATTGCTACAATGGGTTTGGATATTTGGGTTTGGAGATTTTGGGGAAGGGTGTTTGGTTTTGTTTTATTTAATTAAATTATAATTATATAATTCTACCCTCTCTTTTCTTATATCCCACCCATGCCACCTAACCCCTCAACTTTATAGCTTCTTACTCTGTAATTATTATTGTTTCGCATGTATGAAATAAATACATAAATCTCACGTCCCAAGCCCATTTAGTGTTGTTTGTATGTATATATTTTTGGACTGACACCTGGGATTGGATAGTCAATTAAGGGACTCTTCTGTGGGGAAGACTAATTCTTGCTCTCTCAAAGGTCTTGTGGGTCTTCACCTCTGTAAGCCATCCCCACCCACACTGGCAGATCAACTGGTGTTGTCACTGGTCATGTCTTATTTGAGCAGCCCCATAGTTGTGATCTCATGAGGGTACCTACATAATTTATCTAAAAGCAGCAGAAACAATGGCCTTCTGACAGTTGTAACAAAGTTATCTCAAAAATTACACTAAACTTCCACACAACACTGAGTGTAATTTTGTCTAAATTTTTCAAGAAAACTCAGGAATTAATAATTACATACTCTCTAATTAAGATACATACCAAATGCCAGGCATGGTGGCTCATGCCTTTAATCCCAGCACTCAGGAGGCAAAGGCAGGCAGATCGTTGTGAGTTCGAGGCCAGTCTGGTCTACAAACTGAGTCCAGGACAGGCAAGGCTATACAGAGAAACTCTGTCTCAAAAAACCAAAAAAACAAACAAACAAACAAACAAAGATACATACCAAGTAAAATGATTTGCCTAGTCATTTTAGAGTTACGAAGAAAAAAAGTGAGCATATATAGGGGAGGAGGTCCCCCTCAGTCACAGACATAGGGGAGGGGAATAGGGTGGAAGCAGCAGGAGGGAGGGAGGAATGGGAAGATACAAGGGATGGGCTAACAATTGAGATGTAATATGAATAAATTAATTTTAAAAAGAAGAAAAGTGATGTACGCCTCGGTTATAGTTGTCAGTGCATCGCTGTGAATAGATAGCCTATGGGTACCTGTGCTTAATTGATCTGCTGGTTCACTGAAGGTTTTTCTTTTGCTGACAGCCAGGGCTGTACAATGGCACTGGTCCGGGAGCCAGCAGATCAGACATCAGCTCCACAGTGTCCCAGGGGAAAACTTTCAGTCTTTTTCAACTCTCAGGTTTTTTTTTTTTCATCTGTAAAATAGAATAAAAATATCTTCTGGCCTGCCCTGCTGGATTGTCGAGGGAACGAGAGAACACGGTGCATATGAAAGCATTTTGGAGATGCAGAACATTAGTGATACACTTTTTCTCAAGTGGTAGCTGAGAGTCTCCTGATTTAAACCCACATTTTCAGAAACTAAAGCAATTAGTCATGGCGGTTGAGATACACCCCAAAGCTAAATTTGACATAAAAGCATCAAGTTCAAAGCCACAAACATGCGCCCTGTCCTTAGGCATAGAAAATTAGTCCATGCCTCCTAGAGCTGAGGTCAGTCAGTTGGAGCCTCAGGATGTTATCAGCAGCATCCTAATGATAGTCTGCTTCAGCTGTGGACCAGTTTTCCTCTGACCCCAATATTCCATTTTCAGCTGTCACAGGTGGAAAGCCTAGGACGCTGGTTGATAAGAAAAAATGAGACAGAATCTAAACACCTGGGGTGTGGACACTTTGGTCAGGCTAAGACTCTTAGAGGTTTTCAGCCATAGTCCTTGCAGTATGTTTGAATAACACTGAGTGGTTTAACACTTTAAGTGGACAAGGGATGTGGGGTGGGGGGTGGCCCTTCTAGGGCATGACTTATGCAAAGGGATTGTGAGGAAAGGAGCCTGCTTGAGAATGTGTTGCAACGGCGACCTCATCGTCCGGGGTTAAAATTTCGGCTTTTAAAATTCCAGGCATCAAAGCAGCAAGACAGGTTTCTATGAATGACCTGAGACTTGTCCCTACCTCTGCCACGTTGCAGCCACACTATATCTGGACGCTAAGATATGGGCACAGGACTTTCGGTATTTCCACTAACAGCTTGGTTTGCACCTCTAGATAAAGATGCCGGGGGGGGGGGGTGTCCAACTCTCATTTACCACAAGGCTCCTTTGTATTTTTCCACTTGCCTTCTATATTGTATAACACGACAATTAAATAGCATAGATCCCCCAGATCAAAGGCCAGCAATACACTAGAACAAATCTGCAAGGAGAAAATAATGGAGAAGCAGAAATTTTAATAAAAGCCAATCATGAGGAGGAGGAGGAAATATTATATTTAACTTATTTTACTTCTTGTAGGCTCCTGCCATCTGTTCATTTATCCTTTACTCCATTATTGTAGCCTTTGTTTTATAAAATAGCAACTAATTAAATATGTGGCTGCCTCTCATAGTAACTCAAAGTGTGTGTGTGTGTGTGTGTGTGTGTGTGTGTGTGTGTGTGTGTGTGAAAACAGAATTACTATATTACTTTCTCACAGCCACGACTTTTACAATTAGGTTATTGTTAGCAGAGGCCTACTGAAGCTGTGGCTTGCCCAAGAATTTTTCTAGTCAATATAAAATTCAAATCATTTTTAGGGTCTCTACAAGTGCTGGTACTCTATGCCTTTATTTCAAATAACAAAAGGAAGAATATAGCTCTCGACCTGACAGGGATGGAATCAGTGTACCTCATGTCATGTAACTGAATACACAGAAACTTAACTTTACCAGTTTATTTTTGGCTCTTCATCCCCTTAATGATCTCTCTTGATTTTACTTATTCTTTGGTGACTGCCTAGCTAGCAAAAAAAATAAAAAAATAAAAAATTTAAAAAGGAGAAGGGTCAATTAGATGACATTGAACAACAACAACAACAAAAAAAAAAAAATAGCAGGTAAGCAACACAGAAGCTCTAGTTGTAATCCAGAACCCTGTTGACGAAACTGTTAAAAGGTGTTCCGTGCCTGTTTTACAATAAATGTTTTAACCCTTAGAACATGTCATGAGGGATCCTGGATGTCATTTTGTTTTCTAACTAATGAATGCGTTTAACATCTTGGACTGGGGATAGCTTTGATAAATACTCCAACCCATGGAAGAGAAGAAAGGCAGTCAGCAACAGCCTGTTCCACTCCTTGGTGCTACTCGTTGGCCTCAATTCTGACCTAGAAGGCATATCTTCAAAGTTGAACATTAATTTAAAGTCTATTCCGGGTCAGCCTTTGGCATCTGTGCAGAGAAGACCTATTAACGCCAACCTCAACAGAAATAAGCACACAGGCATTAGCAATTGGCCCAAGATCCTCAGTCATTTCACACGAGATAAATATTAGCAAGGCCTAAGTCATGAACTTTCCAACTCAAAATTGAGGGCAAATAGCAACTCTAAAACATTAGAGTGAATAATGGTCCACCCCAAAACACAGTCCAAACTTATTTCTCAACAGAGTAGACATACTTCTAACATAACAAACTGCATTAGAAAACTCCAAATGCATGTAATTTATTTCAACTCAGGAAACATCACTGTGAAGCAGCCTCTGTACCTGACACAACTGAAGATAGCCACAAGGTTCGTTTTTGAGTTATGCAAAACTTTCATTATCCAAAAGACAACAATTAGTTGGAAATATTTAAAATGTGACAAGACTCCTAGTAGGTGAATCTTCAACATACTTTCAAATATCTCCATAAATGGAGATTCTTATAGGGTTATCAGGAGGACAGAGGATAACCCTGCCAGTGAAACATTGCAGAGCGAAGTTTATACTTATTTTTCAATATCAAAAACAATGCAAATTTTAATCAGCACATAGTGTCAGACAGAGTGAAAAGGAAGTCCTCGTGGTCCGTATATAAACAGAGATGTGGTGGGGTTTTTTTGGGGTTGTTTGTTTGTTTGTTTTTGCATCCATGCTGCAACTGGATTGGACGTTTCTGAAGTCCTTCCTAACCTCATAAGGGATAGGTCCAAAGTAAAAGTCTGTCTCGTGTAGCTTTCAGAGAGAGTCATGTTCCCGGTGAGCAAGCGCTCCTTCTGCTGGAAGGCATGCTGATACTTTAACGGTGAGAGTAAGTGATGAGGGGAGTGAAGCCAGGACTGGGCAGGAGCAGCACCCAGGAGAAACTGATCCAGCTACAGGACAGGTGTCCAAGTCTATAGTCAAGCAGCCAAAGGTCCGCAGAGCACGGCCATCTCACGTCGGATTGCAGCAGGCAGCTGAGTTCCAGGCCCGCTGAACCTCACAAAATGAAAAGCCCTAACACAAAGAAAGGAAAATCCATAAAACCTTTATCAGGCTGGGTCCCAGAAGGCAGTTTCGGTCACACACCCAGGTTTGAGTAAATCAAGGGGGTTTGACAAAAGGGCACAGGACTTTTCAAGGTATGGAATTCAGCTTCAAAGCAAAACGCGATAATCTGGTACACACCTAGGCCATTGTCGTCCTTTGGCTGTCAAGGGGAAACCTGAATAAACCCAGCTTCACTTGGTTTTGACTATTTGTTTTTTATCACTGAGTTTAAAGATCCATAGAGAGGCGGTACACTCCCGTTAACTCCGCTACAGACAACAGTTCTGACGGTGGGTCATAACGGTAACTGTGACTTGGGCTGTCTTTTCAGTAACTTTGCTGCAACTCAAAGGGGTTGAAACCACTGGCCACTTATCTGGGCCTGCACGAGTATCTAGTGATGACCTTTTAATGTCACTGGGCTAAATTTCCACCTTCCAAGGTGCCATTTTCTGAGCAAGCATCCTTTGAAGAGCTAGCTGTGAGGTCTGATTATGCGGGTGCAGACCATGAATTACCTCACTTTTCCTTGCCTCCCACACCTCAGACCATCCCGCTTCTTTACCCGATAATTATCCTCAAATGCTCAGGAAGGTGGCACCGAGACTTGCTTTCCCATCTCCACAGATGGCCACTTCATTAGACGAGGTTTCCCCTTCAGTAAAGCCTGTCCCTCCATCGACTGACTTATTGCTAGAGAGGCAAAAAGCTCAATCACATTTAAGCCACATGTTGAGAAGAAAACAAAAAAAAACAAAAAACAAAAAACTAAGGCCTGGACTCTAGATGCTGAGGACCACTTAGAGAAGAACTCTGACCTCAATGGACCTCAAAGGAGCTCCAAGTGGAAAAAGTAGAGCGGTTATAGAGACTCATGTATAATTCGGTCTCTTCCTGGAATCTCCAGCAAGAGCTCCTAATGGTCAACTCTAGCTGGAAGTAGAAAGACCAAACAGCCATAAGCTTAGAGCTAGGCTGTCCTAACCAGACTTATTTTCAAGCCTCCTTCCCGTCCTTCCACTACTTCCTGATCTGTTTGCAAAGCTTATGATATGCTTGGAAGATTTAATTATCAAGAGCATTTAGAAGCTCCACCTCAACGGTTGAGATCTTAACTGCTAAAATCTTTCTTTAGATGCATGTTTGTAATGTGACCTTTGTGTTGTTCTTCCTTGAGTTTTGTCCTGCGGGAAGAAGCACAATGCATGTGAATTGCCATACATTTTAACAGGAAGTAGCCCCAGGAGTTCAAAGTTCACTACAGTGATAAAGAGAAGAAAGAATGAGACACATACTCTAATGAAGGCAATCCCACTAACCACATAGCTTTCCTTTTCTATATAACAACTCTGGGACTCTTGATTCCCTGTTCCCAAAGAGACTTTGAAGAAATAACCCTTCTATCTTCTTCAGGGCTAGCCTTTGAATAGTTTCCTACAACTCTCATTTTGCAAGTGCTGGCCTTTGAGAAGTAGGCATCCTGGTCTTATTCTGGTAACAATTACATATAGATCAATGTGGAGAGACATCCTATTGAGACTTTAGGTGAGAAAAACATGGGAGAATGGGGAAATAGAAGGATCCAGAGGGTTCTAGAAGCCTACAAGAAGAACATTATGATGAGTGGATCTGGGCCCAGGGGTCCTGCTCAGACTGTGACACCAGCCAAGGACAATACGTGCAGTAAACTTCCAACCCCTACCCAGATCTAGCCAATGGATGGGACATTCTCCACAGTTGAGTGGAGAGTGGGGTCTGACTTTCACACGAACTCTGGTGCCCCATATTTGACCACTGCCCCTTGATGGGGAGGCCTGGTGGCACTCAGAAGAAGGACAGCAGGCTACCAAGAAGAGACTTAATACCCTATGAGCATGTACAGGGGGAGAAAGTCCCCCTCAGTCACAGACATAGAGGAGGGGAGTAAGGGGAAAATGGGAGGATACAAGGGATGGGATACCATTGAGATGTAACAAGAATAAATGAATAAAATATAAAAAAGAAGATCAGGATTGATGTGAAAGGCAAGTCGGTGTGCAGACTGCTGTCCGCAAAAAAGGAAATAGCAAAGAAGAAGCTCATGATGCAATAGGAGCTTGGACTTTACATATCAGGGCAGGAAGTGGGTGGTGGTATAGGCCGTCTATAAAGAGGGAAAGGTAAATAAACTGCAATGGGTGCGTTTTTTACACCGAGGCCTGAAGCAACACAGAAGAATGGGCAGTTACAGCCCCTTGGGCTTCAACCTGAGAGATGAACTACCTGATTTTTTATTGATGATGAAGCATGTCATAGGGGAAGGGACTACAAAGAGGAGACTAAAGTAATGTGTCCCTATTCTGAGGGAAACTCCAAACCCATTCCAGAACCTTCTACTTCCTCCTACAGCTTAGCTCCTGGACTTCTTCCTCCTCCATTAAGCTCACTGACCACAAATAAGGCGCGCCGTCCCAAAACTCATAGGATGCACGTGGCAGTGCTTGCTTGCCCTCTTCACTTGAGTGTTGGTATTAGACAGTAAAGGACATCACAGCGAGGGCCCACAGTGAGCGCCATGTGGTGCATCATTCTGGAGAGACTTGGTGTGAATCATTAAACGTGCTTGCGTACTATTTTCTTTGTACTCCTGATGAAAGATCCAAAAGCCTGTGTGGACCCCCTAACTTTTTGTATTTGGTTGCATTGACTTCAGGGTGACTTGGTCAATTAAATGTAAGTGGATCCTAAACGAGATGTTAAGATTCTATACCTCATCAGTACTAATGAAACATTATTATCCACAGTGGTGGATCCATACAGCCTGACCAAAAAATAAAAACAACCCAGGCCTTCTTTGTCAGTCTTCCCTGAAGTATAGTCAGAGAGCTTGCAAAGTATCAAGACACATTTAGGATACAAATGTAACTCGGGCCTCTGAGGCTGAGACTATCTGAGACAGAGGAGGAAAAGGGAACACCCAGCCTTGTCTAACCTGGTGGGAAATTCTCTTCCATCCAGCACAAAGCGTAACAGTGTTTCTGCTGGCTCACAAATAACTCTTGACATGAGAAACTAGTGGCCTCCGTGGACCTCCCGCATACCTGATTCCAACGTAGAGATGAGCAGCTTATTGTGTCCGTACTCCATGAGCATGTACTGTGCACTAAGCATTAGCCTCCACCTTGTAATTGGTTTCAGAGTGATGGGTAGGTATAATATATACTTTACAGTAAGTGGTACCCTAAGGGGCCTTGAGGCTGCATTTCTGCCATGCTTCTTATAATGGCGTATCACGGGACTGGTTGTAAATGAGGTTATAAATGTTCAGCGAGTCTAAGATATATCTTATCTGTTTTTACTACTCACAATCTAGAAAATCTTCATGATGACCAAAATGGCTAACTATGAGTGGGAACCTATTACAGCTAGCAGCTAGTACCCAGGAAACTTAGCACATGGGCCAAGAAGGAAAGGACATTACAGTGGAATTAAAAAAAAACAACAACTCGCCAGTTGATGCCATAAAGTCTGTGGTTATCATCCTAAGTAGTTTCTTTGAAATAAACGTGCTTACCAAATTCCCCCCACAAAAGGCAGTCACTGGGAAAGAAAACAGACCATTAAATGTTGTAAAGGCACGGTCAAAAAGAATGCTTACGACCCCGGAAATGAAAGAGTCTTGAAAAAGAGGAAAAGGCAAAGAATGGGGAAGTAAAAATTCCTAGAAGAAAAAGAAATCTGCCTACGGCACCAGCTTCAGCTAAGGCTCACTCTGGAAATAAGGTCATGAGGAAAAAGATGTGTTTTCTTTAACTTTGTCCAGCCGAGACATTTTCTTTCTTCTGTGGTAACAGTAGCCTGAAATTCAGGCAACCCTACTGACTTAAATGCCCTCGCTATAACAAGATGCTGAGATAAGCCAATTTTAGGAATAAAAGTTTTGTCTTGGGCCATGGTTCCAGATGTGTGGCATCTGTGACAAAGCAGAACGTCATGGAGAAGCACATGGCAGCAGAAACTTGTTCCCTGTCGTAGCCTGGGGCAATGACATAAGCGGTAAGGGTCCAAGGCAGCCTATATTCCCTTCAGGGAAATATATTTCCTTAATATCCCAAGTTCTTTCCACAGTCTCCACCTCCTAAATGTTTCAGTTGCCTTTTTATAGTACCATAGAAAACATACCTTGAGCATGTGGGCCTCTCCAGGCTATGTAAGACCTAAGGCATAATACACATTTGTATTTGAAAATAAACTGAGGAACGGGAGTCCAGGTGCTCAGCAAAGTACTAGATACTTAAGATCCCATGTCCCATTGACATCATATTTCAACTGTGGGAAATAACTTCAAGGTCATTAAATATTTTAAGATACTTGCTTATACTCCACATTTGCCTGCCTTCCTACTGGGGCTATGGTTAGCATTTTCCATCCCAAACAAGAACGTCTATGACTTACATGAAAGACCAGCCCTGAAGTCGGCTGCAGTGTGGAAGCATACCTCCAATTATGAGGCTAGACATCTTCAATTAATCTTCAAAGAACTATTTTTTTTTTCAAAATCCATGGAGGTATACGGTCTGAATTTCAGGACAGCACAGTGTACTTTAAGTTTCATTTCTAAACCAAGTGTGCGTCCTTAACTTCTTTTATCATACAAAATGTACACACAGTAGACGGCTCTCTGAGGCCCTTGCTGATCCCTGCTCACAGTTCAGCAGGGGGGCA
The DNA here is from genome assembly GCF_964271855.1 of Acomys minous. Lineage (NCBI taxonomy): Eukaryota > Metazoa > Chordata > Mammalia > Rodentia > Muridae > Acomys > Acomys minous. Next base: position 101,394,375 of record NC_140490.1, read on the forward strand.
TCTTCCAAGCCAAGATCATAAAGTAAACGGTACAATTCATGAACGCCGTTCATACTTAATCGCGTCAAGCACTGCATCTCCTTTTTCTGGTAGTTTCTATTTTAATTTTCTTCTGTAGCATTCAAAAGTAAAAAAGCAAATAAAACACATTTATGAAAACTCTCTCCGAGTATTTTGTAACTGGAGCTACATGACTTTCCCACGCTGGCCAGTCTTTCTGAAGACAGCTTAAATTATTCAAACTATAAGTCCTTCTTGGCTTCTCCAGTGTGAGGCAGCCGTTGCTGGGTTGTACATACCACATCCTGTAAGCCAATCTGATAAATCCCCTTTCAATAGTGTGTGGATGGCTGGGAAACTGCCCACCTATAATCCCAGCACATAAGACAAGAGGAATCCATCCAGCAAGATGGCTACAAGTTCTGAGTTCATCAACGGTGCTGCCTCAGTATACAAGGAGAGTAATAAAGGAAGACACCCAGTGTCAATTAAGTCTCCACATGCCCCTGTGTACACATGTACCCACACACATGTGAACAAGTACACATATGCACATACCACTGTGTGTGTGTGTGTGTGTAATTTATAGGAATACCATAAAAATCCAACAGCATCAAATTCCTTAACAGTGTCTGTGGTGGTTTAAACGAGAATGCCCCCAGGAGCTCATATATTTTGAATGCTCGGTCCCCAGTTGGTGGAACTATCTGGGAAGGACTGAAAAGTATGGCCTTGGTGGAGGAAGTATCATTGAGACTGGCTTTGAAGTTGCAAAAGTGCACTCTCCCTCCTCTCCCTCTCTTCTCCTCTTCTCCTCTTTTCTCTTTTCTTCTTCTTCTTCTTCTTCTTCTTCTTCTTCTTCCTCTCTCTCTCTCTCTCTCTCTCTCTCTCTCTCTCTCTCTCTCTCTCTCTCTCTCTCTCTCTCCCTCTGTCTGCTTTAGGCTTATGGATAGACGTGAAGTTGTCAGCTACTGCTCCAACACAATGCCTGCCTGCCCATGCCTGCCTGCCCGCCTGCTTCCATGCTCTCTGTCATGACAGTCACAGACTCGAATCCTCTGGATCCATGAGCTCCCAAATTAAGTGGTTTCCTTTATAAGCTGGTCATAGTGTCTCCTCACAGCAATAGAAAAGGAACGAGGATAGTGCCCACATGTAAAATAGCATCATGATGCCTTCTGTCTCCACTGACACAGATGGTAATGAACATCAAACATGTGCTCAGTAGACAGTCACAGTTACCATCTAAAACTGCCATTTAATAAGCTTTCAGTTCAAAAGCAGGGCGGAAAAAAAAAAAGCAGGGCGGAGCCTGCTGATGCTGAGAACACGCTGACAGCAGTTAGCCTGAGCATCATCATTCATGGTGTGTATTTTGTACCTTTTTCACCCATCAAACTCCACAAGGCAGATACAGGAGCACTTTCATAGCGGCTTTGTATTGCTTCCCTAACAACTCATGACAAATTTAAGAGAGGTGACCAACCCAAATGTATCGTCTTACTATTCTGCTGGTCTAAAAACCAAACAGAGATCTCACCAGGCTGCAACTATGGCGTCCCCAGAGTGGTGTACCTTGCTGGAGTTATATGGAGGAATGTTTTTTTTTGCTCGTTGATGTAGATGGCAGAAATTGGCACCCAGCTGTTGTAGGGCTGAACGTCTTACTTCCTTGTTGTTACTAGATCATTCTGGTCCTTAGGCTGCTTACATCTTTGAGTCTTGAACTCTCCTTCCCTAAAAGCCAGTTTCCTTGAGGGTGGGTCCCTATCATGTTTCAACTACCTACTTCATGTGCATACTAGCTTTTCGGATTGCTCTGATTAGATAGCTGACAAAAAAAAACCAACTTAATGGGTGGCAGGTTTATTCCAGTCCGCAGAGTCAGAGGGTCCAGTCCACCATGGAAGGGAAGAGATGGCAGAACAGCAGGTTTCCCACTGCGGTAAGCCAGGAAACAGAGAAAAGATGGAGGCTGGCATCTTTTACTTCATTGCTTTTCCCTGTTAGGCCATTCAGTTGCCACACCTGGCCTTCATCCTCTTCTTTCGGTTAATCCTTGTCAGAATGGCCCTTACAGACACACCTAGAGGAATGCCTCAGTCTTCATAGGCGTAGGTGAAATCCAGTAAAGTTAGCAGCGAAGGTTAACTTTGATCAGAAAGAGGACCCCTTTTGAGAGTTTAACACAAGTGGAAACTAGGCCTAGTTAAATAATGCAGGATACTCTCCCCATAGAAGTCTGCAAATTACATATTACATCTGAAGATTCTCCTTATCAACACACTCTCAAGTTCCAAAGAAGCATACCATAAGCAGCATTGGCTGGGTATGGAAGCCATACAGGCTACCACCATTGCTTTACTTGCCCACCAGAACTTGATGGTAAAACCCTATTGCTGGTGCCACCGCACACTGGTCACACAGGCTATGGAAAAAAAAAAAATCAAGTCAGTGCTGACTAGGAAGCTTCCTCCCTCATAGCCCTGGAAGGTGTCAGGGGCTGCTGCACGGCAGGGACATCATCGGCAGACTGGCCAAGCTGTGATCGGTGTACAGCAATAATGGCCGCCGTGGAAAAATATGCTCAAGGGTGCAACAGTGGCACTAGAGGGAGTGGCCAACTGCTTTCTACTGGCATGTAGCCCTGTTGCACAGTAGGCAAGACAAACCTGGCACTCTAAAGCTGAATAAGAACCAATAGTTGGGGAGCTGGTAGGCACCAGGAGTGAACCTACAACTATTATTTTGCTAAATGAACATTAGTATCAAATTGCCTTCTGAACTAGTAGATCTCCAGCCGTAGATTTGTATAGCTGTCAGACCTTACCAGACACGTTTCTTTGTGCAGTTAGAGGAGGTTAACAAAGAAACTCCCAGCTGACCTGAGTGCAAAGAATAAGTAAACGAGAAGGGTTCAGCCCTCACGTGGGACATCTATATCACATGGACCATCTTGAAATCAGAAGGAAAAAAAAAAAAGATTGTAAGAGCCAAAGGTCTGGCAGGGCTAAGGCAAACCAGTCTTCTGGACCTTATAGGACCACGGCTCACATGAACTTAGGGCAGCTGTGGTTGTGTCCCGATACCTGACACAATGTCAAGGCAGCCACCATTCTAGCACGGAATGGTAAAAGGGCCAGTTCATGAGCTCCCATCCCTAAGTGAGCTACGGACAGTCGATGGTTTGGGGGGAAAAGATAACCAGTTTCATCTAAAGGTCGGATTCTGGTAGGTCTGCCACACTTCAGTGATGGCCCCATACCCAGAAGCATATGGACAGAATACACTGGAGTTTGTGGGTTATTAATTTTTTTAAGAGACCAGAAAATTGGAAAAGAAAGGAGGTGGAATAAATCTGTGGGGAATGAAGGGTATGAAATTCTAAATAATAATAATAATAATAATAATAACAACAACAACAACAACAATAATAATAATACCAAGAAGAGACTTGATACCCTATGAGCATATACAGGGAGAGGAGGTCCCCCTCAGTCACAGTCATAAAGGAGGGGAGTAGGGGGAAAATGGGAGGGAGGAAAGAATGGGAGGATACAAGGGATGGGATAACAATTGAGATGTAATATGAATAAATTAATGAAATATATTTTAAAAATAATGATAATGTTTATTTTTAAAAGATGTTATGAGACTAATTCATCTTTTATGGTTTGGAGGCATTTGTGTAAATTTATTAAAACATAGGGTAAACTATACACACTGTGTGTAAATATACAGTACCCCAGTTGGCTTTTTAACTTGCCACATGCCAGGGTCATCTGTGAAGAATAAACTACAATTAAGAAGAAATGGCTCCTTAGCCTGGCAAGCCTGTGGGGCGCTTCTCGGCTTTGACTGAGGTGGGAGCTCAGCCTACTGGAGGCAGTGCCACTTGGGGCAGGTAGTCCTGGGCCATGTAAGAAAGTGGACTGAACAAGCCAATGAGCCATGTTCTCCCGTGGTTCTGCTGAATCCATGAGTCCAGATCTCTGCCTTGAGTTCCTGACTTCCCTCAGTAATGGACTGTGGGTTGAGAGACACAAAAAATAAACCCTTTCCTCCCTAAGTTGTTTTTGGTCACAGCAATAGGAAGCAATGTAGATATAGGTTTGTAATAAAATACACATGAGGCCAGGCGTGGTGGCACATGCCTTTAGTCCCAGCACTTGGGAGATAGAGGCAGGCGGATAGCTGAGAGTTCGAGGCCAGCCTGGTCTACAATGCGAGTCCAGGACAGCCAAGGCTACACAGAGAAACCCTGTCTCGAAAAACCAACCAACCAATCAATCAATCAATAAATAAATATATAAATGAGGGGGAAGGGCAATTTTTAAAAGAATAGATTCAGTTATTTTTTTTTCAGGGTTTCCCCATATTAGAAGCCAAAGTTTAGCTGCATCTCAACTGATTCTGTTCTAATTTCTCCTAAAGCATACTACCATAAACGTTGCCTTTTCCTTTCCTAAACTGGGAGTGGTGGCGCATGCCTTGAATGCTCTACACTCGGGAGGCTGAGGCAGGAAGTTCATGGGGAGTTTGAGAGCAGGGGAATGATGTACCTAAACTCCGTCTGAAGAAGACTGGGCATCAGCTCCCCAATGATGGAGGGCCACAGGTTTGTTATGCTGCACCCATGTTATCTCACCAAATAATTTTCCTCTAAAGATACATTAACAATCTGATATGCATGAGATTAATGTTCATTTGAGACACCAGGCGTGGTGGCACACGCCTTTAACCACAGCACTCGGGAGGCAGAGGCGGGCAGATAGCTGTGAGTTCAAGGCCAGCCTGATCTACAAAGCGAGTCCAGGACAGCCAAGGCTACACAGAGAGACCCTGTCTCGAAAAACCAAAAATAAAACAAAAAGCAAAAAATATTTCATTAAGACAGGATTTGATCACTTTTTGTGGTCTAGAAAATACAAAATTTTTAGACTCATTCCTGTCAGTTGAATTTAAAGGTATAATTTAAATTTATTTTAGCATAAGAGGTAAACATTATTAAGCCACTTATTATGTTGAAATTGTCTCTTGGTAGTTCAGAGAAATATGTTACTAGAAGGCAAATTGTGAATCTCTGTTTATATTCTGAAAACAGTCATCCTCTTAAAACATATGAGACTCCTGGTTAAAGGAAAAAACATTTAAACAAAGTACTCATTAAGCAAATGTAACGCTGTAACTTTAAGTTGGTCATACACAGAATTCATAGAGCATGCTTAATGCCTGGCCATGTCCAGATGCTTATAAGACTAGCATGCAAGTGTATTTATTGGACAAGAATGGTGGTGCACATCTTTAATCCTTGCACTCATAAGGAAGAAGCAGGTCAGTAGCTCTATGAGTTCAAAGCCAGCCTGGTCTACAGCATTCCTGGACAGCTAGGGCCACATAACAAGATCCTGTTTTGGGGGAGGGGGGTGTTTTTTATTTTGGTTTGGTTTGGTTTGGTTTGGTTTGGTTTTTGGTTTTTCTGAGACAGGGTTTCTCTGTGTAGCCTTAGCTGTCCTGGTCTCACTTTGTAGACCAGGCTGGCCTCAAACTCACAGCAATCCTCCTGCCTCTGCCTCCCAAGTGCTGGGATTAAAGATGTGTGCCACCACCACCCTGTAAGATGGTTTTTGTTGTTTGTTTCTTTGTTTTTCTGAGACAAGTTCTTACTGTGTAGATCTGTCTGTTCTGAAATTCACTCTGTAGGCCAGGCTGGCCTAGAACTCACAGAGATCTACCTGTCTCTGCCTCCTGAGTGCTGGGATTAAAGATGTGCATCACCACTCCCAGTGAGACTGTTTATAAATAAATAAATAATAAATTTTAAAGTTATTTTATTAAATTTGAAGTTTTAATATACTTTATCTTGCTATAGCAAGATGTCATAGACTTTATAGAGAAAACAAATATATTGCTTTCATTTCTGGAGACTTAAGAGTCCAGTATCAAGGTGCCAGTTTCTGATTAAGAGCTTCTTGCTACATCATTTATCCTGTGAGAAGAGTGGGCGAAAGAAAGCAAAACACAAAAGAACAGGATGTGTGTGGTGGGGGGAGGGGTTGGCACAAGCATTTTCATCTTAGCATTCAGAGGATGAGGCGATCAGGTTTCTAGTTTAAGGCTAGCCTGATCTACATAGTAATCATGAGGCTAGACAAGGGTACGAGTGAGACTATGTCTTAAAACAAAAATGAATGAATGATTGAATGACTGAATGAGAAGTGAAAGAAGGAAATAGGAGGGGAGGGGAGGGAGCAAAGCGAGGCTGATCTCACTTTTATAACAACACACTCTTACAAGAGCTAACACAGTTTCACAAATACATCGCTCCATTCTTGAGGGCAGAGCCCTTATGAGCTAATCAATGCTTACAAGGATTAAGTTTTTTAATATACAGTCCTTTTGTGAATTGCAAATAAATCAATATTACCTGGTTTCAAAAGTCGAGTACTAGAGTTCTGAGTAGATGTAGAATGAATAAAGACATTAAAAACGTTTAAGAAGAAAATGAAGGTTGAGAAAAATTGTCTGACATCTCTATCTAGTCAGAACTGAGTGGGAAAACACAAAGAGAAATCAAAGTCTTTGGGCCCTGGGTTTGCAACGATGAAGGCAATGCAACCCAATGCTCGACTGGCATATTTTAAATATTTTAAATCCAATCTCTTCCATATATCATCTATTTGCTTTAAGCAAGCCACTTGATAGCTCTGAACCTCAAGTTTCTCACAAAATGAGGATGGAAACATTATCTGCATGCTGGAATGGTGGAAATTGAGATGATACTTAAAAAGCACATGGTGTCTGACAGGTTGGCAACACTCGGCTTTTCCTTGTTGTCATGATTACTGAGAACAGTGGCTGTGGAAGAGTAAGTGAAAAGAATAAAGCTCATTTTAAAGAAAAGAATTATTGTAAATGATTCCAGGCTTTCTCATGATCACCCAAGTTGAGTTGTTTTTGTTGTTGTTGTTATTGTTGTTTTGTTTTGTTTTTGTTTGTTGTTGTTGTTTTTTATTATATATACAGTGCTCTGCCTGCATGTACACCAGGAGAGGGCATCAGATCACATTATATAGATGGTTATGAGCCACCACGTGGCTGCTGGGAATTGAACTCAGGACCTCTGCGAGAGCAGCCAGTGCTCTTAACTTCTGAGCCATCTCTCCAGCCCCAGTGGGTTGTTCTTTAAAGGAGAGATAGCCTTAAGGCGTGTGATCTAAACCTCTCTCTGGAGTATGTATGTCTTCAGTCCACTAAGGAGAGAACCTGGTCGAAGCCAAACTCTGGAGCCTTCAGATTCAATAGCACTGCCCATTCAGGCTGTCTGAGGTAGTACATAGACTCCTAGTCTGAGCTATCCAGTAGCCAGTGGCCACCACTGATGATTGCCACTGAGGAAAAGATGCTTAATGTTGAAATTTTTATTTTATTAACTTGCTTTACAGTTAACTCTAATGGAGTCTAAATGCTCTCCTGTAGCTTAATTATTACCCTTGAAACAGCATAGCGCCCATTACATCCAAGAGAGACAATGTTCAGGATGCAAAGGGACCTAAACTGCAGATGCACCAGGCATCACTGAAGACAACGAGGATAGAGAGTGTGTGCAGAGCTTCTCCAAGGATAGGTTAGAACAGCAGCTGAAGCCACGATTGTTCTAGGCTTAGAGAGCCCGGCTCCTCCTTCGATGGAACTATTTATAAAGCATACACACCATGTCAGACATTTACTTAGCTCCGAAGGATGAATAAAGAAAATATGCAGATGCCAGGCACTAAGAAAATAGGTGGGAGAGATCGAAGACAAACCACTCTCTTCTAACTGGGAGGGAAGTTTGGATCCATCTGCATTTTTTAAGTCCCTGTCTTTAGATGGAGCTTGAGATAAAACAAGAAGGAAGAAGTTTGATTTCACTTCTATTTTTCTTCTATTTCACTCCCAGTGTTAACCCCTTACTAACTATATCATCCGTCTATCTTCTTCTGCAGTACCAACAGCAAAGACTATAGTCTGGGCTTTCTAGAGCATTCTGAAATCTGGCCTGAGGCTAGGTTCTAGTCACGATTACAGCTCCATTGCCAACACACACACACACACACACACACACACACACACACACACACACACACACACCAGTCAAAAACTAAGCATTAGTTAGTTTTTATTCTGTCATAAGTTGGATTTTCTAGTAGGGGATGCAAAAGTGAGTATTTGCATGAAGGGAAAATGCCAACAGCAGGCTTTTTTTTTTTTTATGCGATTGTTCAGTGGAAAATGATACATATGAGAAAGAGCAAGAGAGACAAGAAGACAAAATTTGTTGCACGAAGATAAAGATCTACATCTAACCAAATACTCATGGTTATCTGACCCCCTGTTCTGTTCCCTGGACCCCAAAGAACTCACATTTAAAAAAAAAAAACCTTGTTGTCCTGTGAATGTTCTATAAGTTACCCTTTTTCTACCTGTATTTGATGAAAACAAAAGTGTTAAATAACTTCTAGGGTCTTCTTTACATAATACAATCAGTATTCAGTTTTCTATTAAAGTACAAAAATTTTTGAAATTAAAATGTAAGTTATACAATGGTAAAATAAAGTTTTTTCTTTTATTTAAATTCATTTTAAAAATTTTATTCAATTTACATCCCAATCATAACCCCCTCCCTCATTTATTTCCATAAAATAAAGTTTAAAATGGTTTTTTAAAAAAGTAATAATAAATGTTAGCATTTAATTCTCTGTGTCATATACAACACAGATTCCTAGATGATCAGATGTTTCCTTGACCAGATGATGAACTAGATGGAAAGCCTCAGACATTATTTTTTCCAGTTACCTATTTTATTTTACAAACAAGGAAAGTGAAACAGAGATACAGTTCACTACTTAGGATCACGCAAGATGTCAGTTGCGCAAGAGGTAAGTTGCTAACCAATGCTATTTCTATATCCCATTTCTGTCTTGCCCAAATGAATCACAGTGCTCCAGGGTACCAATTACAGCACCCATGCCTTTTGTATCAGGAAGCTGCTCCCACAGAAATCAAGCCAATATTATCAGGGAGGAGACAGTCAAATGCTTCCGTGCTAGGATCCTCCTTTCACGGAAGAAGAGACCTTCAGCACAATTCCATTTTTCAACATAAAAGTATCTAGTAACACTCATTGTTAATCCACCTATCATACGTGCTGTTGTCAAGAACTGCAAAGGAACTCTCATTTATGCTTACAGGTTATTTCTTACAAAGTCTGTTAAAATGGTAGCATGCAAACCAGGCATGGCGGCACACAGCTTTAGTCCCAGCATTCTGGGAGGCAGAGTCAGGCAGATTGCTGTGAGTTCAAGGCCAGCCTGGTCTATAAAGAGAGTCCAGGACAGCCACAGCTACGCAGAGAAACCCTATCTCAAAAAAAAAAAAAAATCATGTAATGACAACCCATATGACCATAATGTCATCACAAAGCCCCAGAAAGGAATAACAAGAAAATAAGACCTAGAATTGGATTTTATTTTTTTAACGGATAAAAAAGAAATCAAAGTGAAAACACTAATCTATTAGAAGTTATGGTTCCACATTTTAGAAATTAAAAAAAATTATCCCATATGTATGGATCATATGATATTTCATACTTGGCACATTAATAATTATGTCACTTGATGTGTTAAAATTAAGCCCAAGACAAAACATTATTTAGTTTTTATTCTGTCTTAAGTTGAGTTTACTAGCAAGAGATGCTAAAGTGTATATTTGCATGCAGGGAAAATGCAAAGGGAAGGCATTTTTTGATGCTATGTTCACTGGGAATTCATACATGAGAGAGAGAGGTGTGGCAGGAAAGAGGAGAGAGAGAATTGCAGATCTCACAGAGAACTCAGGGGCTGACATGTTGTGCCCTTCAGAATAAGGCTTGAGCCCTTTTACTGCCTCGTGAGCCAGCCACAGACTCGGGGCTTCATAGACGGAAAAGGTATAATTTACATAAAGGAGATGACAAAAATTGTCATATGGGAGCACCCGGCATCTAACACTCACAACAGCTAAAACAAGTGCCTTGGCTTTGAGTCGGGATCAGGACTGCATGCCACTGGACTGGTTCTGTTGTTTGTATCAACTTGCTTTATTAATGTAGTGTTCACCTTCCCTGTCAAGGAACAGGCGCTCCAGATTCAGGACGTCTACTTCCTAAAATAATCTTGTAAGTCGAAGGACCGCCTTCTGACACCTTGGCTACCCTCAAAGCCATAAAGGATGTTCAAGGTCTCCCTGTCCTGCCCATTCAGATGTCCCTCATTAGCAGCCAATGCTCCTGTGGTCCTCCAGAGCATTGAGTTGACTTGCACCTTTGACTCTGAGAGACCTGAGCCCCAGGGACAAACATTATGACATGTATCAAATTGCCATTGGGAATGAGCAGCATTTCCTAATGTGAAATACCCCACTTCTAGGTCCCAAAGACATCTGCCAAGGTACGTTCTCTTGCAGGTGGCCACCGCCAGATGCAGTAAATTTTCTTTCACTTTGGAGAAGATATTCTTGTATATGCTTGGTGACTGGCCCCTCGAAAGCTTCCTTCAGAAGTCCTCTAGGCCTTCACAGGGCCTTCACATACCCAGGGCATTGCTACCCAAGGAGTCTCTGATGAAAAAAATGTTCTGCATCTGTTCTTTCCAATATAATACTATGAGCTACTTGTGGCTAATGTGCAACTGAAATGTGCTGATCTGGACTGAACTTTAGAAAGGTTTTCAATCTTAATGAATTTTAATTTAAATAGTCATATTAATTGAGGCTGCAGGCAACACGAGTGAATGAATTTTTGGAGTTCTGGAGCTTGTCTGTCTCATAAAGATTCTTAATTTATGGTCCTCAATCTGATTAACGGGGTGGGGGTGGGTGGTCAGCCATACGTTGCTCTGATGTGATACTTAGCAGAATATCTACATAGTTCAGTTCTCATCAGACTGGATTATGACAGATCACCAAAGAATTAATTTTGCATTTATCCAGACTCTGAATGTGGACTGGCACCTCACATGATGAAGAACCATTGTTTGGTTTAGTTTGGTTTGGTTGCTTTGATGACAGGACCTTGCTGTGTAGGCCACCGCTAGTTTTGGACTAGTAATCTTTTGCTTTAGTCTCTTGATTGCTAGAGTTACAGGTGTGAGCCTATAACCATATTACAAAGTATGTTTAATCCTCCTTGTTTGTAGCGATGAATGTTGGCGTATTTGTAAAATCTATTTTTATCTTCAGCCCCTTAAATCTCTTTCTCCCTACTCCACCCCAATCCCTTCCTATACCCCAACATCAGGTAAGAGAGAAAGGTTAATAGGTACAAAGGATGTAGTTTTCCTTAGCTGCTTCCTGCTGTTCAGGGTTGCCAGGTTCCTTGGGGTAAATCCAATCCTTGTTTCAGGATAACTCCAACTTTTTCTTGTCACACTGCATCAACAGCAACCAGGAACAGCAGCGGGGGAAGCACCAGCAGCCTTCTTCTTTCCCAGAGCCCCCAGTCACTCTTTGGGTCTGGCTTTTATCACCACTAACAAAGACCACGCCCCCACACAAGGTAATTCACAGCTAACAGACATCACCTGCCCTCTCAGGAGGCAGTTATCCAATGTAGACAATCTGGAGCAGCCCTTATATCCCACACCTGGGATTAAAACAAAGACACGTTTACATATAAACCAGAATTTCTACAATAGATGAAAGACAATGCAGCAACCAGGTCAATGGCTACATCCCACGAAACTATGTTTGGGTAAATGCATTCCAACGGAGAATGGTATCTATATACCACCCATAGCTAAAGCTACAACTTGACTGAATTTGTCATGTTGAAACCAGTCTGTATGAGTGTGTTTCTATATGTTCGTGTTATTTTATTTTGAGGGACAAGAAAAAATAGGTATAACTGTGATAGAACTCAATTTTACATCCCAGTATACAATTTTTTTTTATTCATCTAGCAATCTGTACTAGAAGCTTCTACTTAGACTTTCCCTTCAAAATAGGTCTCATCTACAAACAAGAGACACCGAGTTAGAATTCAGTGAGCACTATGTCCATTCTAATTATATTTCCAAGGACAGATAAATGACCAACAGCCATGTGTAGAGCCAGAAAAGTAGTCAGAAATGACAGTGCAAATGGCCTCTGACTTAGAACAATGAGTATACGATTTTCAACTTTACAATGGTGCAAAAGTAGTAGATGCTCAGGTAGAAACTATGCTATAGTTTTAAAGTTTTGCTCTTTTCCCAAGCAACAGCCTGCCAGCTACAAGCAAGAAACTACAGTTCCCAATCACCCTTACAAGCACAAGGATAAAAATGGGTAGTTTATAATATATTGTGTTGCCCAGATATGATGTTCATCAGGTGAGTTAAATTACATTTGTTTGAGTTATAATATTTTCAATTTATGATGAATTTATTACTATGTAACTCTATTGAAAGTCAAGGAAACACAAAATCAATAATTGGACCAATAAAGCATTACTGATATGGTAGAAACTATTACCAATAATGAGATCCTCAGGGAGAGGTGACCAATGAGTGACCTACTTCCAAATTTCCACTTAGAATTGCCTTCTTCACATCCTGTTGGGATGGGACGGGATGGGAGAATGGGGAAATAGAAGGATCCAGAAGGTCCTAGAAACCTACAAGAAACCATTATGATGGGCAGATCTGGGCCCAGGGGTCCTGCTCAAACTATGCCACCAGCCAAGGTCAATATTTGTAGTAAACTTCGAACCCCTACCCAGATCTAGCCAGTGAACAGGACATTCTCCACAGTTGAGTGGAGAGTGGGGACTGACTTTCACATGAACTCTGGTGCCTCATATTTGACCACGTCCCCTGGATGGGGAGGCCTGGTGGCACTCAGAGGAAGGATAGCAGGCTACCAAGAAGAAACTTGATACCCTATGGGCATATACAGGAGGAGGAGGTCCCCCTCAGTCACAGACATAGGGGATGGGAATAGGGGGAAAGCGAGAGGGAGGGAGGAATGGGAGGATACAAGGGATGGGATAACAATTTAGATGTAATATGAATAAATTAATAAAATATTAATTAAAAAAAAGAATTGCCTTCTTCAGTTCACTACTGGCCATGACTATCATGGTCCAGATCACTGGGAAGCAAACTCAAGTGCAGATTGCTTGCAGTAACCTGGTAGGGAAGCAACAAGACAAATACCTACCCTTGAAGGACAAAGAAACGAGAGCTAGTCATAGGATGAGATCCAACTGTGAAGGCGTGAAAACAAAGGCCTCTATGGCTTCCTAGAAAACTCTGGCACTGGCACAGTCCCTAAGGAATTCTGAATTTAGGCCACGAGATTGGTTCTTTGAGTTGTCCTCAAGTCCTAACAGCCATCCGTCCTGGAATGCAGGCTGTGTCCCTGGGGAGGAAGCCCAGACTTACACAAGGCTACTCCCTTTGGCAAAGGACAATGCCCAGAGAGAGAGGGTGATTCCTGGAGAGGAAATGGGCTGTTTGCCTCAGGAACCAACACTCCCAGCTGTTGACAGATGGCATGAGGGTCTCAGACAGAAAAGTTGATGGTGGATGCACAAGAGGCCTGTAGGGAACAGGAGCCCAGCAAACACCAAACACCCCGTGCCTGGTTTTGCCTCAACACCTGCACCTGTCTTCCTAAGCCTTCCCTTGTTTATCTGGATGCAAGCGCAGAGAGCTAAATGCTCACTGAATGCTTTTTACTAACCATTCTTGTTTCCCGTTCTATAAATTTACAGTTTTTCAAATGATATTTTTCAATATAAGGAAAGGGGAGTTTATACAGATTTCCCCCCCTGATTTTCATCAAAACAGAGAAGTAAATCAGCACACTGCTTCACTTAACCTCAAAGTCACTATGTAATTTTTATAAGCTAAGAAGTCTTTTTTTTTTTTTTACTTTGCCCTACAGGTCTTCTCTCTCTCTCTCTCTCTCTCTCTCTCTCTCATGTTTTGGCAAGATGCCCTAATAGTTCATAGTAGGATTTGCGCAGCTTAACTGGCTTCAGACTCTTTGATTTGCCATTTCCTAAATCATCACCACCTAATTAGCACCCTTGTATGTTAGTCAAATGCAAATAATATTAGTATCTAATGCAAAATTTATATAAGGATAAACTATTTTAATTTATCTAAAGTATTGTAGATGGATAGAAATTTTAATATAGAAATAATTAAAATATACAAATATAATTGGGAATATTATATTTATATAATATGCAAGGTGGTGTTAAATTAGCTATTACTATTCTATTCTTACTGTGTGATAAAGGTCCACACTGAAAATAAAGTAGTATGCGTGAAGAAGGACAGAAACACACTAGTCCATCTGCCCAGTTTAGAGTCCAACAGCCCTCAACTGGTCGTTCATTTGAGCACCCTACGAAATGAAGATGATGTGAAAGCCTGTTCATCTGTTGGATAAAAGATGTGGAGGAGCGCTGCCCTGTCAAGAATGGGATGTAAGGGAACTCTGAAGGGAAAACAGCTCAAAGCTTCTGCTTTAAAATGTTGTTGAACCACTGTCCTGGTTGTATTTGATGCCATGTTCTTGACTTGTCATTGGCTTGATCTCCATTTTGGCTCCCCTTATTTTGGATGCAACTGTCTTGCTGCCGTCCCATAGCTCTTCCAGAATGGTTGCTCAGTGGAAAGAAAATGTATTTCAACTTGGGAAAATAAACAGCACACACACTCAGTTTTGCATGTATGTGTTCATGTGGGTGCACCTGTATGTGTGCATGCAGGGGTGTATACACGTGGAGGTCAAAGGTCAGTCCCTACTCCTATTCTTTCTTGCTTAGAATTGAAAATAGGCTTTTTCCTTAGTGTGAATTCACAGAGGAGATTATAGTGTCTGGACACCAAGTACCCTCCTGTCCCTGAGTCTCCAGTGATAAGATTACAAGCACCCACCACCACACCCTCTTGTTTCTTGTTATTTGGATTTCTTTAAAAATGTAGATACTGTGTATCAAATTCAGGTCCTCACACATGAACGACAAGAGCCCACAGAGCCATCTCCCCAGCTTCCGTTCTTTAACTTAAAGTTAAATATGGTTAAGTGTGAAAATAACGACAAAATTACATGGCGTTAAATACGGAACCCCTCTAAAATCGAGGCCTTACATTTTGCCCTATTTCCTCAAGATCCACTGCCTAATAAAGTCGACAGCACGTTTGACAGCATCTTAAATATACATCATTCTTCTTGATTTGAATTGCACCTTCTTTATTTAACATTCAAGTTCTGCACTGCTCCATGCCTCAAAGGATGATATTCTGCCCAAACAGCAGAATGTGTGATAGTTTTCAACTGTGCTCCGTGTCTTGGTATGGAGACTTTAAAGTGCTTGTTATCATGTCACACTTTTCAACTCAAGTCTCTGTGACATGATCAAAGGCTGAGATTCCATCCGGGACTGTCATGCAACATTTACTCTGACCCCTGTGGAGGCCGGGTGCAAGCATGTAAGAAAAGCTTATTGAGCCTGCAGCGGATCGGTTGTGAAAGAACTGTGTCATGCAAAAAGAGGAGGTGAGAGTCAAGGAAGCCTGAGTCATCAGAGTGGAGATGAGTCTCCTTACACCTTCTCCCCAACAGCTGCTACACAAGAAGGGAGAGGAATCCAGCCTGTCAACCACGATGCAAGCAAGCAGCCACGTTCTTCGAGTACCAGGAGCCTGAATGTGTGTACTCACAGTACAAAGCAGGAAGAAGGGAACCACATGATTGTGAGAGCTTCTGTGAACTCTGTTTAATAATATCTAACAGTCACTCCGTTGCATCTCTGCATCAAAAATAAACACAGCGAGAGGGAATGCTGTAATAGAACGTATGTTATTTGTGCGCTAAAGATACAAAAAAAAAAAGTATTACTTTAATTCAAGCCTAAGTCATTCTCCTCCCTGGCCTAACACCTAGTAGATGCAAAAAAAACCTAGCTCTTTGTTTTGTTTTGCTTTGCTTTGAGACAGGGTCTTACTGGGTGGCCTTGAACTCACTGTCTTCCCACCTCAGCTTCCTGAGTGCTGGGGTTACAAGTAATGTGCCACCACCACGACTGGCTTTCAACACAGTTTCCAGCAACAGTATTTCATTTGTCATAACTTAATCCTTGTGGCAGTTTAGATGAGGACAGTATTACTGTCCTCATTTTTTAGAGCTTAACAATGAAAACACTTCAAAAATAATTTGCCTACAGTTATAGCTATTAAATTACAGGGCTGGGACCCACGATCTCAGATTTTTTGGCCATGGCAAGAGGCACCCGAAATACAGTACAGTCTTGACATGAGGCAGATAACAAATAGCATTTAGTCAGCCAAATGAAAAGAAAAGACAACACAATCCTCAGGCTAGAAGACAAGAAAAGTCCTTTGAGCTCTTTTCTTGACGACAAAGGAAAACCTTTCCCGAAGAGCTGGAACCTGACCTAGCCTCTGTAGTGCTTCTAAAATGCATAGAAGCAAGGGAGAAAGATCTGGAACCCTGAGTGGCCGCTGGAGATAAGACTAGCAGAGTCAGGCATCTGCCTGGGAGTGCTGAGATACTGACCACGCTGGTGTGCGTCGGGCCTCGGACAGTGGCCGATCCCAGCAGACAAAGCAGGTGATATACAAGGATAGAGATCTTTGTGCCGGGCAAAATATTTGGCTGTGTGGGTGCAGGGAGCAGTGAGAAACCACACGCAGTTAGGGTGAAAGTGAGCACATTTCCCTACTTGGTGATGAGCTAGAAGGGCAGAAACTGAGAAATGCAAGGCATTAACATGGAAGGAGAGAGAGAGAGAGAGAGAGAGAGAGAGAGAGAGAGAGAGAGAGAGAGAGAGAGAGAGAGGAGGTGTTAAATGTTATTCCTTAAGTAGGAAGACCACTTCTAGGACTGCGTCTGTGTGTGTATTTGAAAGCATAAAAGAACAAAGCTGACACTTTCCAGAAAAAGCATCTCCTTTTTACTAAAAGCCACACTATGTGCTAATTCAAAGCAGTTTCTTTAAACTGAACACAGAGGAATGGTTGAGCTGTGGTCAGCTAAAAATTATTTTCAATTTTTTGGGGGGGATTAAACGTGGCGCACGCCTTTAATCCCCAACACTTGGGAGGCAGAGGCAGGAGGGTCGTTGTGAGTTCAAGGCCAAGCTGGTCTGCAAAGTGAGTCTAGGACAGCCAAGACTATACAGAGAAACCTTGTCTGGAAAAGAAAGAAAGAAAGAAAGAAAGAAAGAAAGAAAGAAAGAAAGAAAGAAAGAACACTGTTACATAGCTAGGGAAATTAAATGGTGGCATTGATGGTGGTTAGGAAGCTTATAGGAACAAGATCACAGGCCGATGTTCTCCAAGTAGAATTTTGTCTTTTAGAATCTTTACAAAGGCTGGAGAGATGGCCCAGAGGCTAAGAGCACTGGCTGCTCTTCCAGATGACCCAGGTTCAAGTCCCAGCACCCACATGACAGCTCACAACTGTCTGTAACTCCAGTTCAGGGGATCTAACACCCTCACAAAGACATACATGCAGGCAAAACACCAATGCACATAAAATAAAAAAATAAATCATTTATTAAAAAATGAATCCTTTATGAATTAAAAAAGGAGGGGAAAACTCACAAATACCAAGAGCTAATAGGTATGTGAGGCCCTTGCATCTTCCATCCCACCGTTCTCAGGAGCCCTTCTTGTACTCATCAACAGTAAAAGATCTGACATTGTACATGGAATTAGAGCCTCTATGCGGGGAAGGTCACAGGAAGGTAAGACCCAGTGCGACCTAATGGAGGTAGCTTTCTGCCAGAGGGACTTCTCAATCTCTAAAAACATGGACAAAACAGGAAACGGACCTGCTGTTTCTCTCATAAGAGAGAAAATGAACACCATGGCCTGGTGGCACACTCTTGCTATCTCAGTACTCCAGAGGCAAAGCGAGAAGATCTGAAGCAAGAAAATTTGAAAAAGGAGAGGGGAAAAAAAAAATAAAAGAAAGAAATAGCAAACAAAGGAGAGAGAGGAACAGAAAGAAATCAAGGTAAAGGGAATAAAAAGGACCATGATAGACAAAGACACCATTATCTTCAATGTCCAATCGCAAAAATAGAAATTAGGAAAATTTTTAAGATAAAACAATAAATAGATTTTTTTAAAAATACGTACAAGATGTTTTCAAGAGTCACATAAAATTGTTTTTACTCTATTATGTGTCAACAGAATCCAAAAATTTGCATTCAATACTATGAAGTAACGTCCTAAGGTTAAAAAATAAAAGATTTAAATGGGTGGTAAAACGCATTAAATTTGAAGGTTTATACTGTGTTCTTTAGATTATTTAGAAATTGAGCGTTTCTTTCATCTGAGAGTGTCAAGCGCCTTGCTTTGCATCTCTTCCTCAGAGACATAGTGTTCTTGAGCATTTGCCTCGGTACAGGGCTGTCATTATCTCACAGCTTAGTCATCAAGTTCAAGATTGTCCATATAAATGAATGTTTAACCTGTACAGCACTACAGAAAACAGAGTGTCTCTTTCTAATGGGTGAATCACAGCATAATACAGCCCTTCCCTCCCAAGAGCCCAACACCTTAATGTACTTTCCAATGGGTTAGAAAGCGTTGAGGAGTTCAGTCAGAAACCCTTGGCAACGTCCTTCAGAAGACTGCTCTACTTCAGAGAGCCTCCACCTTGGCAGCGGATCCATGTCTCCTGTGAAGCTTTCTAAGACACACGTTGAATCACGGCATCTGAAGGTGCAACCTGGCCTGCTGTGTCTAAGAAAAGCTCCCGCAGCTGATTCTGAGGCCCAGGCCAAGGCCAGCCGGAGCAGTCAGATATGGGCACCATGGCAACAGCACGGTGGGCTTTCCTCGACACGAATCGGGGAGGATATTACCATGTACAACTTTTCAAAAGTGCTCCCTGAGCAAAAGAAACTGCCTGCTAAAAAAAGTTAGAGTAATTCCACTGCTCCCTGAAGTTGCTGTGGTGACACAATCAGCTCACCTCCGGGCGACTCCACTTCAGCAGCGGTGATAAATTCCAAGCATAGTTCCAAGGCAAACTGACCTGACCTTTGAATCTAAACCTCTCCAACTCCCTCCTAAAGTTTAACTGTAAATGTTCACTTCGGTTCAACTTTCCGTTTGCGTCGTATTATTAGTCAGCTGGTGTGGTTTAAACATTTATAGATAGAAAAGTTCAGACGTGATTCAAGTTGTGATCAAACGCCAACTGGGTTGTTCATGCTACTAAGTCCCTGACTCCTATAGACCTCAGAGAGGAAGCATTGCCCATGAACCTCAGGGGTCTGGTCTTTAGAAACTAACAATGGAACTTATGTAGGTTTATAACAATATTTACTGAAACAGCAGCACACTGTGTATACAACTGGGAACATATAGTCACACCCTTAACTTACTCATATCCTGATAGAAAGTCTTCATAAAGTTTATTGCATGGATGCAAAGACGCTGTCTTAGTTGGGGGTCACTACTGCTGCGACGAAATACCATGACCAAAAGCAAACTGGGGAGGAAAGAGCTTATTTCACTCACAGTTCCATATAAGAGTTTATCAAGGGCAGTGAGGGTAGGAACTCAAGCACAGCAGGAGCCTGGAGGCAGGAGCTAGCTGATACAGAGGCCATGGAGGGGTGCTGCTTACTGACTTGCTCCATATGGCTTGCTCAGCCTGCTTTCTCATAGAAGCCAGGACCACCAGCCCAGGAATGACACCACCCATAATGAGCTGCCCACCCCCCACTCCCACCCCCCACCCCACCCCACCCCCGCAAATGAATCACCAGTTAAGAAAACACCCCACAGCCTCATAATATGAAGGCATTTTCTCAATCGAGGTACCCTCCTCTCTGATGACTCTAGCTTGTGTCAAATTGACATTAAAAACTAGCCAGCACAGATGCATATAGTATAGAATATGTGCATCTGGGACATGGCTTTCTAATCAAAGGACGGAAAAATCTATGAACTATTTGGTGGCATGATGTAAGTGGTTACAAAGTACCATAGGATCACACTGGAAGACAAATCTTTATAGAGAGAGTCACAACAGAAAATGACATCTGTATGCAAAACTCAGGAGTGGAAATGTGGCACATTCCAAAAAAAAAAAAAAA
The DNA here is from genome assembly GCF_964271855.1 of Acomys minous. Classification (NCBI taxonomy): domain Eukaryota; kingdom Metazoa; phylum Chordata; class Mammalia; order Rodentia; family Muridae; genus Acomys; species Acomys minous. The sequence goes on from NC_140490.1 coordinate 101,414,530, forward strand.
AAAGGTGAGAATTACACAGAATACTTTGCACAGGACCTGGCAATGCACTATTCAAATCCACTCTTGCCATTGTCAGAGATGCTCTGTTCAAATCCACCCTTGCCATCGTTAAGCTCTTTATTTCCAACGGTTTCCTCCATTTTTTTTTTTTTTTTTTTTAGGCTCTGGCTTCCACCTTTTATCCTTGTCATGACAATGCCTGCTCAATGTCTCTTAGAAACTCCAAAGTTAACATTTCAGGCATTCAGAGCACAGGCCTCCAGGCCCTGCTATCACAGCACGCTTGTCTTAGAGACCTTACTTCGTAACATCTTTGGTCTGGTTAGGACTAACAATCTCTCCCACTTCTCCGCTTTCCTCTGATGTGCGCCACACATCTCATGGACATGCACCCCAGCTCCCCTGTCCTGTTCTTCCCCATCTGATCAAAGCCCTGATGAGGCCCAGTCCTCTACCTATTACATGCACAAACACCAACAGTTGGATCCAACTGAAGAGAAACACCTGTGATGTTACCTAATTCTGCTGATCTCAGGGGTGGAAGTTCCCTTCCACTTCCTTTTGCAATTGATGTTCCTTTTGCCTAGGATGCTTTGCGCTCCCCACCCCCCAGACAGTCACGTAGCCTGCTACCCTGACTTACTCAACTATTTGTTTATACCTCAACTTCTTAAAGAGGCATTCTCAGACTTTCCTATCTAAGAGTGCCATCCACCCCAGTGTCATCTGTCTCGCCTCTCTCCTTTATTCTGCTTTAATTTTCCTCATGATACTATAAAACATAATAATATGAAACACTTTGTGATCTCCACTAACACACAGGAGGACAGCAGCTACAGCTGTTATGTTCGTCACAATGTGTCTCTGTGTGTGCCACAGGATGAGGGATGTGGTTAATTTTATGTCAACTAACTGGGTCAAAGAGTACCCAGATAGTCAATTGAAAGTTATTCTGGGTGTCTGAGAAGGTCTTTCTAGATATTAACCTTTAAATTGGTAGTATGGGTGGCTGCCCTTCCAATGTTGTTGGGCATCATCCAATCTACTGAAGTCCTGACTAGACAAAAAGGCAGAATAAGGGAGAATTTGTTCTCTCTAACTGATTCTGAAGGGTGACATATCTTCTCTTGCCTTTGGATGGAGGATAGACTGAAACATCATTGGCTGTCTTGGGTATCCAGTCTACTAACCGCGGATATTAGGTCTTCTGAGCCTCCACAACAACATGCTAAAATTCTTTTACAATAAAGCTGGAAACACACATGGAAGGTCAATCATGGTGCATAAGTTGACTTGCTTTCAACTGACAATGTCAGCAGTAAGCCTCTACTTTCCTACCTCAAAGGTACATCAGATCTCTAGCACCATATCATAACTTACCGCAAAAGGATATTTTCTTACTTGGGGACCACTGTAAACCCAGGCTGACCTGGAACTTGTAGTCTTTCTGCCTCTGCCATCCTAATGCTAGGATTACAACTGGGGCCTGCTACATCCAGATCAAAATGATTTTGACTGTGGTTTTTTTGTTTTGTTTTGTTTTGTTTTTCACTTTCTTTTTTCTTTTTTCTTTCTTCCTTTCTTTCTTTTTTTCTTTTTTTCTTTTTCCAGACAGGGTCTCTCTGTGTAACCTTGGCTGTACTGGACTCACTCTGTAGACCAGGCTGGCCTCAAACTCACAGCAATTTGCCTGACTCTACCTCCAGAGTGCTGGGATTAAAGGTGTGTGCCACCAAGCCTGGCTTTTTTTTTTTCACTTTCACAAGCTATCACAGTTGTATATAATAAGGAGTTATAAGTACTCAAGACATATTGCCAGGACTTCCTTGTGTCTTGTGTCCCACAACAGTCTGGAGACTTCTACATCAGTAAAACTGTGCAGACTCTCATAGCATGAGATATACCAAGATCCTCTTCCCCTTTCTTATTAAATCATTATTTTTAAAAACAAATCTGTTTTATTTATTTATTTATTTATTTGTGTGTGTGTGTGTGTGTGTGTGTGTGTGTGTGTGTGTGTGTGTGTCACATGTACGCAGGCACCCACAGATACCAGAAGAGGATGTCAGGTACCCTGGAGCTGGAGTTACAGGCAGTTTTGAACAACTGGATGTGAATGCGGAACTGAATCTGGGCCACCTAGACAGCCACTGCTCTTAACGCCCTAGGTCATCTCTCTAGCCTACAAAATACCCATTTTAAGACTAACAATAAGTGGTTGTGACTAGTATATCCAGTAACCAAGAAAGGGCCTTCTAACCATATTTGAATTTTAGAGGTAACATATTTCTCCTCTGATGTGCTTTTCAACCCATTAAAAACAAACTAGCAAACAAACTTGTTAGTGTCAAAAGGAGTCCAGAGCAAGAGAAGGGTTTGCCACAGGTCCAGGCTGCTATGCATAGTATTCTGCAGCTATGTCCATGTGACGACAGATAACATCCCTGCTTGGTATTGATGGGAGATGAGTTAAGCTGCTGTCTAAAGCCTTTGACAGGGGTTTTTGCAGATGAACTTTAGTGCAAGCTCTAAGGTTGTTGGAGAAAAGCTCTCTCATCTTTCTCAGGAAGCAATGTCCTTCAGAGAAACAGATCCAAGCCTCTTTTCAACCACAGGGTACCATGTGACCAGGCAATCTAATCTGTCCATCGAGTACTCAGCATTATCTAACCACTAGCCATAAAGCTGGCGTGAACAGCACTAAAGGCACAGGTAAGTAACATGGAGGAGTGTTTCAAATGTCCATGGTTCCCGATGGCCTTTTTGTTCTGTGTCTGTATTTATGGTCCCTTGGAGAATTCACTAGAACCACTTGACGGGAAAAGATACAGCTGGCATACAACTCTAGAGAGTATATTTCCCATCACCCTAAAGAAGCTATGTGGATGCGATCAGTGACCAAACAGACACCTTGAAACATTTTTCGGGATTTTGGGAAAGCACTTTCCAGAAGGTTGTATATGGTCTGAGTCGGCATCTCACACATGGCGATAGTAGTTATACCGCCTGTGGTATATAAGTGAGCCTGTGAGTACAGGTATAGAGGTGTGGTAAAGGGAGTGGCACCACCCTATTATCCCCGGTCACCTACTAGCAATGTTTTTGCTTCCTGTTCCTACAGTCTTACACTTTGCTCTCCTAGATTTTAACTCAAAAAGAAAAAAGAGAAGCCTCACAGTAGAAAGCCCAGCAACGATCCCATTGGACTAGAAGTTAAGACTGCTGTCCGGCCACTTGATCCCCGAAAAAAGAAAGATGTACGGTCAAGGGTGACTGATCCTGATGTCAAAAAGGAATCAGGCTCTTTCTCCATACTGAAGAGAAGGAAGACCATATTAGTTGCCTCAGGGCAACACAGCACTATTATGCTTTGTAATTAAGACCAAAGGAAGAAAGTAAGAACAAAACCACACCCACCCAGGCAGGACAATAAAGGACCCAAAGTGACTCAGATGTATATAACCTGTGGCACACAGGACACAGGCGTGGATAGCTATGAATGTAGCCTAACAGAAAATTATAAACTTACTTAAAATCATGAAGGATTTTGTGGAGTTTGTTTTTGTTTGGTTGGTTGGTTTGGTTGGTTGGTTGGTTGGTTTTTTGGTTTTTCGAGACAGGGTTTCTCTGTGTAGCCTTGGCTGTCCTGGACTCACCTTGTAGACCAGGCTGGCCTCGAACTCACAGTGATCCGCCTGCCTCTGCTTCCCAAGTGCTGGAATTAAAGGCGTGTACCACCACACCCTGCTAATTTTGTGGAGTTTTATGGAGTTTTGTTACTGTTTTCTTCTTTTTCTCTTTTTCTTTCTTTATTCTTTCTTTCTTTCTTTTCTTTTTTTTTTTTTTTAACCATTTTTAAACATTTGACTGCATGGTTCTCACACACAAATTTTGTAGATGGGATGACAATGCCATGTTGCAATGCCAAAAGATTGGCCATCTTGATGCTAGACCTTTCAAGAATGGAGGTTTAGGTCACCCCACCAACTAAAGAACCAGGCCAACTCAAGTGCTTCGTGACGGCAAAAGAAAGACAGATTATTAGTAAGTCAGGGAGGTGTGAACAGCAGCTATAGCCATGTAACTAGCTATAGAAAGACTAGAGCTGTTATGAATATTTCTCCTTATTTGGCTCTGAGTGTACCTGTGTATGTGTCTATTTGAACTACATATGTACATGTAAGCATATGCTTATATGTTTATTTATAAACTTAACAAGCAGCCTCATTTTTTTCCTCTGTTGCTCACTTATGTAACATCAAATGTGCTGACTTTACAAGTGTTTCAGTATTGTTACTGTGTGTGTGTGTGTGTGTGTGTGTGTGTGTGTATGTGTTGTTAGAAGACATCAAGGACAAAAGTATATATTTCTCCCCCAAAATTGTACTTCCCCTTCTAGGAAAAGGGCTAGGGCAATTTTCCTTGTACACAGCACACTTTCACAGTGTAAGGTGCAGCTTCTGGTATTGGCACTATTTGGAAAACACTTACGCTGTTAGGAGACTCATTGGGTGCCAGATTGAAACGGAATGGACTTGCTATCCTTCATCTTACACATCAGCCTGGCTGTGCCACAAAATGTTTGGTTAAACATTATTTAGGGTGTGCCTCTGAGGGTCTTTCCCTATCAGATTAACATTTTTAAATCAGTAGATAAACTAAAAGAGATTGTTCCTTCCAATTCAGGCGAGTCCAATGAGGGCTTAAGCAGAAGAAAGCAGAGTACAGAAGAGCTCCTTGTCTCTGCCAATCATTGATGTGGGGCATTAGTCTTCTGCCTTTACACTCTAACTCAGAGTGGAAACTCCATTATCACTTCTCCTGGTCCTCACGTCTTTGGTTATACTATAAAGTAGGCCCCACACCCATGAGTACGTGAGCAGCACAAACTCACCTCGGTGAGTCGTAACAACAAAAGCGACCGAAAATGGGAGAAGATGGGGATGTATGAGTGGAGCTGGGAGGAATAGGGAGGAGGAAGGAGGGGCCAATAGGATCAAAATATATTACATAGATGTATGAAATTCTCAGGATGGATAGGATATAATAAAGATTAAATAGATCATCGGCTCTCCACATTGTCAGGTCTCTCTACACTTGAACAGAAACTGCCTTCTTGGCTCTCAAAAGGTTGGCAACTCAGAAGCTACGCTCACAAAGTCGCCCCAACATGACTGCCCAAACCTGAGCCCAGCAAGGATGACACCAACAGACACACAAAAGTGGATGAGGAGAAGCCTACAATTAAGGAGGAGAAATAGTCTTCCCAGGGAAGCACACACTCATTGGATACAATCAAGTAGCATTATACAGATATACAGATTGAGCAGATTGTGCGTGTGTGTGTGTGTGTATGTGTGTGTGTGTGTGTGTGTATGTGTTATGTACATATGAATATGTATATGTGCATATATACATATAGATATATTTATAAAACAACAAGGAAAAAAGAGGTCGTGAATTTGAAAGAGAGCAAGGAGGGTATAAGGAAGGGTTTGGAAAGAGGAAAGAAAAGGGAGAAATTTAATTACAATATATTTTCCAAAAAAAATGTTGGCAACTTCAGACCTTAGCACTATTTAGCTTCCACACAATTTTTGTAATAAATCTATATAAATGTAAGCCTTCTAGTGGTTATAAACTTTAACTGAATGGGTAGGTAAATTAATGGCCTTTCTTATATCTAAAGCGAATCAGATAAATTAAGTTAAGAAGCTAAATAAATAATAATAGTATTAACATGAATACTATGTCATAACTATAAACAATATACTCAAACACATTTAAATAAATTATTCATTTATTGCTCATAACCTTGTACAGTTTTTATTTTTAAGATCTCCACTTTACAGAAAGCACAGAGGTGGATCTCTGTCTCTTGCTCCATTGCCATAAGAAATTTTACTTCACAAACAGAAATAGCTCTAATATTTATGTTCTTTTAAATAAATCTCCTAATCAATTAATCAGTAAGAACATACTACACTTGATAACCTTAACCCGAGGTGATTTCCTGTAAGAAAAATAAGCCATTGATGATGAACACAAATATCTACCTGGCTTCAAAAAAAACATTAGGTCAAAAATTTTGAACATATAATACCTTTGGCCAATCCTTCCACTTATCAGTTCTGTAACTCACTATTTCTAATAGTAAAAAACTATAAACACTAAATAGCTACTAATTACAACCAACTATAAATAAAAAAGAATGTGCTTGATGAAGCGTTTTAAATCATGTGGCCCTTTTCACACATGTGAACCCTTATTATCAGCAATGTGGGGATTATGTTTTACTCCAGAGTATAAAAAGTCTATCCACAGTATAAATATGTTCAAAAAGCAAAACTCCTCCCATAGCCATGGCTACCTTGATTAAGGGGTCGTCAACAAATTCTCTTTTGTAAATGTTCAGACAGTAAATAATTCAAGATTTGCAGTCTCCATCACAACTGCTAAATTCTGCTCATGTCACATTAAAACAGACATGGGCCACTAAATGACTGATGTTAGGCTATCACACACAGAGAAAGACACACAAACACACAGACACACACACACATACAGAGAGAGAGAGAGAGAGAGAGAGAGAGAGAGAGAGAGAGAGAGAGAGAGAGAGAGAGATTATAAAACTTTGAGGGCAATGGTGGGAGAGACTGAAGGTAGCCTGAGTAGTAGTTTGCCTGTGCCCCCTGAGACTTTAATTAGAATATTAGGTACCATACTGCCAGATCAGAATAATGATCAGAGAAAGAGTCTTGATTCATTCTGATGCAAAGTAGGTGTTGATAAAGACTAAGCGTGACTAGTGCATTTGTAGTGATGAATAAATTAAGAAAGAGTAAAGGTGGCAGTTGACACCAGATGATCCATCTCAAAAGAAGCTTGAAAATAAGTACAAGAGAAACTAAATCGTTTAATAGGCAGAGAGGTACGTTACGGCTTGACAGGAACGCTGCATTCCTGCATTCAGCTCAGCATCGGCTTTTGTCAGTAGACTCATAAACATCCCTGCTGCTATCACATAAACTCTATTTCCTTACCAGTACTTACCTACCTGGAACAAAGCAAGTTTGTCACTTCTCCTATGGTTGAGGAAACTCCTGTACTAAGGCCTGGGTTCCAATTAGTCAACAATACCTGGAAACTACTTTGATTAGGTAATCCCTTGACATCTACTGAATCCCTAACTAAACTCATCCATTTACCAACAGCAACAAAAAAAAATTTTTTTCACAACCTAAGTTTCAAGCTCACTGATCCCCAGACAGTTTTAAGTCATAGAAACTGCAACCTGGAGTTGGTACTAAACTCTAAGGGATACAAACAACACCAGGACTGATTTCTCAGAAGCAACTTTCCCCACCTACATGGCTCCCTGGGAACTGTACACCGCACCCACAAACCATCACTCAAGTCTTTATTAGTTTTCTGTGGTGCTATAGCAAAGTATCCTACACTGGGCCTCGTAAATAACAGAAATGGATTGTCTCCAGTTCCTAGGGGAAGAAGTTTGAGATAAAAGGTCAACAGGGTTGACTCTTCCCAAGGCATGTGAGGGAGAATCGGTTCCAAGCCTCTGTCCTGGTTCCTGGTAGTTCGGTGGCAATAGTTGCATTTTCTTGTTTGTAGGTGCATCGAGTCCTGTCTGCCTCCATAGCAACATGGCACTCTCCCCATGTACTTTTCTGTTTCTGTGTCCAAATCTTTTATTTTTACAAGGATGTCAGTCTTCTTCACCTAGGACCCATTGGAATCAAATCATCAAGTTAATAATATACAAAAAGTAAGGTCACATTCACAGATGCTTGGGCTCAGAAATTCAATATCATGGAGAAACACACAATTTAAAGCACATCAGGGCTGAGGTTTCCCAAGCAAAGCCAAGGAGAGGCTTTCTGGGGATTTTTTTTAGAAAGACAATTGAGATATCTCATCCACATAACTAAAGTGGTGCTAGGTTAATCTCAAGAGCACATAATATAAACATGTTTTTGCAATATATAGAAATTCCAGCTGCCATAATAAGAAAGCAAACATACATAAGAGATGAAATACGTTTTAAATTGCTAAAACATACAGAAAGCAAAACATCACCTGTGGATGTGATGGTGTCTGAGTCACTGGTTCCAGATGTTTCATGGCTAAGCCTCCAGCTGCCATATCTATTCCAAGGTTTCCTTATATTTCATTGGTCTTTGCGATTTTCAGCATTAATATTAATATTTTAGCATTGCATTGCTCAGTCTCTAGATATTTGTCTTCCATTATATTCTAGGAGAGTCCATGTAAGATGTGACTATATAAGAAATTTTTCACGCTGTTAAAAACTATTATAGAAATATATACCACCAAACAAAAGATTGCAAGGTACCCAACAGGCTATTGCATAACAAATGTTGTGATCAACAGGAAGTGGAAAGTCATCCAGAAGTATTAGGAATGCTAGCAACAACAAAATTATCAGTTGGGCCTTTGATGTTTTGATAGAGGTTGCTCGAAGTTTGGTGTTCAATAACAAAAGCTTACTTTATGCACCTTAGAGAGTTAACTAACTGTTCTCTGCTGGCTGTGCCTTGTCTTCTCATAGACTTGATGTATACTTCTTCATATATTTGCCAAGGATCTATGATCTTGACAGATCTAAAGAACCAGTAAAACAGGAATCCTAGGGGATTATTTATATGGACAGTAAAAGCTAACAGGTAAAAGAATTCATCCCAAGGGCAGAGAAAACCAAAGTCTAATCAGAAAGTAGTAGCCACTAACAATTTTTCTCAAGCTCGGCCTGATGGTGCATGAAAGCTAAGAAAAAGCAAGTTTATTCCCTTAAACCTCCATGAATCATTGAGAGGTCTGGTCAACCTCATTATTATTGTATGTTACTTTGACCAACAGTACAATGAAACTGCAATCTCTTGTTCATATTGACCAATGTTGACCAACCAAAAGAGAGTGGTACTGGCAACATTAACACCAAGGACTTTATAAATAAGAGTCCCTAAACTTTTAACGTCATCCACCACAATAAGCAGAAGGGAAGAAAATGGGCCATATACCACCTGTTAGTGAGAAAAGCTAGTTTGGAAGCATATTTGAAACTCCTTCCCAGGGATGCTCAAAACTATTTCAGAGAATATGTGAAAGGTTTTTTAACAAACTACAAAGAAGACAGCAGGAAAAGCAGACTAGTCCTGTTTATGACTCTTATTACAACTTTACTTCCTCTTCTAATTTGGCTCATCCTTGAAAAAGAAATTCACTCTTTCGAGACAATCGCTATATGAAACCTAGGCTAGCCTTGAGCTACAGATCCTTTGCTCCAGCCTTCCAAGGGCTAGTTATCCAAAGGCTGTGACAATACGGTAAGCTAAAATGTAATATTTTTAAATAATAATGAAAAGAACGTTTGTGTATTTTCAATTCTTCTCTACTATTTGTGGTTTTATATTTTCTTAACTATTGTGGTTACATACCTTAAGTCAATTTTACTATCAATAATTTTGTTTTGCAAGTCCCTAAGGAGCAATTTGAAAGCACTAGTAGACAGGGCAAGAACAAAAAGGGAAACAAATAGGAAACAAAACAAAACAACTCACAAGCGTCAATGAATCTCTGCACCAGGGAGGCTGAGAAAGCATGGGCACTGCAAGATCCTGGGCTACGAAGTAAGACCTTGTATCAGAAAATAAAACTAAAAAGAAAAGAAAAAGGGCCTAGAAAACATGAGTGCTGTGGTCCAGGCCTATCATCAGTCCTTGGAAAGCGGAGGCAGGAGGATCAGGACTAGTTCAAAGTCATCTTCTGCTACATATTGAGTTGATGGCTCTCCTGGGGTGCAGATGGCCCGGGGTGCGGGGTAGGAGGACCCATAAAACAACTGGAACATTGTCTCTGACTAACCGGCTAATTGGCTCAGACAGAGGCAGAAACCACTGAGCTCCCCCCACTGTGGGATGTGGACCTGACAGGTCTACAGGAGGCTCTGGCTACAGATTTAGAGAGCCTCAGAGCCTGCCTGCCTTATTTGCCACTTGCTCTGCCGTTTCTGCTCAATACCGATTCTGTCTCGATGCCCAAGTGTTGAAGCAGAGAATTTCATTATTTTTAAATGACAATAATGGTTTTTAATGTTTTATCTGAAAATACCCAAGTTTCAAAGATAAAGAAATCTAGTCATAAAAGTCACGTTAAGAGACAAATTTCGGCATTTTTGTTAGTGTTGTTGCAGGTGTTTGTTATTGTTTTGTTTGGCTTGGTGGGACTCAAGAAGGTATTCATTTTTGTCCTTTTATTATTATTATTATTATTATTATTATTATTATTATTATTAATTAATTTATTTTTTTTTTAGTGCTGGAAATTGGACCAAGGGCTTTGCACATACTAAGCAAGCATTTTACCACTGAGCTTTATCCCCAGCCCTCTAAATTAAAATGAAAAAAAAAAAGCCAACAACAAAAAAAAATACCTTTCTTGAGGTAGATCTCAATGTGCAGCCAGATCAGCCTTAAACTCATGGTCCTTCCTGCCCAAACCGTCTGCTTGCCAGAATGAGACATGTACCACCAGGCTGAGGTCTTGTTATAACTTCAAAAGGCTATAAGTAAACTCTTATAAGTTATCACCAAAACATGAATCATAAATCAAGTAAACATTTAGAGTATAATAAAATAGTAAGTTTTCTATTCTAAATGTCCTTTTGCCATTAAACAAAATATCATCTAACTAAAATTCATTTTAATTACCCTTACTATCACACCACTCATGTTAGTAAGCAATATATTTATTTTTTTGCTTATACACATCTTTACAGCATGCTATCATATTTAATGTTGACAATAAGATCTTACTAACAGCTGGAATTTTATTGTTGTAAGGGTGGAGGACCTTCAGAAATTATTTGATGCAGGGCTTACCATCTAATAGAGAGTCACGAAAGTTTAATTTTTAAATGTGAACTTCTATAGAGCATAGGCGTCACTGGTTTCAATCTGTTTTGGTATTTAAATATGTGCTTCGTGTTTAATAGCAACAGTGTGGAATCAGAGCCTCCTCCTGGCTGCCAATCATGTCCTAGCTTATTTAGTAGGAAGAAGATTAAGATTATAAAACTGTTGGTGAATATCAAATAGGTTTTAAAAGTATCTTGGAAAGTTCATTCTTCTGAATCTCATCATTCTCCATATGATATGTTCAATGTCGAGCTTCAGAAGGATTATAGGAATTAAGTTAGTATGCTTTATCTGGAAAAACATGGCAGACACAGAGTCAAGGGCACCTCTGAGAGAGAGAGAGAGCTCGTATCCCTTGGCTCTTTTCCTTCCTAACCCTTGAAAGTCACTGATAACCAGTGCCATGGGCTGCTCTGAAGGAGACTACTGTGGTTTAAATAGGTATGGCCCCCACAGACTCATGTGTTTGACCGCTCGGCCCACAAGGAGTGGCGCTATTAGGAATTGTGGTCTTGTTGGAGGAAGTGCGTCACTGTGGGGGTGGGCTGTGAGATTTCCTGTGCTCAGGCTCCGCCCAGTGTGGAATCAGAGCCTGCTCCTAGCCGCCGAAAAGATCCAGCTGTTGAACTCTGGGCTCCTCCAGTACCATGTCTGCCTGCTCATTGCCATGCTTCCCGCCATGGTGATCATGGACTAAACCTCTCAAACTGTAAGCTAGCCCCAATTAAATGTTTGCTTTTGTAAGAGTTGCCGTGGTCATGGTGCGTCTCTTCGCAGCAATGAAACCATTAAGAGAGAGACCTTCTCCGTCCTTCCCCACTGCTTTATTCTCCACCTTTTTATGCAGAGAACTGAACTGGAAGTTTTATCAGTCGACAAAACTACGTCTTTCAGAGTAAAATTATATCATATTCTATAGTGCTGCTATTATTTGGGGCTATAAATTACTTAGAATTGCTAGGAGATTGTTTGGAAGCTGTGGGATTTTTTTAAAAGAGTATTTTGTAAATATGCTGCATTGGGGGAAAACTATGTAATAAAGTGGGTGGCCAGTGAGATTGTTTAACAGCCAAAGATGCCTGCCACCAAGCCTGACCAGTTGAATTTGATCTTCTGATCTCAGCACATAGGTACACACTCACTCTCCCTCCCTCTCTCTCTCTCTCCCCCCTCCCCAATAAATGCAGAAAAAGAAGTAAAATTTAGAAAGTGAATCCTGACAATGATCTAAAGGGTGTGTGTGTGTGTGTGTGTGTGTGTGTGTGTGTGTGTGTGTAAATCTGTTTGTCTGACTGTTTGTTGTTGTTGTTTTTTTTTAATAGGGTCTTACCATGTAGCTCAGGCTAGCCTGGAGTTTACTATGTAATCCAGGTTGGCCTCAAATTTGCAGTCCTCTTGCCCCAGCCTCCTCAGTGCTGCTTTACGGTGTGTGCCACCACACCCAGTTGTTTGTCATTCTCACCATGGAAACCAGATGACTGGGGAGTTAAGAGGACGCCCAGTCTCGAATGTTCTCTCACTTATTTCCACAGTAGTTCATCAGCATGGCTTCTGTACGGAACAACATTTATCAGTTGGTTATCAACAAGTGCTTATGTGAAACCAGAGTTCAAAAATGTGGTTAGACACTACCAAGAAGAGAGAGAGAGAGAGAGAGAGAGAGAGAGAGAGAGAGAGAGAGAGAGAGAGAGAGAGAGAGAACTTTCTATTTTTGACCTTTATAAAAAGAAAGGGTGTGGTTGGAAGAATAATGCATTTTTAAGCCAGAGTCCTGCTGGGAAAACTGGTAGTTACTGGAGAAAAGTACTGTGATATATTTTTTTAATGCATTTTTTTTATAAAATGACGTATTTTATGATATAAAGACTTGAGCTGGGGTAATATATGCCATAAATAAAAGCTGCTTCCTAAAAATGTTAAGGTGAAAATTTGCTTCCGGCTTTCTCAAGCCCTTGTTCTACCAAGAAAAATCAACCAGACAGTTCTTCTAGAAGGAAAATATAGGAACTGGTCAACTAGAAGAGATAGATCAAAGAGTGGAAAACTGAGAGGGAAAAAAATATAAGCATATATTTAGTGACTTTGAGGAAAGAAAAGATTGGGAAACAAGAGGGGAGGGAAAGGGGGTAAAAAGACAGAAAGCAGTACCCAGAAAACAGGGATTATGCTGACTGAATTCTTTTTTTCTTCTTCTTCTTCTTCTTCCCCTAAAAAAAAACTTTTAAAAAAACAGAAAGGAAAAAAAAAAGCCAAGTTATGGAAACTGTCACCACCCCAAAATTACAGAATTGAAACTTACTGTCACCAAAGTAGCACTTTTGCTTCACAAATACATGCCCTGCCTAGTCTTTCTGGACCCTGTCATCACCTGATACACGATGTCACCTGCAGCTGACTCCACTGCTTGCTTCTTGCATCTTCTACCACTGCCTGAGAGTGTAAGATCCCAGCATACCAGAATCAGGGGGATTCTAATGGGGATTTTGTAGCCACTACTGAAGTAACTAACCCAGGTAGAGACCCTCCCTGGATGCTAGTGCTGTGGGCTCAACGGCTACTCCATAGAAAACACAAATCTAAGAGGAGAAAGTGCGTTCTCACAGTGAAGAATCTTGAAGGTCTCCTTTTAATGGAGTAATCAGTCTTACCAACACAGGCTCACAGCCTGACATTCACCTGTGTGCTTATTACTGCCCAAGCCACCAAAAATACTCTAACCTAAATGGAAGCCTGAAGAAGCAATCAAACAAACAGAATTTAGGACTCTCTCTATGACAAGTGACCTGGAGTTTTCGAAACAGAAAGTATCATTTTTAAAAATGGAAAATAGTTCTATCCAAAGAGATGGTAGAGACTGTACTCAAATGCCATGAATGATTCTAGATCAGTACCTACGTAGAAAAAAATATATAGCTAAAAAGATATTTAGAGACAGTTCCAACTTTTAAATATAGATAGCTATGAGATAATAGGTTTTAAAATTATCATTAGTTATCTTGGGCATAAGAAGATTTATTATGTAGGAAAATATCCTAATTCTTAAAAGATGTAGGCTAAATATACTTGGATATGACAAAATACCTGCAAGTTACTTTCAAATAGGCCATCAAAAAGTGTGTGTGTGTGTATGTGTGTGTGTGTGTGAGCGCGTGCGTGGGCGTGAGTGTGTAAGACAGCAATCAAATGTGGCGAGATAACAATTGGTAAAATACACAGAAGATATTTAAGCATAGAAAAAGATACTTAAGTGTTTGGTGTACTATTGCACATCTTGTTTAAGTTTTAAAAATAAATGTTTTAATAAAAAATTTGAGTGGCAAAGAGCTATTGGGAGGTTCTTGGCCCGTCAGTCAGAGAACCTGACCGGTTTAACTGTTGTCTCTACACTGCGCAAGGCCTCCCGCCCTCAGAGCACAGAAAGGATAACCTCACTCTGACCTGCTCTACAAGACTGTAGGAAAGATGAGTAACGGTAATGGTGATGAGGGAGGGTTTGTGAACTACAAATCCTCCTGGGGTGTCAGCTGTGGGCAGAGGCTCGGAGACTCCCTAGCCTCTAACTGAAATGTAACATCTCCTTTAACTGCAAAAGCAGGCTTGGGTTAGTATGGCATGCATCTAATGCATAACAAGAGCCCAGTGGTTGTGGCTCGACTGTCCCCGCAGTTAGCTTTCCTAACTTGCGCAAATGATGGTCATGAAGAGCATGAATCAGGAACAGGACACTTCTGCTCCCCGTATCTTCTTCTCCCTCTGTATCTCAAAGCCACACCAATCCTCTATCGCTGACTCAAGCTTTCCGTGGCCCTCACTTGTGCTACTTAACAAGACAAATTGCGATGACAAAGCTAACACACATTATGTTCCACACTTAGCTCGTGATCACCGTACCCCCGAAAGCAGCTCACGACGTGCCTCTCACATGATGGAATGCCAAAAGCCCTGAGACTCATGACAAAACTTTAGCTGCATCCTCCGTTCCTCTTTTCTATCGCTACCTCTCGTCCTTCGGGGAGAAATGCTGGTGGCTCCTTTAAAAGTATATAAACCAATCATATAATCTCCCACCCTGTCTACTACCACTCCCCAAATAACAAGCCGTCTCCACCTCTTACTGAAGACCCCTCTAGAAGGCTTTCCGGCTTCTCCTCGTCTCTTGCTACTTAATTATATACCCTCTGCTTATAATTATCCTTTTAAGAAATCACACATTATCCATTTCTCTACTTGCTACCTTGCAACAACTCCTGTTTTCTACAGAGCAGAGTCCTACAAATGATCTTACGAACATACATTGGCATATGTGATAAATACAAACAGACTTCCCCTTACCCCTATGACCTCAATTCCTGTCTCTACTTTGCACGCTGTCCCACCCACGTGCACTTCCTTATGGCTCCTTATGCAGATGTGTTCTCGCTAGGCATTCCTAGTGCTTTAAAATGCTTGCCTCAGATGGCTACACCCATCATTTCTGTATCTCTAGTTAAGCCTTGGGCATATTCTGGCAACCCTTTTAAAAATAGTAGCCAACTCAGTATTCCTAATACCTCTCATTCCATTTTACTTTTTTCTTTTTCTACAACATTTGTCACCTTCCAAAATATAAACAAGTTATGTGGTCTCTATCACTATTATACTTGCATGCTATAGTATAGCTCTTATGTTTAAATGATGTGTTTGTTTTTGTTACTCTGTTTTGTTTTAAGACAAGGTATCACTTAGCCCATGCTAGCCTCTATGGCCCTGTGTAACTGGGGACGACCTTGAACTCCTGTTCCTCCTCACTGCTGAGATTAGCACCATGGACCACCATGCCTGGCTTCTCCGGTTGTTAGTTTTTATTAGTTTTCCAATTTTTATGTATTAACATGCAAAGGAGCTACAGTAACCAGCATGGCAGCACACACCTTTAATCCCAACCCTTGAGAGGCCAAGGCAGGAGGATAAGCTTGAAGCCAGCCTCGGGTACACAGCCTGAGGGGACACAACAAAACACAGTATCTGAATTGTGCTGTAAGTGTGGGATTCAATGGAATCAAACACATTCATGTTGTGTAACCATCAACACTATCCCTCTCCAGAACGGTTTTCTCCTTGCAGAACTGAAACCATAGACATTAACTATTTCCTCATTCTCATGTCTTAATATTTCATAAGAACATAGAACAGTTTCTACCACATTTGTACTTACCATGGTTTTTTTTGTTGTTGTTGTTGTTGTTTGTTGTTGTTGTTGCTGTTGTTGTTGTTGACTAAATAAAATACTTCACACAGAACTTCAGATGTCGTCTCTTTGGAGAATATCTCGAAATGTATAATCCAAGCACAGGTTCCATGTCAGGGTCCTCCCGGTTTATCTAAATTATGCCCTCTATTTGCCATCAGAAGGCGTTACACTGTGTGAAACATCTGGACTATGTGGATTATTTGAAGTCCTGGCTGCGCCTCCGGCACCTTTGTGTTCTCCGCTATCATGAATAGATCATCTTAAGCATTGCACACGTTTGCTAAGGTTCCAGAAAACGAATAAAGGACACTCTCAGAATTGTTTAACAACCATGCCTCCCATTAACCTACGTGACTGAGTGCTTCCTTCATTGGAGCCCCAAGCCAGCCAACAGATGTCAAGGCTGAGATACCCAGAATAGGAAGAGAGTAGGTAGTCATATATACAAGTCTTGCTTAGTGCTATAAAAAAAATCAAGTCTTAGTATAACATGTTAATATTATTACTATATTGTTATTCTATAGTATAACATGTTAATATTAAAATAACATGTAAATATTCTTTATATATTATATATACACACATATATATACATACATATATATCTGTATTACACACTATACATATATTGAGGCCCAGTGATGGGGAAGAGCTTGGAATTAAGGAAGAAATGATTCAAATTACTCACTCTGAAAATTTAGGAGAGAACAAGAGGCTCCCAGGAGGCCAAGCTGCTGCTGAGACTGCTGGTTTTCTTTGGAGGAAATAGAGATGGAAAAGTTGGAACACCAGAATTGACACTCTCCCACCCCACCTAAAGTAGAAGGTCATGGTGTCTACAGCCCATCCTGGGAAGCCTATTATTAGCAGTGAGGAAGCAAACTTTTTAGGAAGACATATGATTGCGTCCGTCAAATTTACTTTCCTGCAGCTGGTAGGAAAGCTTCCAGATTCTTTGGCAGACGTGCCTGTAAACCAAGAGGCAGGCTAACGCCGGGATCCGGAAACAAAGCTGTGAGCTGCGTCGAGCAAGAAAACCTTCCACCTTTCTGTAGGAGGAGAGTGGTGGCAGCTGCAGTGGGAGGGTGCCCTGGAGCCAACTGGGTAGAGACACAGCAGTGGAAAGCAACAGCTGAGACAGGAGTATGGACAGGGTCCAGCCAGTACGTAGAATGGTTTAGGGGTTTGCACAGGTCACTTTGTAATTAGACCCTTGAAACTTTTCTGTCCCCACCCTCTGCCCCCCTGTGCTGCAGATAAACCCAGGAAAGAGTGGTACAATTACATCAACTCAGCTGAATTATTTCTTCTTTGAGTTTGTCAGCTACAAAATGGGTCACAGAAGGCCTGTATGCTCTAACTCATAGAATAATTCTGTATTCCAAAATTTCACTCCGGTTGAATTTTTTTTTTCCCTCAAACTGTGAGTTAAGCATCTCCATAACCTTAGATCTGAAAACTTGGAACTAACTTCTAATGACTGTTCAACAAAGGAAGATGGTCCCCTTCATATCCCAGCCCCTTGTCCCTTTATTTTTAAAGCCCTCTGTTGTGACATGTAGATGTAGCAGAGGCAGAGGCAGGTGGATCTCTGTGAGTTCGAGGCCAGCCTGGTCTACAAAGTGAGTCCAGGACAGCCAAGGCTACACAGAGAGATCCTGTCTTGAAAAACCAAAAAAAAAAAACAAAACAAAAAAAAACAAACAAACAATAATAATTTTTAAAGGTCTAAAAACCTGCTTACTCTCATAAGCTCCTTAACTTGCCACAAGCCAAATGCACCAGCCTCTCACAAGAAAATTCCCCCAGCATCCTTCTTCCATCAGCTGGGCCCCGAGATCTGTTGGAGAAGGAAGCTAGACATATGAACAATCTGAGGCCAGGAGGCATCCTTAGCACATGTTAACAAATCGTTTCTTTAATGATGTTCAACCAGGTACTGTACACACATTTGTAATCCAAGCAATAAGAAGGTGGAGCGAGGGGCTGGAGAGATGGCTCAGAGGTTAAGAGCACTGCCTGCTCTTCCAAAGGTCCTGAGTTCAATTCCCAGCAACCACGTGGTGGCTCACAACCATCTGTAATGAGATCTGGTGCCTTCCCCTGGCCTGCAGGCAGACATGCAGGCAGAACACTGTAAACATAATAAATAAATAAATCTCTTTCATAAAAAAAATTTTCCTCTTAAAAAAAGAAAAAAGAAGGTGGAGCTAGAAAGATCAGGAGTTCAAGGCCAGTCTCAGCTAAATGTGAAATTTAAGGCTAGGTTAGGATACATGAGACTTTGTCTCAAGTAAGTATGGGGCTTTAGAAGATGGATGGGTCAGTAAAATCTGTGCGGCTTAACCATGAGGACCTGAGTTCAGCCTTCCCAGAACTCACGTAAATGATCTGGGCACAGTTGGTGCACATTTGCAATCTAAGTGCTGAGGATACAGAGACAGGAGAATCTATCTGGAAAGTTCCAGGTCAGTAAAAACATCCTGTCTCCAAAAAACAAGGTAGATGGTGTCCGAAGAATGATACCTTGGTTGGCCTTACCACCTTGTGCACAAACACACACGTGCACCCTCCCACACATGAGCATTCATGTACACATGAGCACATACATGTGTGCGCACACATGTGCAGTTTTCCTCACTATTCAAATCCCTATGTTATATTCCCTCCAGAGCCTTAGAGTCTGAAGAACTCTTAAGTTTTTATAGTCCACAAGAAGTGCCGAGAGAGAAAAGAAATATAAATGAAGGATAGTTCCAAAGTTTGGGTAGAGCGGTGAAAAAACGTGGGGGCGGGCCTAAACTGAGGAGGTAGGAAAAGGTTTTCAACAAGTCCATCTGTTGGCCAATTGTAGACATTGTCACTAGCTTAACATATTAGAAATCATGTAAGTACTATGAGGATTTCATTACTGGTTGTCACCTGAAGTCATTCTTACGTGTGTGTGTGTGTGTGTGTGTGTGTGTGTGTGTGTGTGTGTGTGTGTGTTTAAAGATTCTTGGTTTTGTGGTAAGTGTCATGGAATAAGTGACGGTCTAAGTCAGAGAAGGGGAAACTTTCTGTACAGAGCCAGGTAATAAATATGTTACACTTTGCAAGGCAGATGGTCTCTGTCACCACTGACCAACTCCCCTGTTCTTGCACAAAAACAGTCACGACTGAAATAAACATGAACATGCATGGCTGTGTCCCAATAAAACTTTGTTTCCAAAACAAGCCCCAGCTGGTTTTTTTCCACTATCCACAGTTTGTCAACACTTTGTCTACGGCCATCACAGAGACTTCATTTCCTTTCACTAGGAACTGATCTAAACAGAGGTAGGTGACCTAGTTCTACCCAGTAAGAAGGGGGATTCTGCTAGGACGTTTCTGATAAAGATTTTATTTGATGATAAAAGAAAAAGGATATAAAGAGGCACTTGTTTTATCCTTGCTCTCCCTTTCTGCTTTGGATACTTGTTCAAGGACATACAGCTTGAAGAGGTGGCAGTCATTTTGTCCTATGAGACTTTATGTAGGAAGACAAAGCCAACACACTATGAGAAAGGGAAGGCAGGATGAAAAGATCCTGGATCCTTACTGACTCACTGAACTTCTACACATCTCCAGATTTCTTAGGAAAACAGTAACTACCCTGAGTGACTGAGTCATTGATGGTCTGATCTTGTTCTTTGCAAAAGGATGTGCCTACGTGGCATATCCACAGGAGCACAAAAGGTGAATGAAGTGGTTTTAGCGTTAGCAATAAAGTTTTCTACAGGGTTTGGTTGTTTTCTACCATATGATTGGGGCATGAGCTCTTCAATAAGGGAAACAACTAATAAGCAAGAAGTACAGGGTCTCTCTTCTAAATGCTATAGAAGCTTTGTGTGGCATACTAGTGTTGGCTATGGGTACTGTGAAGGAGTTACCATCTCTGCAAATGCAGTCACATTCACGTGTGAGGTAACATTAGGACTATATGTGTAAGTTGAGGACAGCATAATGATGGTCTTGGCTTGGAATTGGCCAATCACATCCCACTTTTATTTAATAACATGGTATTTGAATACTTCTAACCCCAAGTTCCTAAATACAGTATCTCCCTGTTACTGTTGGTTTTGCTTTCTGCAGTTCTAGTCACCTGCTATAGTCTGGAAATTAATGGAAACTGCCCAAAATAAGCAATTCATAAGTTTTAAAGACCTTGCCATTCTGGTTAACACAATAAAATCTTAAGCTAACTTTACCCACCCATCCCAGAACACAAAGAATCTTTTTGGCTAGGGTGTCCACACAGTATATGCTATCTACCTGTTTGTTAGTTCTCTCAGTCACCAGAAGAATAGTCACAAAGACACAGTATTGTCATGTTTGCCTTTCAGTATTTTTCCCTTCTCTATGAGTTACTGTTTTTTTTTAAATGTCTTACTGTGCCTAATTTATAAACTAAATTTTATTAAGACTATGCATATGTAGGAAACCCTCCCTCTCTGCTCCGTGTGTGTGTGTGTGTGTGTGTGTGTGTGTGTGTGTGTGTGTGTGTGTGTGTGTAATTCATTACTAGCCATGGTTGGGACATCCACTAGTTATTTTAGAACATATTCAACACAGATAAGGAGAGAGGACTGTATCTTCTGTGTTTGTTTTGAGATGCAAAGGACAAATTGAGAAATATCAATAACAGACACAGGACCTGCAAAACCTATACTACTTGCTACCTATGACTATCTTGGCTTTGACCAAAAAAAGTTTCCTGATGCTCTATCCAGACAACAGTTATAATTGCCCACCCACCCACCCCCCACATCTATTCCTCAGTTTTAGAGATTATTGAGTCAGTCTCTTCATGCTGCAGATGGCAAGACAATAGCCTCAGGCTTGAGTGTGTTGCTCTGTCATGTAAACACTTAAGGCAGAATCAACTCATTACATATATCATAAAGAATAGTCGTCAGCTGTTACAAGCCAAATGGCTCTAGGACTTGTGAGCCTTTTAAAATGTACTTTAGTGGCCAAGCTTTCTGTACTCTCAGTGGCTTGTATTTCTTCACAGGAACTCATTCTGTTCCGATAAAATCAGTAATCTGTCCATGATGCTTTATTTTCACTAGCAAGCATTTCTCTTTGAAATGGAGGTAAAATAAATTCTGCTAGTACTGGGTAATTTTCTATGTCTCCCTTGTTATTTCTTCTTCCCTGTAGTCTTCTCTCCAATAGCTGAACCTGAGTCTATTCAACATCTCTGTTTAAAGCAGAGCCAAGATCTTAGAAGTAGTCTGAGAAAATAGCCCATGTCTCAACATTCCTACCCTTGAGTTAAAGTACCTTAATAGGAAAAGAAGGCTAAAGACCCTCAATAAGAACATACTTGCTATTATTTGGGGTAGAAGTATTTGGCGAATGATATAACGGAAATCAAGAGCAGGTTGATTAGCACATAGAAGGGGAAAGCCTATAGGAAACTACAGAGATGAAATAGCTACAATCAGAGAGGCAGAGACCTGAATGTAAGATATGACTGTGTGGTTAGTAGCATTTAACTCTTGGGCAAGACAGGGAACTTCTTTTAACATTCCACACAGTAATCTGGAATGTACCATACTGTCCTAATGAAAGAGCCATCTAAGAAGTTGGCAATAGCACAATTTTATAGCAAGGTTTCATAGCAAGTGGAATGCGAATGCAGGGCATAACTTTACATGGCATCCGCCATCAGTTAACCACAACATATACTAAAAATAGTAACATTTCAGGAAACATCCGAATTAAGTGTTTTTAAAGCCAGTGTTTTCCTACTTACTAAATGATGAGTCCCACACCTTTGTACTTTAAGAACCAAATGACCATTAGCTTAAAAGAAAAATTACTTCCAGAACATATAATTTGAAAGTAACTAATGAAGGTAGTTCGTTTTTTTTTTTTTTTTTTCCTGAGACAGGGTTTCTCTGTGTAGCCTTGGCTGTCCTAGACTCACTTTGTAGACCAGGCTGGCCTCGAACCCACAGCCTTCCAAGTGCTGGGATTAAAGGCATACGCCACCATGCCAGGCCATGAAAGTGGTTCTAAGTTCCCCTTATTTTTTAAACATCAGATATATGTTAAATCATTTTTTTGTAAAGCAGGTATTGTGTGTAAAATGTTGTATGCGCTATAAACAAAGACACTAACAAGATGAAGCGATTTCTGCCCATGTGGATGGATGTGTTTAATATCAGAATAACATTCATAATATATTACATAAGCTCAATGTGTGCTAAAAGCTACGGACACACATAGAACATGATTTAAAAAAAAAAAAAAAGAAGCACATGATGGAACTGATGCAGGAATTCTGGGAAGGCCTCTTTGTGGAGGAGCCTCTGAGTAGAGGCGTAAATGGGTGAGTGAATATGTCAGGAATGAATCTGAGAGGAAGGTTTACAGTCAGCAGGGACAAAAGTTACAGCAGATGGGCCTCGGTGGCTACGGCACGGTAAGCAGGAGAATGGTGACAGACTGGATAAAATAGGCGGGACCAGTTCAGGCAGGCTCACTTTAATTTTGATCTTAATAAGGTAGCATTCCACACTGAGGGAGAATTTATGTGGCTTTTGCTATAAAACCTTCTTCAAAGCCTTTAGTTCCGACGGTGGTGGCGGTGGTGATGAAGACGACAATGATGGTGGTGACAAGGACAATGCAAACACTAGGCATTAGCCTCAAGCTCCAGCCATATACAACTACAAAACTGGATAAAGTAAACAAAGCACTATGGTGAGGGCAATGAGCAAATGGGAACAAATGGCTGTGATCCTAGAATAGAGGAATTGTGAAGGTCCCCAAGGGCACGTTTCCAGCCAAGCACGGGAAAGCAGAGTCCCAGTGCACT
The DNA here is from genome assembly GCF_964271855.1 of Acomys minous. Classification (NCBI taxonomy): domain Eukaryota; kingdom Metazoa; phylum Chordata; class Mammalia; order Rodentia; family Muridae; genus Acomys; species Acomys minous. The sequence goes on from NC_140490.1 coordinate 101,437,565, forward strand.
CTTTCTTCTCAATAGAGAAAAAGGAGATTGAAGTTTGTGATGTTTCAATGGACGATCCCGTCATGCATTTTGGTAACTCCCAAACTTTTATGTGCCTGGCGGATCTTTACAGTACATGAAGCATGCCTGCAACCCTTTCACTCAGGGAACTGGGGCAGGAGGATTGAAAATTCAATACCAAACTGCAGTATGGAGCATGACCTTATGTCAAACTATAGGGTCTCTTGATATATTTCAGTTGCAGAACACTTGCCCCAAATGTGCAAGGCGTCGGATTCCAATCTCAGTACTGAAAACCAAACAAAGAACAAGCATGGGGAAATAGACAAGTCACAACATCCTTCTTTCTCAACAACTGAAAAAGGGGGGGGGGGGAGATAGGTGCAGTGAAACACTTTGACAACAACAGTATCAATGAATTTGATCTACATGACATTTACATCCAACAAAAAAACAATCTTTTAAATTTATCTTAACAGTACAGATCACTATGGTGGACAGAGAGGCTAATGGCAGGGGTGACGGCTCACCACATTCATCCTAGGGACAACTCTGGACGTGGGTGTATTAGCTGATAATTCATTGGACTACAAGGTGCAAAATGTAGGAACAGAATGACTTCAAATAAAGAGATGCCGCTTGTGATGTAGTAGAAATGAATCAGTGTTTTTAAAGAAAATCGTTCTAGGTCTTGCTGGGTTTTTCCCCCCATGAGTACTGAGGCATGAATAAATGATTTTTAAATATTGGTTATCCAATAGCAAGTGGTAAGACTTGAAATCATGTACAATCAAGTGGCACATATGTTTGTGGGTGTGTGTGTCTATGTATGTATATGCTGTGTACGTGTGTGTGTGTGTGTGTGTGTGTGTAACAACTATAGAGGCCATACATTTTAGAACAAGTAAAGGATACATGGGAAGGACTAGAGGGAAGAAAAAGATCATGAAAGGTGATGTAATTAGATTTTAATTTTTAAAAATTAAATGAAAAAAAACAAAGAAGCAACAGAAGAACTACATATAAGATGAAGGCATCATATTCATAATTCAATGTAGAAAAAAAAAAGGAGACCACAAAAGAAAAGTACAACCTTCTTCTTAATAGAATCTTTAAAATATTTTTTGAAAACAAAGCTTTGCTAGAAATCCTCCAGCAGACACCTGCTCAGGTATTGCTGAGCAGAACAGAATGCCGTGGCACCCTTACCTTTAGGGGAAGCCGAGAAAGAAAAACTAGGATTGTTTTGAATAAGCCGGGCCAGTGCTTTCCAATTGTATTTTATGCGCATCGTGTATATACTTTTAAAGTAAAATAGGTTAATTAATTACATTAACATATTCTTTCAACATGTAACCTATATAAAATTATTAACATGTGTTTTGTTTTTTGTATTTTGCAAAATCTAGCATACATTTCATTCTTAAAGCAGTTCATCCTGGACTCGCCTTATGTCATATGTTCAATAGCCACGTGTGGTTAGTGGCTTGCCATAATGGATAGCAGGACTTTAGGACTTCATTGCTTGGCACAAGCATGTTGAAATACATATGCATTTTTAATGCAGAAGAGCAACGTGGGGTGCACGTGTATGCAGGCAGTGGGTAATAACTGTGGCACCGGAGCACGTCCTGACCTTACTGCCCATCAGCTGCAACTATCAAGTAGGAGGGAAACGCAACAGCTTGCATTTACGTGCTTAAGAACTATCCCCAAGCTCTTTTTGAAAGTTCATTTCGCAATTGGAAAACTGCACATAGACTCACATTCCCTGACTTACTCATTCAATAAATGTTCGCTGCTGGCTTTGCGGTCTTTTTCTAACCCTTCAAACACCTTCTCTGCGGCATCTGGGATTGTTCACAAGCAAGTCCCTCTGAAAGGAATGTGTTCTCTCCTTGACCCACCTTCCCGTCTTCAAATCTGCATGACTCTAACTCATCTACCACGTCCAAGATTAAGTGTTCCTGCGTCAGGGAGACCTTTTTCCAACTCTGTATGGTTACATTATCCACGCCCATGGCCTCCTGTCACCCACCTATCACTACGCCTATCTAGCTTTACCGGAATTATTTCTTTTATTATCATACTACATAGCTGTATTATATGCCCCACAAGGTCTGAAACCTCGTCTGTTCCCATCAGGGACTGAAGCAGGCTGTCTGCCCCATGGTTAACCTAAGCTTATTGAGTGAATAAATGAATGAGTGAAATGCCGTGCACTGCACTAAGTAATGGGGTGTGGGGGGTGGGGAAGGACTTTCAAGGCAGATTTCAATATAAGTAAAAAGTACTGCTTGTTATGAACGCGATGCCTGGCATGCAGAAGGAAAAAAAACCTCGAAGTACATTTTAAGAAATCTGTCCCTCAGCAATCAAGGTGGGTAAGCGCATTCCAGGAAGAAGAGACGACAGTTCTTTGGGGCCAGGAAGACATAAAATCCTGAATCAAGGCACTCAGAGGAAGGACAGCAGGTTACCAGGAAGAGACTTGATACCCTATGATCATATACAGGGGGAGGTAATCCCCCTCAGGAACAGTCATAGGGGAGGGGAATAAGGGGAAATTGGGAGGGAGGGAAGAATGGGAGGATACAAGGGATGGGATAACCATTGAGATGTAACAAGAATAAATTAATAAAGGAGGGAAAAAAGGCACCTGGCGTGTAGGTGTGGGAGATGGAAAATTCTATATCGACTTGGGAAGTAGAATCAATAAGATTTGAGGCTAGATTATGAGGCTTGGGGAAAGGAGAAACTATCCAGCGCCATTTCCGTGTGTGACTGCTGATGCTGTTACTCCTTAAGGAGGAACTCAGGGAGAAGGAAACATCTGGGAAGAGGAAAAGAACAACTAGCTACGCTGAGAACAAATTGAAATGCGGGGGTTTGGGGAAACTTTCAAATATAGCTAAGAAAGAAATTTGTGCTGCAAGGCATTTGAAGAAATGACAGGAGCAGAGAGATCACTGAAAGTCCCGTCTAAGATCAAATAAATCTCTCCCGAATGAGTGCCCACGAAACAAGGCGTGGCTATAGGGTGATGCAATTGTTTCTTCAAAGATAGTGTATCATTTAAACTTTCGCGTGAATGATGTTTCTTCCCTAAGTTGACAAGTCCTGCTCCTGGGCTGACTGTGTTGTTACTGTGAAAAAAAAAAAAACAAAAAACATTTTCACTACCTACTTTGAAGGCTTCCCTGTAAAGAGAGTAAGATATTCTATTGGATGTCTCCAGTAATGCAAATGTTTACTGTTTTAGGATGCACTCAATTGGGAAAACAGAACACTTAGGAATAAATCTGCTAGATGGAGGAATTGATGGATAGTGTGTGTGTGTGTGTGTGTGTGTGTGTGTGTGTGTGTGTGTGTGTGTGGTGTGTACACACATAGATAGATAGATAGATAGATAGATAGATAGATAGATAGATAGATAGATAGATATACATATATATAAATCTGAGCCACAACATAATATTGTGGCTCAGAAAGAGAAGTAGTAAGGAAGATTTTTCTCCTAATGTGCAGAAGGAAGGAGGGAGGGTGGAAACAGGAAGATAAGAGAGGGGAATACAATCAATATGTAATGTGACTAGGTTATAATAAAAAAGAAATAGATAAATGAAAACCTTTGTAAAGAAATAACTTAGAACTGATTCTTACAGCAGTCTTAATTCAATGTTGTACCTTAAACAATAGCAGTATGAATAGCTGAATGAATGTGGTTTTCAAGTCAAGCTCAAAGCAACAGAAAAATCCTTCCCTGATGGCTAGACTTCATAGTGCCAGAAGGTGCTGTACAGGCTGCTAAGAGAGAAAAGGCCTTGACGGTCTTACCCAGAGCTGGATGCTGCATGCTACATTACCAACCTATCAAGCAAAGTGTGCCCACTGGTGCAACGGTGGCATCACTTTTATGAGGTAACCAACTGCTCTCTGATAGGATTTGAGGCCTATTTTATGGAACAAAATTCATGTCTGGTACTGGAAACCTGGTCAAAATCCTGTAGCTGGTGAGGTCATAGGCCCTAGGGGTAGAATCTATCAATATTATCTTGCTCTATAGGCATGTCATCACATTGTCTTCTCATTGTTTATACCCATAGACTTATGTTTCTCTCAATTTTGGTCAGAGAAGCTTCTTTTTGCAGTGGGTAGCAGTTTATGCAGAGACTCGTATCTGGTCAAAGACGCCAAATGCAAGTACTCATGAGTGCTTAGCTTAGCTGAATCATCTCTATGAACCTCTAAGGCTCGGGAAACATCCAGGAAGAGGAGGCCAAAAGAATTTCAGAACTAGAGGACAGGGCAGAGTGCTGTGAAGTTTTGTCTTCTGCCTGTGACAGGGTTGCTGGGCTCATGAACTCATAGCAGCTGTGGTGACATGCTCTGCCTAAGATGGAGACGACCAACATTCCAGCACGAATGGGAAAGACGCTCCTCAGACCCCAGCCCTGAGTGACAGCTGCTGAGAGAGGGAGAGCCATTCTTCTTTGGGGGTGTGGCCATTGGTAGATTTCTCTGGTTCTGGTGGATGAGCCCACACATATGCGCGGCACAAGTTGCCGATAATAGGTCTATTTAAAAGTAAAGAAGAAACTATGGAGTTGGAAGGGAATGTGGTATGGAGAATTGGAGAGAACTAGAGGTGTGGGGATTGTGTATAACCATATTTGGTTGGATGCCTACATGATTTCTCAGCGAGCGCATATTCTAAGTGAAAAGGGAAGTTCTGGTTTCTGGACTGAGCTAAATTCCATTTTACTGTGCCATACAGGTCTAGGTGTATGTCTGTTGGGTGGCATGTTCCTAGAATGCTGTTATGACATAATGTTTACCTCGGGGTACATCACGATTATCTTTTACAATGCTGAGCACAAAGTAGTTGCGAAACATTTGTTTGATTTATAGCCAATGGATTAATAGGGGTGCCTGAGTTGCTTGCTAGTTTTTAATGTTCTTCAAAGTTCAACTAGCCCCACAGGCCTACCCCAGTTGGTATCGTTTCACATTGGTTATTGCTGTGTGAGATTTATGAATTTTGGAAATCAATACTTGAATTTGTCTGTTTTTATTGTCTGTGCCTTTTGTGGAACAAGATTGTGAGGATTAATTTGAATGTAATTAATTTTCCAACTTAACTATACAAAATACACTCTGCCAGGTGGGAAGCATCCTATCTGGGTGTGTCTGGGAAGATGTTCAGAGACTTGAACTGAGCAGCACTGGTTGTCCTCTCTAAGATGCTTAGGAGCCCTTCAATCCCCTAGGAGTCTGAATAGAACAAAAAGTTGTGAAAGGGAGAAATTGCCTTTTTTCTTTTTTAAGTAGAGCTGATATACACATTTTCTCATACACCTGACTGTCTATAGAGTTCTTAGTCTTTCCGTTTTGAGACTTGGACATCAGCCCACCACAGGTGCTGAAGGCCTTTGGCATCAGGTTCATTACCACACGTTTTCTCACTTCTGTAGGTTACAAACAATGGACTCTGGGACTTCTGAGTTTCCATAGCTGCATGACTTATTCCCTACAGTGAGTCTCCTTTTGTATGTACCTTTATATTCTTAGCTGAGGGCTTTCATTCCCTGAGAGCCATGACTAATCCAGTAACCATATGAGAGCAGTAACCTTGCTTAGGTCACTCATACAGAAATCCACCCCCATCCCCGAACAGTTGTTGGCACAATTGTTGACTTTTAAGAAGCAACAATAAATAAAACTAAATTAAAGAACTCTTTTTTTCCAGTTATTCATTTCTATGTAATAAATTACTCCATCAAGTAATAGCTTAAAACAACAAAAGCTTACTAGATTTCATGATTCTGTGGGTCAAAAGCTATGGCAGGGTCCAGTGGGGAGGGGTCATCTTTTCACCAAGGACACTCAATGATAATGAGGTGACAGATGACCTTGTCTGGAAGGCTTGAGATAGCCTTATTTGACAAGGATGACTGCAAGACCAGGCTTCTGTAGACCTGATGGCAGGTGCCCTACATTTCTCCCAATGTGGAATCTCGGTGCTTCTGTTTATTGGAGACTAAGAGTCCCTAGAGTGAGTATCCAGAGATACGCGGTAGACTTACTGTTACTTAGCCTTAAAATCCTCCCTCTGTCTTGGCCTGTTCGTGACGCACATCACTGAGTCTAGTCTGTTTCCAAGAGAACCTTCTCAAAGGGAGCGTGAGTGGGGAATTCAACGGCATTTTTTAATCTTCTGCATGCATCAAAGAAAGAAAAAAAAATGGACGTGTAAAATCAGGTAGGGATCTAAGATGGAACAGCGATTGCCAAATGAGCCAGACATAAGCAGCCGGCAAGAAAACATATAGCTTCTGCATACCAGGAGCCAACCTCTCGCTCCAGTGCCAGGGATCAAACCCTGGGCCTAAAGCAAACTCAGCCTCAAATGCTGACATTTGTAGCGAGATCAAACTCCTGGAAAGTGTCTATAAAACACTACTAACGAGCACTTGGTTGACTACTTTGTATCTAATCTCTGTGTCCTCATAAACCATACTATTGGGTGGGTGCTGCTATGTTCTCACCCATTTTATAGATTATGAAATATAATACTCACTACCAGAATTGCTGAGCAATAGGACTGAGTTGGGAGCCCAGGAATTTCAACTCCTGAACCCCTGCACTTTTCCACCAATGCAGTGGGCTCCAGAGGTAAGCATTGTCTCTTATTGCAAAGCCACTTTCCACCCTCAAAAGGAGCAGGAAGGACCTATTTTAAGAATGTAAAAAAAGGAAATGAACTCTAGAATCGGCCCTGTGTTGTAATTCTGCTTCTCCCTTACTGCAACTGTGGGTAAGCTATTCCCCTTTAATTACTCAGCTGTAAATTAAGAGTGATAATATCTAGTTTGTAAGGTACAATGAAGATTAAAAGAGAATAATTTCAAGCCTAGAATAGAGTCATCACTCAGAAAGATTCGGAACGTGTTAGGTCTTTTTTCAGATCCCTAACTAGTGCCCTACTTACGGGGAGAATCAATCCCATCGTGTGTCACAATTTTTCATAAAGATTTCTTGTGACACAATTAAATATTTATATGGAAAGACAAAAAGTGCTCCAGAAACTTAGATTTATCTGTCTCCCCACCAGTTCAGTTGCTGCCCAACCTTGTATGAACAATAGGGCCAATTCTTTAAACACAAGCAAGGTTACCACTAATAAATTAGTCATAGGGAACTGTCAACACAGTTTTTCATTGTTTATAGAAATGGCTTTAAAACTGAAATCAGAATGATCTGCAATATAACATCAGAAAGGAAAATAAATGAGTGCCTAATTCCAAGTTCTGCTAAGTATCACAGGGTGGGGGTGGGGATCATGGTGACATTAAAATACTGGCATTTCTAGCCTTTACATTTAACATGAAATTTTTTTTTAATCCCCAACAGTGTGCTGTCAGATTGTTTGGCATAGTTCTTTTGAGACAGGGTCTTAATGTGTAGTCTAGACTAACTCTTAACTCATAGTGATCCTCCTGCCTCAGTCTCATGATACTGAGATTACAAGCCCAGTCCCTACACTGTTATCTTAAATCTTTCCTTAGCTAATTCCCTATAAAATAACAAAGAATGTCAACTGCATTTACCATGCTTACGTTTTGTGCTGTCTAAGTAAAGAGATAAACTTAAAACCAGGCAATCCAAGGTTCCAAAATGCAAGCATGCCTGTTGACAAGGAAAGCAGAACAGCTTCCATAAGCAACAAGGAAGACACTCAACATGCTCAAGAGGAAAAAAAAAAAGATAAAGCAGCTGGAAGTCAAAGGCAGAACAGTTCATAATAAAGGCTTAGACACATATGCAACAAACACAACAGAAGAAAACTCTCTTGACTTTTAAAAATGTGCTATGTGTCAGCCCCGTATTTAAAAATTAGAACATGGGGCCCTGCACAACTGATGCACCAACCAAGGTCAGTGCATGCAGTGAACCTAGACCTCCCTGTTCAGATCTAGCTAATTGACAGCTCATTCTCCACAGCTGTGGGGAGAGCAGGGACTGCCTCTGACATGAACTCTGGTGCCCTGATCTGATCACTTCCCCTTGGTGGGGAGGCCCTGTGGCCACACAGAGGAAGGGGAAGCATGCTATCTGGATGAAACCTGATAGGCTGTGGTCATATGGTGGGGGAGGAGGTCTCCTTCTGTCAGAGGTCTTGGGAAGGGGAATAGAACAGAAGAGGGAAGGAGAGTGGGAACAGGACGATACAAATGAGAGGATAACAACTGGGATGTAATCTGAATAAATTATAATAAATTAAAATTTAAAAACTGGAATATTTTCCTAGCATACGCTTTATGATGGTCTAAATTACCAAGCTATAGTCTTGAGTGTTAAAGTAGAGTATCCCTAGAGCCATAGATGTGAGAATCAGAGAACTAAGGAAAAAATGAACACAAACAGATTGATGATTTCAATCTTCTTGACACTGATGAGGTTTTGCTTTTTACAAATGAGACGCGCAATGGAACTTGGGTGGTGAAGGAAGCAGATCGCAGGGAGAGCTGGAACACGGACAACTTTAACTTTGGGAAAACGATCTCCAAGGCTGAGCTTAAGCTGCTGACCCAGATCAACAGGAGAAGTGACTGTAATTATTATATTAAACAAAGCCTTTTATGGCCAATGACTTAAAAGGAATCACAAATCTCTTAATTATATAATAAATGCATTTCTAAAAGCCTCCTATGAATTAGCCACTGGAGAGCAATTAAAGCGATAATAGTTTACTCTTTGCTCATTAGGGTGCTATCAGCAAGCTTGGCAGCCAAACAAGGAAACAACAACAGACGAAAATGGACTTTTGTCCACATAGAGTATGAAAAGATTACGCATCTTTGCCATCATGGAAAACTTTACAAATCACTACACCAGAGGTTTGCAATTAGCACATGCACTGCACAAACTGCAGTGGGAAATGACATAGGGGAAAGTCTGACTGGCAGGTGTCATTTGATGTCCTGAGTCACCATCGTCACCACAATGATGTGAACTGGGTAATTGCTACACATCCCTTGTTGGGGGCGGAAGCAAATAGACAGAGAAATGTTTGCACAATGGGAAGTCACTGGATGGTAACTTAAGTATCAAGCTGTTTTGGAAGGAAAGAATTAAACACATCATTTAGTTCCTAAATGTTCTAGTGTCTGAGATCCACCAAAGGACTGACTGCTTGCTAAGTAAAGCTATGTCCGCAATAGTTGGATCCCTAAAACTCATAGTGTCACCTAGCCCGTAAATGTGTAATGTGAGAAGAACCCAAGTACCTACAGAAATGAGGCTAAGATGAAGCAACAGGAAAAAGGAGCCTGCTAGATGAAAAGATGACACTGGCAGCAAGGGAAAAATGGAGCACCGCCAAGAGTATTGACCAAGAGCTTGACCAAACAGAAAAGCGAGTCTAAGGTTTTCTTTTATTTTTTCTTACTTCACAGGCCATTTTGAGGCTCCACTCCCTGCCCCCCCCCCCCCCGCCCCCTGATTACAGGGTTGTGTTGTGTGTATTTGTTATGAAGGCTTTGTCTCTTTTTGGAAAATGATTTTGCCATTTGGCTCCTTCCTCGATCAACACTTTCCAATTGTCATTAACGGCAGTTAATTGAATGTGACGATTTAGCTTCAATAGATATTTATATCAAATCCAAAATATATTTCTATCTATATCTTTAGAGTTAAATCAGTTACAGCGTTTATAGGAATCATGTGTGCATATAATGGAAAGTTTTATATGTATAAAATATTCAAAGGTGTGTGTGTGTGTGTTTGTGTGTATGTGTGTGTGTGTTATGCTATGTTATACATTGTTCAAGAATTTGTCCTAATGGGGAGTTCTCTATTTTCTATTCTTTTACATTAACCACTAAACTGTTTAATTTAGCCTCAATTATGTGTTGTGTATTAATTTCATATATTTAAGTACATTATTTTATAATTCTCTTACTATCCAACTCCCATCCCCCTTTTATTCTTCTCCACATATCACCTAGGATTATCAGCAGGGACATACACATACACACACACACACACACACACACACACACACACACACACATTTAACATTCTATGACATTTTATTTGATTCAGATACTTTGGTTGGTATCAGTAACAAACAAGAGAATGATCCTTAAGAATACAGCCATCAGTTGATAGCAGAATCCTACAGGGTTACAAATCTTTTAATCTCTCTCCTGCTCTCTGTCTCTACTTCTGCTTTCCCTGTTGTGGTGGTGGTGGTGGTGGTGACTGCTCCTTTGTTTGTTTGGAGGCTGCGTCTCACACTGTAGTTCAGTCTGTCTTGGAACCACTGAAGTACCCCAAGCTGGCCTGGAAGTCCATACGATTCTCCCTCCGTAGCCTCCCACGGAGTGGGGTTATAGAAGCACCACCACTGTCTTGAAATTTTACGTTTCTTCCCATCGTATTTAGGACAATGTGGCCAAGCCTGCCTACCTCTCCAACCTCATTCCTATAATCAGCTCTCAGTACATGCTATGTTCTGGCCATTGTGAATAGCCTGTAACTAGTGGAGAAGCTAGTATTTCCTCAGCTTCCTTGGTTTTTTTTTTGCACATGTTGCTCCTTGTACATGAAATCACTTTCCTTTTGCTCCTCATGCCCAAGCTGATCTTTCAAAATTCAAACGTCTCTTAAGCTCCCACGCACACATGGATACCTGGCACTCAACCACACTAAACTAGACTCGCTTTCCTTTGTTCTTCCTAGCAGACTAAGATTCTGGTGTCTGTCATGCCTACCATATTATTCCGGTACTCAAAATGTACCTAGTTTACTTGCTGTTGAATAAACAAGAAACATCAATTCCGTCAAGCAAATAACTACCTATGGGTAGATAAACTATCTTTCCCAGCTAATATCCCTGACACTTGAGGACAACTATCAAGTCTCTCTTCCTACGCTCAACGCCTACACTAATTCAGCATCCCGATCATCTTTGCCTTGGCGACTTTAAGATCCTTTGAATAGATTTCCTCTAAAGTCCACCATGCTCTCTCTGTCCTTAGCATACTATCTAACCTTTATCCAGTTTTTTTTCCCCCTGACAACAGCGGTAGACTTCATCTTCTCCATCGTTTCTCGCTCTAAAATCTATTACCTCATTTTATCCAGCCATGCCATTTTTTTTTTTAACCTGGGGGCCTTCTTCCAAGTATGCACCCTGCATGTAGGACAGCAACCACAGATCGACTGTCTGCGGGTGTGGGACTGGGAGACAACTGCACCAGCTCACTGGGGAATCTTATCACGGAAGACGGGTCTGGCTTAGATTAGCTAGAGAAGACGTTTGTAAAAGTCCATGTTTTGTTTCAAACTGTAAAAATCTTTTTTGGGGGAAAAAAAACTACCGTGATAATGAATACTCACTTGTTTTTATTTCGTTACCTTTTAAAGAACATTCGCCGAGAAACTCTTTAATTTCTACTTCAATTTATTCAGGAAGATGTTTGGAGCCTCTAGACAGGCACATAGTCCCTGACGACAGGGACTTGAGTGTCTATCTAGAAAGTGATCTTCTAGGGTACACACACACACACACACACACACACACACACACACACACACACACACCCGTATGAACAACTAAAAACATTGACAAGCCGGATGAGGTACCTCCTCCCTCTGTTACAAGTTTCCTGTCAGATTGTCTTTCTCCCCTCTGGTTCCTACACTATTGCCATCCTGTACACGCATCCTACACTCATCTGCAAATGTCATTGCTTCATAATTCAATAAGAAAACTGTGTTTAATGACACAGAGAAATATCCCATACATTGTTCCCCACCTCCCCACCCCCCCACCTCTCCCACCCCCCCCCACCATGGCTTAATCCCTTTAGCATCTATGAAAACTACACATAGGAGCACAGGCTACCGCAGGTCAAAGTACCTTCATCTTCTAGATAGAAGGGCTTTGTTGTACCCAGTGACTTTTACCTGGACCAAGTTTCAGGGGTGCTGAGCAGTTCAAAACCTGCTACCTCACTTTGCTATATCACTGAAAGGAATACAAGCCAAGTGTTACTTCCTCTGCTTTAGAGAGAATTGAGTAGAACGAGAAAGATCTCACTAGTTTTCTTCCATTTCTTCTTGAGAACCCATTACAGTAGGATGCTGAAATAATAGCTGTCTTCCATGGCCTCCAAAAAGTCTTGTTGCTAAGCGGTCCCATATCTTACTTCTCCCATTATTATGTACAACAGTTAAAATAAAAGAAAACAACTTGGCAGCTGTCAGAAATGACTTATGAAGTAATATTTTATTTATTGTTTGGCGATTTTGGTCACAAATTTGAGGCTTAACTATTAAGCGTAATTAAAGGGAGAAGTATAGTTCACAGTCACTTAAAATATTCTTTCCTCACACATTCCAATTATGACTGGTATATTTCTAAGTTAATTAAGTACATAATTGCTCCGCATTTCATCATAGAGCGATTCCAGTGTATTTAGTGGCTATCAGTGCGGCTTTTAGTACTTTAGAAATGACCATATAGAGTATAAATTTACTTCTCAAAGTGCTCTTGGGTTATCTAAGGTGCTATTTTTAGATTTTAGTCCCAGGGCAATGGTCTCATTAGTTGGCTCAGACATTCACTGCTTCACTTCTGAATCTATATGAAGGATCTCATAGGCCATATCTATAATAAGCAGCTTATCCAGTATGTTAATTTTAAGGGCTGCTTTAAAAAGAAAAATATTGCCTTCTTCTGATAAACCCCAGATTTTGATAGCATGTCCTCTGAAGTTGTTCTGTAAGCGCAGTACTAAACTTCAGCCGGACAATCTCGGCTATGTAATTAGCTCACAGCTGCGGTGCTGGAAAAACATGGACTTGCTGAGATAGCTTACTGCTCATTGTTTGGACCCTGGTTCCGAATTCAGTGGTCACCTTAAGTTCTTAAAGAATGGTGAAAAATACCCATCACCGGCTCGGGGTGTTTGAACAGTCCATCCCAAGATGGTGGACTGTTTTGGGGAGATAGCCTAGCCTTGTTGGAGGAAGTCCATCGCTGGCTGGACTCAGGCTCTGAGAATTGATAGCCCCACCCTACTTCCGGTTCACACTCTCTGCTTCTTGTTTCTGCTTAAGACATGACCTCTTCATCCTACTCCGCCCGCCGTGTCTCCCCATCATGACGGACTATTAATCCCGCTGGCACTGTAAGCCAAAACAAACCCTTTCTTCCATAAATTGCTTTTTGGTCATGGTGTTTAAAAAAAGTAACCTTTAATCCCAGCACTAGGGAGGCAGAGGCAGGCTGATCGTTGTGAGTTCGAGGCCAGCCTGGACTACAAAGCGAGTTCAGAACAGCCAGGGCTATACAGAGAAACCCTGTCTTGAAAGAAAAAAAAAAGTAACCAATACAAATGATTTATCTTCATTTTCAGAGGAGACCATATCCTTTCTTGTTTAATCACTACTAAAAAACTGTTTTTTTTTTTGTCATGCCTATATATCACTACCTAGCTGAACTTAACTTGAATTGTAATGATCTTCTAAAATAGAAGAGAATATTTTACCTGATCAAAAATAATCTGAGTGGCCATATTAATTAATGTGCCATACAAATAGAACCTTAATCTCAGTGTCTTTACTATTTCACAACTGCTTATACTTCCAAAGTCTCCCTTGTAATGATGAACATGCTCTATAAGATTTAAAAATTTCCTTTGCTGCTGTATAAATTTTAACCACATTTCATTTAACCACATAGCATGCATATATATATATATATATATAAATAAAACGCAGTAGTTCTCAACCTCTGGGTCGCGACCCCCTGTCAAACTTCTGTGTCCAAAAATATTCACATTATGATTCATAACAGTACCCAGATTACAGTTACGGAGTAGCAATAAAAATAATTTTATGGTTGGGGCTTCAGCATAACATGAGGGACTGTATTAAAGCGTTGCAGCATCAGGAGGGTTGAGAACCACTGTGTTAGAGACTATTAAGACTTGCTTTAAAAAGTGACAGATTATCTAGGACAGTGGTCAAAGACCTAATCGTTGAATATCTGCTATGACAGATTCGTTGTGCAACTTCATTCTGAAAAGGGCCCTAGCAAGTGGTCATTTTACATAGAGGAAAATTCAGCAATCAGAGAGGACAAGGAACTGGTTGAATAAGGTCATACAGGCTTCAACAGAGAGGCTCTGGTTCAGGCTGCCTATTTCCGTTCATTTAAATTTCCCCAGCGCAAGTTTATATGGTATATATTACACTGCCACACATTCATACATTTCTTACTGCTTTGTCAATTACCAGTGCTACTACAAGCGTATGGGTCTTAAGTTCAGATGCCATATCCTATGTGCTCTCTCTCTTTCTCTCTCTCTCTCTCTCAACTATTTATTTATTTGCATTGGTGTTTTGCCTGCATGTATGTCTGTGAGAGGGTATTGGATTCCTTGGAACTGGATTTAAGAGAGTTGTGAAGTGCCACGTGGGTGCTGGGAATTGAACCCAGGACCTCTGGAAGAGCAGCCAGCGCTCTTAACCGCTGTGCCACCTCTTATTTCAGCCTAATGACCGTTCTGTCCTAATTACAACAGCTTCTTACTCTGGTGATGCCAGGATGTAACTATAAAAATCTTTCTCTCACGTAGCATGCACCTACATTATTAGAATTAGACAAAAGTATTGCTTCTTGGCCTTTGGTTAAGCTCAAGTGTAGAATAAGAAAAATATAGAAAGAAACGTATGCAGGTAACTACACCTGCTTTTTGAGACAGGTCTTGAACTTTTGATTCTCCTGTCTCCATTTCCCATGTGCTGGGATTATAGGTATGTGGCACCACACCTGGCTTTGGCTGGTTTATTATTAAATCACTGTTAAATGTCCAATTTGGAAATATTAAGGAAAAAGTACAAATTATGTATGTATGTGTATATATATATATGTATGTATATATGCATGCACATATGTGTATATATATATGCCCTTGTTAAGGTTTCTATTACTGTGATAAAACATCATGGCCAAAGGAAAGTTGGAGAGGAAAGGATTTATTTGGCTTACACTTTCACATCACAGTCCATCATCAAAGGAAATCAGGACAGGAACTCAAGCAAGGCAGGCTAGAGGCAGGAGCTGATACAGAGGCCATAAAGGAGCCATGGCTTGCTCCTCATGGTTTGTTCAGCCAGTTTTCTCATTTAAGCCAGGCCCACCAGCCCAGGGATGGCACCACCTACAATGGGCTGAGCCCTCCCCATTGATTACTAATTAAGAAAATGTCCTATAGAATTGCCTATAGCCTTATGAGTGCATTTTCCCAATTGAAGTTCCCCCCTCTCAGATTTGTGTCAAGTTGACAAAAAAAACAATCCAGCACAACTGGCCCCCCTAATAATTTGACAGCAAAAACATCACCATTAGGCCATAACCTTTCCTTTCTCATTCATTCATCCTCCAAGATCCCAATAAGAAACAGAAATAACATTAAGAGTCCCCACAGTCTTAACAAATTCAAACACATTCAAAGCTCACTCTCTTTAAAATAGCCAATCTCTTTTCAAATCCAGTGTTGTAAAATTCAAGATGTCTCATTTGTGGGGTCCTGATGAATCTAAAATAAACGCAGTGCTTCTTAGTTCCAGACAGAAGGCACGGTCACGATTACATTAAAGTAAAACCAAACTCCGACATTATAAAGAACCCAAGGTCTGATGTCTGGGATTTGCTCCTGACCTTCTGGGGCTCCTCCAAGGGGCTGGGGTCACTTTTCCATCTCTTCCCTCTGCAGTACACACAGCTTGTCCTCTAGGCTCTGGCTGGCTTCACTCCAGTCCTTCTGCTGTTCTTGCTGGTCCTTATCCCATGGTACTGGGATCTGCTGCCCCTGGGCTGCGCTTTCACCAATAGGATCTTCTCATGGGGCCAAGCCTCCACATGACCTCTTCAACCTTGGGCCTCCAGCTGCCACTAAGGCTGCAGCTTCACCATTTGGCCTCTCACAGTGCCAAGCCTCAGCTTCCCATGACTCCTTTCTTGTCTTCAAACCAGTTACCACCTTGGGGATTCCTACACTACCAAGTTGAGTTGCCAGCAGGAAGTCTAACCTTGGCTGCCTCTGGAACACAGCTTCCGTGCGCTCTCAGGAAACACTTCTCAGAAGATTCCACCTCACTAGTCGTGGCGATTTCTTCTTATTCACCGCTAGTTTCTTAGCTCCAGCTGACCAGCATTAAGTACCCCAGCAAAGCAAAGGTTTCACCTTAGTGGTTCTGGTCTCTAGTTAAAAATCACAGTTGACTCTTTAACCCTAGCTGACCAGACCCACAGAACCTAAATTCAAAATAACAAACAGTCCTGATAAAGTCTTTAATCTTCCCTCTGAAACTTCAGAGGTCAGGCTGCCATCATCTGAACTGCTCTCAAACATACTTATCTTACAAGCTCCTACAGAACAGCCTACTGAGCTCTCAACAATCAGTGAATTTTCTATGCTAAAGTTCCAAAGACTTTCTACAAATCCTCCTCAAAACAGCACGGTCAGGTCTGTCACAGCCATGCCCCACTATGCTGGGACCAACTTCTGTCCTACTTAGGGTTTCTATTGCTGTGATGAAACACCATGACCAAAAGCATATATGTGTTCATCATCAAAAGAAATCAGGACAGGAATCAAGCAGGGCAGGAACCTGGAGGTAGGAGCTGATGCAGAGGCCATGGAGGGGTGCTGCTTACTTGCTCCTCATGTCTTGCTTAGCTTGCTTTCTCCTAGAACCCAGGACTATAGCTTTGGGATAATACTATTCACAATGGGCTCGGCCTTCTCTCATCAATCACTAATTAAGGAAATGCTAGTTGTGTCAATTAAATTCCATTCTATTTAAATCTCTGCAGAAAAAGAAGTTAATTTGAAGAAGCATTGTAATTATTTTTCTATTTATAATAGTGGCAGATAAGATTCCAAAAATCAGGAGAAAAATGTCTTAGACTCAGAAGTAGGAAAGATTTGAGGCCATTAAGGGACCCTCCCTTAATTTTTAAAGCAATGAAGAGGAATCTTAAAAGAGGATAAGAATGGATATCACAATCAGAAAGGGATGATAATATATACTTATAATACACATAATAAGACAAGCATTAAAATAATAGAGAAGAAAGGCCCACCATTTGTAAGCTTATGGAAGAAATGAAAACCATGATCTTTAGCCCAACTAAGGCAACCTTAAAAACATTGGCATACATATAGAGTCATGTACATGTTATAATAAAAGCAGTCAGTGGTGACCCATAGAGAACTGAACACATTCAAGTAAAAAAAAAAATCACCTGTGAAATGCTCCTGTAATCCTATAAACAGGTGCTATTGCTTGACTTTTGCTCAAAATTTACCAAAATTATACTTTATGTCTGATGGTGCAGTAAAGTTCCTATAGCTTATATTCATGGAAAAAAGTTGAAAATGCACTCGCTAAATTAGTTGAGTAAAATTAAGTGAAATTGGCAATGGGCTTATATTTTAAAATAATTTTCAAATGTTTACTATGGATGTAGTAACACCTGATGACTTTTACCCTTCCTCACTTTCTTATCTCTCTCTTTCCACTGCCAACGCCTTCTCTGTACTCCCTACAAGTTCCCTTTCCCACATTCATGTCTTTTTGTTTTGTCTTGTGACCCACCAAGTTTAACGGAGGCCATCTGTGTGACAATGAGTTTGGATATCTCCATGCAGATTTGTGTGCTCACCAATGGGCACACAACTGAGGGCGATGCCTCTCCACCTCCAGAACCCGTAGGTAGAGCCAATAGTTCAGAGAGGGACAGGGCTTACGAGCCCTTCCCTAATCCACAAATGACTGTCGACAGACCTACTATTGTGCAGGCTCACTACCACAGTTGTCAGATCACAATAGCAATGTCTGTGTCATAACCAGAAAAACAGCATTTCACAGCCCTTCTCCCTATCCTCTGTTACAGTCTTTCTGTCTCCTGTTCTGGGATGTTCTCTGAGCCTTAGAGGGGGTGGTTTAAATGTGCTGTTTAGAACTAAGCCCTCAACTGTCACAAGTCACTCTCAGGCACCTTAAGCAGCTATGAGTCTTTGCATTCCAATGCCATTCAATTTGAAGAGGGGCTTCTCCAATTAAGGTGGACACTTAGCACTGACCTGTGGGTGGAAACAAATATTTAGATGGTGGCTTGAAGTCAATACCAATTTAGCTAAACAGTAGTATCAGCTCTCCCCTAGGGCCCAAGACCTCCTCAATAATAGGGTTTTGCCTGAATTTACAGTACCAGTCATGAGTTCCCTCATGCAGAGTGAGCCTCAATCCAAGCAGAGAGTGGTTGGTTCCCTCCAAAGCTGCCATGCCAGTATTGCACCTGTGAGTGCACTTTCTCTGGTAGGTCGGCATTACAATTCATCATGTTAACAGCTTCGTAAGATAGCTCTTACCCTTTCTCCATTAGCAACTTGCTTAGTACCATCTAGCACCATGAAGACTAACCAACAAGGAGAAAACTTCGAGTTCTGTTCCAGCTCAATTTCACTGTATTTTGCCACAAAGGAGGTGGGGTTAGAGGGAAAGATGTCTTTAGCAATATGATTTTATCGATTATTTCTGATGGAATTGCACCCAAGAGGAATTGCAAGACCTTATACTGTCTTGGGGGCCTTTCTACTACCAGCTTTAAAGGAGCTCTCAAAAACCTGGCATTTGGGTTTTTTGCATAGCGATCCATGCCTTTTAGAAAGAGAAACACATCCAATGCAATTAATAGCAGCAAAGCATTAAAAGGCATGGGGAATTTGGGACCTGGAAAGCTACAAAAGCGCAAGAGTCAAGAACCTTGACAAGTCTATAGTCAGCCATTAGAACTCCTTTAAGAGACAGGTATAATTGAAGTTTAAGATGGAGCAAGCTGCAAACACGCAGTACTGAGTAGAAACATACAGGAGAAGTGACATCACGGCATCAGAAACTGGGTAAGAGGAAGATGAAAAGGACACAGCTGTTGGAGTTCAAGGCAAACAGTGAGAACCTGGAGGACTCCAGAGCCAACACAAAAAATAAAAGCAAACATGCAGAAGTCCTCAAATAGTCTGGAACCCACAAACTCACAACAGTAGGGTCTGAGGGGCTGGGAAAGCAATGAGCATGTGACACACTGTACCCAGAGATTTCTCCATCCTTAACTGTAAAGAAGTTTTATTTCTGGACTTCTGGATCTCACAATTAAACAGGAAGACACATCTGACTGGGCCCGGCTTACTACCAGCTTTTCCTGGTGGTAAGCATTCTGGATTTTATTCACAAAAATTTAAGGTAGGTGTTCTCTTCCAGTTGAAATAAAAAATAAATAAAAAATAAAAATCCTTGTCAGTACAGCTTTCTAGATAGCTATCCAAGCTGTTTTCAGGAAACTGTGTTTAATGGTTGCTAGGACCTTTCCAGTTTACCCATGTATTGTTTTAAACAAAAGCGCCTATTCAGTTATGGCCTCAAGCACAGCTGAGGAATTTAGCTAGAAGGATGATTTCAACAGTTGCTCTAAGACCTAGTGAACCTCCCAGGCCTATTCATTAACATCTGAAAGAGACTCTTTTACCTCCTGAGTCTTTAACAATGAAAGTGTAAGATCACTGTACCGCAAGACTTTCTCTCCTCCTCACTTTCTGTGTGTCTTAGGGAGGAGCAGGGTCAGTCTCTGTACTTCCTTTCTTTTTCTTTCTTCTTTTTCAAAGACAGCTCTTCAGTGTCGAGGATGAGAAGCAGAGACAAGGAGAAACCACCTAGTGTCTTCTCTTAGGTAGGCTCCATTTGTAATCTCTTCTGGCTGGCTGTGGATGCCTTCTGAGTGGCAGGCATCCAAGCATTCATAAAGGTGTATGTGGGAGTCTGGGGGAGGGCACAACAAGGCTGTTGTTTCTTATCATGACCGATAAGCTTTCTTCCAACCTCTTGTTCCTCCAGGCCCAACTCCTTGCAATCTTCTGATAAGGACACCCCAAGCTGTCCATCAGAGAAACTGGCATCTATGACGAGTCACGTCACGGGCCTTTGGTCAATTCTTCTGCCATATCTGCTCATTCTGGCATCTTTCTCCATTTCTCATCATTCTGAGAGGTGTTGACTAGGCAGACATCTAACTAGTGGGTGCAGAAATACCCAAGTGTTTGAGTGAGTCTCTTAGGAAGCCGATAGCATTTTACCAAACTATGAAATTCTAGAAGAGTTATGTCTTGAATAACTCTGAAGAAAACATCCTTTATCTCGCCACCCATGTTGTTGTTAATACAAAGTTAGTCGTCTGGCTTATTGTTTCTTTTTTTTCTTTTTTTTTCTTTCTTTTCTTTCTTTCTTTCTTTTTTTTTCTTTTTCTTTTTTTTTTTTTTTTTTTTTTTTTTTTACCATTTTTAGTTGCTGCTCTGTCTCCCATCTTTGGTGCCATGTGGTTTCTTAGTAAAGCATTTAGGGTGGCTTTCTTTAATGTCTTGCATCATTGGTCTCTCTCTCTCTCTCTCTCTCTCTCTCTCTCTCTCTCTCTCTCTCTCTCTCTCTTCAATTCTGGGAAGAAATCAAGCCTCCCTAATGATGCTTTTACCTGGCATAGGGGAATAGGGAGGAACCAATTCTAGTCCGCCATTGTGAGAGGCTGGGTTCTAACTTTACATGATATGGTGGTAGTCCATGCAGAGTGCTAACAAAATACTGTAGATTTTCCATCTTATATACAACAGGTGCTTATTTGTGCAGTTCTGAAGGCTGGGAAGACCAAGACCAAAGTAAAAGGAGCTTAGCTTCTGGTGAGGTCCAGTTTCTTTGTTCATAAACAGTGTCTTCCATGTCCTGAGATGGTAGAGAAAACAGAATAAGTCTTGTGGCAACTGCTTTATAAGCAAATTAACTCTACTCATGAAGGCTCTTTAGGACTCTCACTACTTGGTCAGTTTGGGGCATTAGAATTTAACAGATGAAGTTTATGGGGACACGACACTCAGACAGAGCACACACACCCACTTTGCCG
Source organism: Acomys minous (assembly GCF_964271855.1). Lineage (NCBI taxonomy): Eukaryota > Metazoa > Chordata > Mammalia > Rodentia > Muridae > Acomys > Acomys minous. The sequence goes on from NC_140490.1 coordinate 101,458,596, forward strand.
CTTCAGTCATACCCTGCCACATGTTATCAGCACAATTCTGTGATTGTGTATATCTGGCTCGGTTCCAGGTTTTTATCATTCTCTGGGCTAACATCTGCTTGTTCCTCTGCCTCTGAGTCCTCCATTCCCAGATGTGTACATTTTTCTTGTGTCTTCATACTCAGTTTCATATCAGTATTGTTTCCTACATCCCCAGTACCATCTCTAGGCACCACCCACAAACATTTGAGAAGCAGAGTTTTATATAATAGAGGAAATCGAATCCAGCAGATCTGAACAGGCCTCCTATGTGAACACTAAGAACGTCTTGCCATAAACGAATCTGCCATAGGAGCTGAATTGGGCCCCCTTACCATTCATTTGTTGGAATCCTAATGTTCAACCTGCCTGCGTGAAGATGAGGTCTTTAGACAAATCGTGACAGTGAGGTGAGGTTGTGTGTGACAATGGGTGCTCAACCTGATAGGGCCAGGGTTCAGATAAGGGAGCAAGAACCTCTCTCTACACACACTTTTACCAATGAAAGGCACGTGACAAGAAAGCATAGAGGTACATCTTGCAAGCCCTGTAGAGAAGAAGCCTCACAGGAAACTCATCATCACAAGCTCTGGATTGGTGAGAAAACAAATTTGTGTTATTTCAGCCATTGAGTCTGTGGTATTTTGTTGGCAGTTGGAAAAAGACTAATGCACTGTGATGATCAGAGCTGTGTCCGTTCTTGCTAGGAAGCTCTGCACTAGGCCCTTTGACTCTTAGGTGCTGAGGCCACGTAGATAAAAAAAAAAAAAGCCAATTCTGAGTTCTGACAAAATGTCATGCAAACTCCTATCGATGTCAAATCACTCTAAATTTACCATATTTATACAGTATTTGGGATGGGAAAAATGCTTTTCCTAGAAGATACAAAGAATATAGAGACTAAATAATTCCCATCAAATGATATCATCCACCAATTTTGCATTTTCCATACATAAACTTTTTCTATTACGTGACTTGAAGATTCTTATTTTAGGCTTACTTTTAATTTAATCCATTTAATCGAGCAAATGTAGTTAATTTGTTACTAATAGATAAGTTTTCTATGGGTTCTGCTAAGTAGTGTTTCTCTCTTTATATATATAATATCTATCTCAAGGTAATGAAAATTTGAGAACATATATAACTATGTTTTATAAAGTGTTTGATCTCCCTCCACCCCTCGGTCCTCTTGCATTATGATCAGGATGGACATATTCACATACAAAAGTCCATTTAGGGAATGTATTTTGTTTTAAAAACATACTACTGTTGGTTTCTTAATTTTTCTCTAGTGTTTAACATACATGATGCTTAAAAAACTAATTTATTAAAAAATTTTACTAGGCACATAAATATTTATTAAGTTCAAGGGTAAGTTAGGTTTTTGTTTACATTTTTAATTTTTTAAAAAAAATTTTATTTCATGTGCATTGGTATTTTGCCTGCTTGCATTTCTGTGTGACAGTGTTAGATCTTGGAGTTATAGTCAGTTGTGAACTCGCATGTGGGTCCTAGAAATTGAACCTCAGTCTTCTGAGCTGTCTCTCTAGCTCCCAGCCCCCCCGCGGCCCCCCCCCCCCCTTTAAAGACAAGGTCTCGCTGTGTATTACCTGACTGGCCTAGAACTCACTATGTAGCACAAGGTGGCTTGGCATTCTCCTTCCTCCTGAGTACTGGGATTATGGAAGCATGAAATCCTGCTAGACTAGGATTCTTAAGAGAATAAAGAACCTGATGTTTCTCTTCACATTTAATTACATCAAGGAGTTTCAGCCTGAGTTACACAGCTTGAACTAATCAATCTACCAGTAAAAATGTCAATACAATTATACTATTAAAAGGAATGCACCTATTAAAATTGTCAAACATGTTATTGCCTTTCCAATATAGCATCCAAAAGAGTAACTTGTCTGGAGGTTTTATTTATTTATTTATTTATTTATTGCTTTTTCGAGACAAGATTTCTCTGTGTTAGCCTTGGCTGTCCTGGACTCGCTTTGTAGACCAGACTGGCCTCGAACTAACAGCGATCCGCCTGCCTCTGCCTCCTGAGTGCTGGCATTAGAGGTGTCTGCCACAGACCCCAACTTGGAATTTATCTTTATAATTTTTGTACTGTAACTAAAAAGCGTATTTACAAAAACACTGCAACATGATTTAATAGAAACTTGTATTGTGCTGATCTGATGGCATGCTAATATATCTCCAGATCATTAAATCCATGGGATAAAGTAGGTCTAAGGTCAAGTAAGATGAAGATGATGTGTTCATACAACGCCAGGGCCACTGCGGACTTTAGGCAGCTCAGTATTTTATAAAAAATAATGCTGAGCGGTTGAGCTCTAGTCCAGCGTCAGGGTACTTGCTGGTCACCACAACGCCCTGGTTCCATCTCTGGCACCAGAAGAAAAAGAAGAAACCCTAACTAAATAACTCAGCATTCATCCATTGAAAAGTCATCTGTCATTAGGGAGGTTTCAGGATGAAGTCCTCGGGAGAGAAAAAAAATCGAGTTTCCTAATGCACAGCTGCTTCTATACTGCTTTCAGCTTTAATTTTGTATCTGAAGAATGAAAACATACAAATCAAATATACAGTACAATTATGCTGACTATGTGAGAGTAAGTTTAATATATATGTAACTCACGTAAAGTGCATACAACTGTGTTCTGGGACATACATGTTTTTACTTGTAGGGGCATCTTTACATGCAAATAAAAGTTTCGTTGCAGTATGTTCTATAATGAGGACGCTCCGTGATTTTCCTGAATATATTCTTTAAGAACATGCTTTTTATGAGTTAGAATTGCAACAAACCCACAATGTGAACCGATTATAGTTTAATCTCTTACCAATTTTGGTAATGTAGCATACAACGATTCGTTTATTACTTTAATGTCAAATTCTTGATTAAAGTAGAATGCAAATTCAATTTCGTATGGGGACTTCCTTGGAGGAAAGTTGGGGAACAGCCAAGAGTTCATAAATGTGTCTCAGCTATTCTGAAAAATATTTCAGGGCGAGAAAATGCTGGAAATTACCTAAGTGAAATTTAATTAATTTGGTGTTCTATTTGTAGATTTGAAATAGTATCAGGAAGGGCTATTTATTGTACCACATCATCCAGTTCTCTGTGATGAAACACAGAGGGAAAAAAAATACTGAGTGTCAGTTTTACATGTCAAGGGCACAGCTTAGAGGTTGCTAATATTTACCGTGGTGAAGGATATAAGTGGAAAAATGCATTCAACAGTTTTAGCATGGAAATTTTGCTTTTAAACTCAAATATTTTGTTCTCAAGCCTTTACATTATTTTTAAACACATGCTACCAGACAGGGAACATACATAATGCAGTACTTGCCTTGAAACTATTAATTCTTTCATTTTTGGGGGGGGGGGCGTTGAACAATAACAAGAAAAAGCACTAAAGAAGTGTTTTGTTTTGCTTTTCTTGGTTAAGTGATACTGAAAATGACCCTGATAAGGTCTAAACGATCGGGAGAACCTTTAGTTCAGACCTAAGAGATCAGACAAGGATGGGGCAGGATAATGTGTGTCTATAGTGAGGAATATCCTTTTTTAAAGTAGATGCAATGACTAGCGGTTTTAACTGCAACATGTTGGAAAGGTTGGGCCACAATAGGCTACCTTTCACCATGTAAATGCTGAACGTTACTCTGCAGGATTTTCCTTTTCGTTTCTTTCTCCTCAGGAAAGAAGAGTAAGATAGGGCTGAAGCACTATGAATTAAAGATCCACTAGCTTGCCACAGGTAGGAAAAAAAGAAAAAGAAAAAAAAAAAGCAAACCCGAAAGAGGAGCACAAGGACTTTTAAGCACGGACCGTCCGAGGCCTGTCTGCACCGGCCCGAGGACACTATTTGGGCGCTGCAGCGGGGATCCCCGGTGTCTGCCGGCCGGGCCAGCGCGCCCACAGGAGAGTGGGCTCTCTTCCCAAAGAGGGAGAGGCACTGTGGCTGCCGGGGGAGTGCGTCACTGTCCGGGACCTGAGACAGGTCCGCTAGGGAGTGGGCGCCCAGCCGCGAGGAGCTGCTCCACCGTCCGGTGACCCGGCTTCGCCTCCGCCTCCAGCCGCGGGGTGTGTGTGTGGCTCGAGCGGAGACCCCAGGTAAAGGGCGCCCCACTGCCGCTGCAGTCGGCGATCTCCAGCCTCCACGCGTTGCGGGAGCCGCCCGGGCGCGCGCCGAGGCAGCAGCGGTGACTGACGGAGTCGCCGCCCCCTCCTCCCCCGCCGCCCCCTCCCGTGTCCCTCCCCGGGCCCGACACGTCATGGAAACACAGACGTCAGAGCCCGGCGGCCAATCGGAGGCCGCCGCAGGAGGGAAAAGGGAGCGCAGGAGGGGGCGGGGGCAGCCGTGAGCCCCGCGCGCAAGGGAAGGAAGGGAGGGAGGGAAGGAGGGAGGGAGGGGCGCGCGGAGGCGCGAGTCGCCCGCCCCGCACTCCGGCCACCCTTTCCGTACCGCGCGCAGCGAGGTCTGGTTCTTCTCTCCCCTTCCCACCGCCCCCCCCGCGGGCACGCGCTCGGCAGCCGGGGACGCGCTCGCCGGATCCTCCCCTTAAACGCCCTCTCGGCAGTGAAAGCGCCAGTCCCGGTCCGAGCCGCGCTACCTCCGCTCGTGCGCGCGCGCGCGCCCGCCCGCCCTCAGGCTCCCCGCGGGCCGCGTCACGTGACCGCGCCCAGCCAAGGCGGCAGCGGCGGCCGCGCGAGCATCGGCGGCGGTGGCAGAGGCAGCGGGAGCAGCTGCGCCGCCAGCGTGGAGCGGGAGGCGTGGAGGTGTGGAGAAGAAGGGAGCGGGCGTCGGACCGGAACGGGTGAGCGCCGTCCTTCTCCCCCCTCCCTGCCTGTTCGGGCGGTCCCGCGGGTCACCCGGTGCACACACGGGCCCCTGCCCGGAGTTGGCCGTATCCCCTCGTGTTCGACCCTCTGCTTCCCGGTGTCCCTGGACCCCACCCCGGGCTGCACCCCGCCCGCCGACGCCACCGCTGCTGCTGCGGACGACGGCGCGGGGCCGGTAGAGCTGCTGTGCTGAGCGCGGCGCGCCCTGAGCGCGGCTTTGCGGAGCCGAGGAGGCGGGTCCTGCGGGGACGCGAGCGGCCACTCGCCGGCCGCCGGGCTCTGGGCGGGGGCCGTCCCGGCGCCGCCTCCTCCTCCGCCGCCGCCTCCTCGCGGTGCAGCGTGAGTAGGGAGCCCCGGCTGCTGGACGCCGAGTCTCTGGGCTCCGCGGCCGCCTCCTCCCCGAGGTGCAGCCGCACCTCCGCGTGGCTCCCCGAGCCCAGCGAGCCGGCTGCGGGCACGTCCCGCGACCTCTCGCCGCCAACCCTCCCACCCCCCGGACCCTCCCGCCTATCCTTCCTTGATTCTTCCCTCGGAAAAAAAATGGTTCCCGCTGCGGGCGAGGTGAGTGGCGGCCGGTGGCCGCCCGCGGCGGGGGCGGTCACCTGCGGGGGGAGGCCGGGTGGAGCGCGCAGGGCGCGGCGGGGGTCCTGACAGCTGGGCGCGGGGTGGAGCGCGGCGGGTCCCCGCGAAGTTGGCGGAGCCGCCGGTGTTCGCTCCAGCTAGGAGACCGTAAAGGTGAGAGAAGGCTTCCTCGCCGCGCGCCTCAGCGCCGGGTGCAGCTTGGAGTCGCCGTCCCGGTGGCTTCTCGTCTACACCCGCGGCTCTCCGACTTCGCGGGGCTGCTTCTGGTGCCGCCACAGCCCATCCAAACACCGGTCGCCCCCACCCCGGCGTGTGGTGACCTTGAGGGCACCGGTGCCCGGCACTCCCTCTCTCCGCGCCCCGGGAGGGTCACCCATTTAATCCCTGGCTCGGGAGGTACTGCGGGTGCAAGGTGAGGGTTCATCGTCGGTCCCCCGGAGAGGGTGATGTGATAGATGCGTGTCAGACTGGACGGTGACTCCCGGGGAGTTGGAGAACCGCATGGACTCTCTCTTTAGGGTTTGAGTCCAGCCCTCCAAGGATGTTCACGGTTGCTTCCGATTCATGTTTATGTACTTAGTTTAAAAGAAAAAAAAACCAATCTGTGCTATCCTAGGGTCCCTGGAAAGGGTCAGTAAGAAGGAGGGTGGCATTCCAATTGCGCGAGGGGAGGGGAGGGGGAAGTGGAGGGGGCGGGGGGCTGTTCCTCTATTTCATCTTGCAAGAGAATTTTGTGGTTTAGCTAGTTAGCGACCCCTGGGTCTGCGCTTTGGTCTCTGCTCAGGTTGGTCTCGGTGCGCATTCCATTCACCAGTTTACTGCGGGACTCTAGCATTGTGAATGCTTTTGCTGTTGCGGTGGTCGGACCCTAAGGGAAAGCTGGAGCTGGTGCGTGGGTACAGGGGTCTGTCAGCAGGACCCCTAAGGACTCGAACCTCCTCCCTAGGCTGTTTCTCACCCATCCTGTGGGTTAGAGCGCCGCAGACAGCCACCTTTGGCTGCTATGCATGCTACTTTTCTGGGTTTATTAATAATCTAATGGCTCCTTTTGGTATCGATTGCCGTCCCTGATAAATTAGTTATATGGATTTTTTTTCTTCATACGTGTGTAGGTATATGTACGTCTGGACTGTCTGCCTTTCAACATGGAAGGCTTTGTTGTGTTTCACCTCCCCCACCTGAGGACAGTCTTACTTTAAAAATAAGGTTCTTGCTCAGCGTAGGTGTATTTTATAATAATAAGTACTTGTAAGGGCCTGGTTTGCATAAAGCGCTCATAGGGCATCCCTTTGGATGGTGGCCCATGTGAGTGAATGGAGAGCCTTCACTTGCCCTGCCACCAGCCTTCCCTAGGGAGAGACTCCCCGTCCTTGTGTGTGGCAGGGGCGGATTGCGGGAATTAAAGAGGGATTGGACGAGGAGAGTCTGCTTTTTGTACTTGTATGCTTCATTTAACACTCTCCTCCCTCCCACCTTTCCCCTCCCGGTCAGTTCGAATTTGAAGTAAATAGAAATATATTTTTTTTCTTATTGGGAGCTTTTGAGAGCTGGTGTATGAAAAAGGCCTTTTAAAGCCGTATTTTCAGGGAGCTGTTTTAGTTCCTACCTTGCTTTGGATAAGACAGTTAAATTGCTGTCATTAAGGGTGGATCTCTATCCTGATTTTGGCTTGGGTGTAACTGCAAAGATCTTTGAAAAGTAACTGTTATTTCCTACCATATAGTCTGCAAAAGTGAGTCACAATTCGGGTGAGCTGAGGACAGAGCGCCACCTTTGATTTAAAATTTTGTTACCCCTCCACCCCCACCCCTATCAGATGGTGAAAATTTCGAGTACGCCCTCTTATCGTGTGGCCCCTTAAGAAGTCAGGAGACTTGTCTTCATTTTTCTGTATTCTACAGTTTCTAGATCTTGAGGAATTTCAGCAACTGTGTTGGAAACTGTGGCGTTTTGTTTTTAGTTGAAGCTTGAGACCTTACATAGCATTCTGAGCTGAGGTGAGAGGCACTAGTTTGACTCATGTTGATAATAAAATGAGAGGATATTGATGGTGTGGATCCACTGAGGGAAAGATAGTACTGTGACAGTGTTGTTCACGTTGTTTAGCCATTCCAGAAAATTCCAGTACCTACCAGCATGGAGGTACTTTTGCTTTTTTTTTTTTTTTTTTTTTTTTAAAGCTGCTGAGCTATGAACAGGTTCTAAAATACCGAAAATTGGGTGAAATTATTTTTCTGGACTGAATAGGACATAGTACTTTATTTGTTTTCCATTTACCTGCCTTTCGTGGCTTCAGGGAGGGGCTATAATTACTTGCTTTAAAATAATACGAATGAGTACATTAAGCAGGGGTACTAATATTCAAAGTTTAATCAAGTCAGTGTTGGGAGATGTGGCTTCTGCTTTCACTTCCTCTCAGATTATCTCATAGAAAAATAAATGGGATTTTTCAGGTTCGGAAGAGAGAGATGCTGTAGTTAGTGACAGCTAAGCTGATGAGGTTTCCCCACTCTCTCTGCATCCTTCGCTTTCCCTTCTCAAATGCAAATTTTTAGGTACACTATCTCTTTAGGCAGAGGAGAAAAAGCTGTAGCTTTTAAACAATGGATAGATTAACAGATACTACCTAATGCAGGTTTTAATTACAGACCACAAGCTATTATTTTGTTCTATCTGCATTTAAATTTTAATTCAACATTTGTGAGTTCTTCTGACTACTGTAAAGCATTAGATGTTGAGCTGTAGATAAGTATTAAGCTATAATTAAACAAAAAATCCGTTTGAGATGATAGGTTATTTATGCCTTCACTGTTACAAGGCCTCCTTAAACCTATGGAATATGGCCCTAGGTTAAAGGACATTTAAAGCCGTTAAGTTGATGCATGCAGAATAATTAATAACTGTTAAATGTATTTTCATAAAATCCTTTATTTGAGGATTCAGTTGACTAGTGTCCTTGGGCAACTATGTTAAGTTCTTTTTAAATGGAACAATCTCTTATGTGAAATGAGTTTTTAAAGTATTTGTCATTTAGTAAAACTTAGATAATATTGAAGATCACATTTGACAATTTTATGCATATAAGGTTTAAGCTGAATTTTGTAATTAATATGAAAAAAAAAACACAGAAAGAGTAATGGTCAGGGAGCAGAGACTTCAAGCCTAAGCTTCTGCATCTCATGTAAGGATATTTTCTTGATCTGTTGGAAGGGAAAGTTGCGGTCTAGTAAATGTCTTGCGGAAAGGTGCTATTAGCAGCTTATTTGGGGCTTTACAGACTCTGAGGGTAACATTACAAGGAAAATGATATACAAGGACCATTTCCAAAAAGAAGTGGCAGTTCCTTAGCTTTAGGAATGGGACTTATACACATAGCAAATACACCATTTTATCATACAAATTGCCAGTGAAAATAGAGTGACGTTTTGATGACAACTCATAGCCTGTGTCCTCTCAGTATCACCATACTAGAAATAAAATGGACATGTTAGGTAAATGAATGGAAGCCTGTTTTTTAACTGTTGGATTCTTACTATGTATCCCTGGCTGGACTGAAACTCCCTGTGTAGACCAGGCTAGCCCTGAACTCGTAGACCTCCCTGCTTCCTCCTTTTGAGCTCTTACGTTTAGTATCTGTAGTATAGAAGATGCTCAGTTCTACCCAATATTTAATAATGTCTGAAAGATCAACTCTGGCTGTGTATGTGGTGGGGATTTTTTATTTTTCTCCCGATACTCTGTTGCATAGCAGATACCAAATGGTAGCTTTTCAGGTCCTGTTCTTGTTGGTGACTTAGAAAATGCAGATAGTTATTTAGTGTCTTTTTTTTTTTTTAACATAACCGTGCTGTTTGATTCTCATAACAAGTGATTTTTCAAGATGAGTTACGTAGACAGTTGTGCCTTTCCCTCCTTGGTAGTCAAGGTGATTTATCTAGGCCCAGTGTCACATAGCTGATAGATAAATCAGCCCGACGCGGACTCTGGATTATGCAGAGGCGCCTTCCTCCTCCTGCTCACTGTCTTCTCACTATGTGTGTCCATATATGCTTATGGATGTATATGAAAGGTCAGCTTCGGATCAGCATAAATTTAATAATATAATAAAAATAAATTTTCCCAGGCATAGCTTTATAGTTTAACTCTTGCTTATGCTCGGAGTAATATAAACAATTCAGACATATTCTGATTTGCTTAGCAGCGAGAGAGTGAATATAATAAACGTTTGTAAAATGCTATAGTTAAATTTATAATTTTTAAAAATCTTGTTTTCAGCGACTTTTTTTTGTAATAACTTAGTTAGAAATAAAATATACTAGCGCAAAAAACAAAACAAAACAAAACAAAACAAACCACCCATCAGCTCCTATGGTATTTTGTGTACTTGCTTTTCTGCTACAGGTATGTTAATCTAAATTTCTCTAGAGTATTAACTTGTTGAACAGTGCAATTTAGAAGTTTAAATAGGTCCCCAGTGAGGAGATTTTAGTTCATGAAATCCAAAACCTCGTCCCAAATCTCACACAGAATCAGGTAGTGGTTCTCTGCAGTTAGTGCATTTACCTGGGACAGTGGCTCAAGGCGCAGGTCCCCTGGCGTTACCTTTGCAATCAATTCTCAGGAAGCAGATTTGGGGTGGGACCTACCAGTCTGCATTCAGAAAAAGTGATACTGAATTTATAGGTTTATGAAATGGTAACATCGTTTTTAAAAGTCTTTATGAGTCAGGAGGAAAGCATGGATTTATTATTAACATAGTCAAATTTGTATTTGTGAATAGTTTTGACTGTTGTAGAAAAGTTGGACTTGTCGGGTTGGGTAGTTTTTGTGACAATTGTAAAAATTGATAGATGGAAAATACTTCTCTTATCTGTGTGTGCTGAGTGGCCTTTCAGAAGGTCTATCTATGGTTACTTATTAAGCATTGTAAGCTCTCAGACAATGCCTGTCTTATTTTTGTGTCTAAATGTCTGCTGTCGTCAAAGGATTTGAGCACAGGTTTCTTTTCCTAAAAGTAATTCATCTTGTGTCATCACCGTTTTGCGTCTTTAGGTATCATTCTACCTTTTGTTTTTGTGTTAGAGGTGACAATCTTTCTAATAAGTGGACGTAAACTAGTAGGCAAATAGTGACCCTTTTAAATTTCATTTAGCAAACAGCCACTTCAAAAACAGCATACTAATGCTGATGATCTTTCAAGAATATTAATGACACCATACCGATAACTTTCCAGCTGTATACCAAAACAAAAGGCAGTGCTGTTTCACCTGCATGTTAAAAATGTGTGTAGCTAGATAATCTACTGTAAGGTCCATTTCATCTGACTGTTAGGGGAGCTTTAACTATTACGTACTATGTATGGATAACTGCCTTTTATAAGTTTCCTGTTTAAAACCAGTCTTAAAATGCAGCTGCTTTGCTTCATGTATATCAATGTAATAAATAGCCTATACATGCATTAAAAATGAAAGCAGTTTCAAAGCCCATCTCAAGACGACTGAACTTGTTTTTATTTTTAAAACTTAGGCTTACTGGTTGAGCCTTGGAGCAGTTAGGAACCATGGTGTATAATTTACTAATGATTATGAAAATCTAAATTAGTATTTTTGGCATAGTGGGAAGACTTCTCCCTATGTGTTTTTAAAAAGCTGTTGTCTATTAATTTTCCAAAACCAATGTTAACTAAATAATACGTGATATTTAAAATTATTTCTTTGGTAAGAAAGTTACTTGCTGTTTATAAGTATAATACTTGTCACAGTCTGGTCTCCAGCAGTCTGGAGTTCACGTTTTGTGTTATTACCACTGTCACCTGGGCCTCTAGAGACAAGGAGCCTACTTTTGAATGGACCACTGCTTGCTCTGCCTGCTTACACTGTGAAATCTGAGATTATACTCTTCACTGAAAACTGGTGTGACTACTGCACAGACCTGATAAATTTAAGAATAAAGTGTATGTCTTCTGAAAAGTAGATCCTAGAAAGGATTTGACTATTTAACCTAAAAGGAGCTTTTATAATCATTGTATTGTTAGCAATGTAATCTGTCTTGTTTATTAACCTAGAATATTCTCTTGCCAGAAGGACTTTTAAAATAATCTTGTTCTCAGAATCCCCAGTTCTTTTGCTTTAATCTACGTTTCATATTTGTGCTGAAATTTGTTGTCAGTTTTTTTAAAGCCTTACCTGATTTCTTCACTAAAACATTTAGTAGTGCTGTTGCCGCTGCCTCCCCCTCCCCTCCTCTTCCTCCTCCCCCTCCCCTCCTCTTCCTCCTCCTCCTCCCCTTCCTCCTCCTCCTCCTCCCCTTCTTCCTCCTCCTCCTTAAAAAAAAAATAGATGATTTAAATTATTTCTTTGGTAAGAAAGTTATTTACTGTTTATAAGCATAGTAACTTCTCACATTGTGGTCTCTCGCTGTCTGGGATTCTGGTTTTGTATTAATGTTAATATCACCTGGGCCTCTAGAGACAAGGACCTGATTTTGAATGGACCACTGGTTGCTTTGATATATATATCTATATATCTATATATGTATAGATAAAGATATGTAGATATCTATAGATAAACATATAGATATAGATGTAACTTAATTCTGGAGACCTTGCATCAGATAAGTAGCCCATTGTTTTCTAAAGTGTGAGCACTGGTTCTTAGAAACATAAAGGGTTTGATGTGAGGAAGGGGACGGAACTGAAATCTTAAATGTACACTTTATGCAGTTTTCCCATTCGGGCTTTCTTTACTTTTGTAACGTGAGAGTATGGATGGAGCCTGTCCAGATGTGCTGAGTGTTGCCTCTGTTTCACAAGCCATCTTGGTGGAACACCTGCCCCATCTGGCAACCTTAGTTTGCTCCTAACCAGGGTCACTACTTGCAGGAGGCGCCATTCACAATATAACCTCAGAGGATTAATGTGTTCTGGAGTTGACCACAGTGCTGTAGACAGAGCACCGTTGACTGTCCACTGGAGACAGGGTATCGCCTGGCTGTCTCCCTGTTCCCTTTGCTGGGACTTCCTATGTGTACCCTCTAACCTGAGAAAACCCGGATCCTCTGGTCTAAGTATGCCTGTTACTCAAAGCTCAGCACCTGTCCACTCGTTCTAATCATTCTTCATTAATTTGCCTGTCTAAATTAATTCATCTGTATTTCTGTTCTTAGCTATACGCTTCGTGGTTTTGTTTTTAAGGGTTTTTTTTTTTTTGGTTGGTTGTTTGCTTGGTTGGTTTTTTGAGCCTTGGCTGTCCTGGACTCACTTTGTAGACCAGGCTGACCTCGATCTCACAGTAATCTGCCAGCCTCTGCCTCCCGAGTGCTGAGATTACAGGTGTGCGCCACCACGCCTGGCCCTATTTTTTTTTTTACACTTACATGACTTTATGTGTGCTTGCATATGTTTATGTACCCCATGTATGTGCAGGTGCTCATAGAGGCTGTGGATCCTTTGAGCTTTAGTTACAGGCACTTGTGAGCCACCTGATATGGGTGCTGGGAACAGATCTCAGGTCCTTTGGAAGAGCAGCAGTTGCTGAGCTACTGAAGCCATCTCTCCAGCCCTAGTTGTCTTGCGTTATATATCCCCTTTCTATACTGGAGACAATATAGAGAAGTTGAGAAATGTGTTGATGAAGAAACAGCAAAGGTGATGACTTACAGACAACAAATGTTCAGTCAGTATTTTTTGCCTATTGATTTAGGAGTTAGACATTTTGTACCTTTTGTTAAAGTATAAGTAATAGAGAAGCTTGAAGAAAGTTGACTTGTCTTTGACTTTTTAATTCTGCTTCTTTTGCTTCATGGGACAATCTAATTTAATTGGAAAGGAAGACTGATGCCTTTTCATTGAATATTATTAAGACAGTAGAATTTAGCTTCTATTTGGGAAGCTTTTTTTCCATTTGTAAACAGTGTAGTATATTCATCCTTATTAGACTTTATTCTGATTCTAAAAAGTAATTGTAGTTAAGATTTATATTTTTAATCAAAACACATGTGACACTCAACTCTCAAAAGAATTCATAAAATAAAAAAGAGAACAAGTCATTGGGGAAATTATATTTTTAAATAACTAACTTCATTTTTGGCATGGGCCATATTTGTCTTTCTTCTAGATAAATGTTGGGATGTGCTTCCTGGGTTTATATAAAACCCACTGGTCTGATGTGTGGTGTACAAGGCCATAGTTTGAAGCATTTATCATGGCTTATAATGTAAACACGATACTCTTGCAGTTCCTGTGTGTGATAGGACTGCATGTCGCACTGTCATGGATTGCAGGTTCTACTGTTTTTAGAAAGGGTTTTTAAACCGAGTGGACTGTAAGTCTGTGTGACCTCGTGTCCAACCACCGTAGGCATCAGGAACAAGTATAAGGATGCAGTCTGTGTAAGTATGGTGGTACGGCCATCCTTCTACCTGCCTTCAGGTCAACAAAGACCACACCTATCATTTCTATCAAATGCTCATTTTATACACACAGCACCAACTTAAAACATAATTACTTACAGAAATTTACCATGTAAATCATCACTCTCAAAATACTTAGGGGAACCTCCAAAAAATTAACCTATTTTCTAGTAATTAGCACATTGTGCTACTGTTTGTCTCTTCTAAATCTTATACGGAAAATTTTTGAAAAGCCTTTAAGGGTTCATATTTTAGGTATTTATTGTTTTTCTTTAAACTTTTTTTTTTATTTCTGGACACTATTTTGTATAGATCTGATTTATTATTGATATTTGTGGCACCCCCTTTTTAGGCTCCATTACCCGCTTCCTTTCCTTCTGGTTCTCTCCTTCCAAATTAGTCTGCCGGCACCATTAAAGAAAACCTTTAGCAGCCTTGAACAGTCGATAGAGTCTCAGGAGGGAATGGTGCCTCTTGGGTACCTTTTCCCCTCATGAAGGAATATTAAAGAGACAGATCTTGTGCCTTGTTTTCACCATTACAGTATCATATCTGAATGGAAGTGTTTTGTGGAATTACTCCTCATGCCCCAGCTCAAATTGTTCCTTCCCTTTCTGAGTGTGTCCGTCCATCCGTCTGTCCGTCCGTCTGTCCCTCCCTCCCTCCCTCCCTCTCTCCTTCCCTCCCTCCCTCCCTCCTTCCCTCCCTGCCCCCGCCCGTGTGTGTGTGTGTGTGTGTGTGTGTGTGTGAGAGAGAGAGAGAGAGAGAGACAGACAGACAGACAGACAGACAGACAGAGACACAGAAAGAGACCTTTAGAGTTCAACACTCAAAAGTTACTTGTTCTCAGCATTTGACTAGATAGACGTCTGCATCACCCATCACGCTCTACAGCGTGGAGCTCTGCTGCAGGCTGAGCGCCACACTGGTTCACAGGTATAAAAATGAAAACTTAGTAGGCAGTTTAACAACACATTCATTTAGGGAGCCAATGACAGTATGTTCCCTTCATCGGCCTATAACCTCCTCAAACAGGCTTTTGAACGGTTTTGTAATACCAGGTAACCCGGTATTAAAAAAACTATTCTGAGTGTGGGGCAGGTCTCCAGTTCAATCACAGAACAGTTGGTTACCGCCGAATAGTTGTGCCGCTGTTGCACCAGCAGGCGTATCTTGCTTGGCTGGTCAGTATCGTAGCACATGTGGGCTACAGTTAAGTGAGACCGTTAATGTGTTTCCTGACCAGTGTAAATAGACAGAACTTTGATAATGGTGTTATAGAAAGGATTGGGGCTTGGTCCTGATTTAGCTTTACCATTGTAGTTGTAATACAACGGTTGGTCCAAAGATGCAGAGGAGTCATTTCATCAGTGGAAAATAAAAGGAATTTGAAGGCAAGGATTAGTACTACCAACAAAAGTAGCAAGGAGTAATGCAGTAAGTGTTGATCCTTTTGTACTAAAATATATACAGGTGCTGCCAGCATGCACATTATACAGCCAGCTGCTGCCTGTAGCTGTGTGAGGTTGCCCATTCCTTTGCTAGATAATTCTGTCCATTTCTTCTCAACTCCTGCTCAAAGTCAACTGAGAAATGCTATAATTTCTTTCTTTTCTTTTTTTTTTTTTTTGTATCTTTAAGAAGTCACTTATGAATTTGGGTACTTTGTATATTCACAGCAACCAAAATCATGATAGAGAAATACTGAGTTTGAGTAAATGGAAACACTTGAGTTTCTCTGGCATCTCCCAGAAAAGTATAAAAAGGCAAGTATTTTTAATTTTCTAAGTTTAGCTTTCAGAAACCTTCATTAAGCTTAGCAGACTCCACTTTTTTAGCCTTTAATTAAAAAAACTTTGTGAACTCTTCTGTGTTTTATTATTTGTTTTTCAATTGTGACAAGCTCTATTTGGTTCCTGAAGATAAATATATTTGTTGAAAATCTAAGTGGTCTTGAGTTTTTTGTCAGAAGAAGGTGCATTAATGTTGCTCCCTGTAAAGTGTACACTAAAAATGTGAATAGCAAGTTTCCCACAAATTCAGAGAAAAGAAATCCTCACCAAAATGTGAGAAAGAGCTGCAAAAGCCATACATCAGAACCCAAGATTGCTGCTTTAAACATGTTTACTGCATAGTATTATACCTTAATAAAGCAGTATGAGGATTTAAAAAAAAAATTAAGACAAACAAGGTAAATTAAAGGTGTGGACATTGACGGTTGGCTTTCTAACTATAGATTTTACTGTAGAAGATCTGACAAAAACACTTTTTAAAAAAAAAAAACACACATAAATGACACTTTTCAAAACTTTGCTCTTAAGCCAGAGGACTGTCCTATGCAGGACAGACACTAAAGCTGAATGAGATGTAGCCTTTGTGCACTTAAAAAGCTGAATTCTAAACCAGTGATAGGAAGGCCTAAGAGCTGCTTGGTTTACATCTCAGGATTCCCCCAGGCTCTGGTTGTAGCTCTGTGACCATCTTCTTCATCTGTTCAGATTATAGAAGACTCTGTCTGTCTCTGTGTCTGTGTCTCTGTCTGTGTCTCTGTCTCTCCCCCCTCCCCCCACACCCCTCTCACTTTTCTAGGGAAGTTGAATACAGTGAGGCACACAGCTGAAAACCAAGATATCACATTCCTTAGTGAGTGCATGCAGATCCTGGTCACGTCTCATTCAGCTGTTTGTGTGCTGGCCAGAAGAGCAGCATTCTCCGGCTCAAGGGAAAAACTTGTAGATCTCGATTTGTGTTTGTTCAAAAAAAAAAAATAAAAAGAGTCTTTGTCAGGTCTTCTTCAGTGAAATCCATAGTTAGAAAGCCACCCAGTGATGTCAGTACCTTTGATTTACCATATTTGTCTCCCCACCTCTCATCATAATGTACATGTTTTTTCTTATTGCTTTACTAAGGTATCATACTGCATAGTAAACATTATGTTGTTTAAAGTGACAGTCTTGAGTTCTGGTTTATGGCATTCTGAATGGAAAAGCATAGCCCTCTCCCATAAAAATGTCTGTCTCTGTCGCCTCCCACCAGCCCCCTGATGGTTCCTTGGGTAACCTCTGCTCCGTCCTGATTAATTTGAAATTTCTACAATTACATGTACTTAGAATCATACAGTATATGCTCTTTTGTAGTCTGGCTTTTCATTTGATCCAATTATTTTGAAATTCGTCCATGCTGTATCTATTAATAGCCTGTTTCTTTTTATTGCTGATGAGAACGTCACTGTATAGCTATAACACAATTTGTTAATGGAAATTGTGGCTATTTTGGTTCTATTAATGGACAGTCTGGTTCCAGTAAGGCACAGTTTGTTATTATTGAGTTATATTATCTCTTTATTGTTAAGATCAAAGAGCTTTAGGTATCATTTGTGTGTGTGCGTGTGTGTGTGTGTGTGTGTGTGTGTGTGCGCGCGCACGCGCGCGTGCGTGCTGGGAGTTGGGGGGACGTGTTAGCGAAAGGACTATATATATACCAGAATGATCTGTAAAGATGAAGCTAGGTACCGTGTTACCCACCTTGCCATCGCTGTGAAAATGTGTACCCCAAACAAGTCAGTGCGTCGGAGGAGAGGCTGATGTGGGCCCTGCTTTCAGAGATTTGAGTTCGTGGTTGCCGTGGCCCGTAGTTCTGGGCTTGTGGTGAGGCATGCTGTGGCATAAGCATGCGATAGACAGATAGAGGGCTTGGTAACCTCAGGGCAGCCCAGAAGTAGGGAACGGGCGGGCTACAGCGTCTCCTTTGAGGGCAGCGCTCAGTGGCCTAACTCCTTCCAGCAGGTCCACCGCCTCACTGTAGCACCCCGGGTTGGTAACCATCCTTTAATATATACGGTGGTGGTGGTGGTGGTGGGGGGCAGGGTATTTGAGATCTGAAAACATAAGTCATACTAAACGAGTAGCTAATAGATTAGGAAGTGCCGTTTGTAGTTGCCTTTGAGTAGAAAGTGACATGGGACGACGAAGGGGATTGATGTTTAAAAGTAGAAGAACATAGCCGGGCGTGGTGGCACACGCCTATCATCCCAGCACTCGGTCTACAGAGCAGGTCCAGGACAGCCAAGGCTACACAGAGAAACCCTGTCTCAAAAAACCAAAAAAAAAAAAAAAAATTAGAAGAACATTTTGGATCTTTAAATAAGCTTGCACTTGGAGGATTTTTATCAAAACTATGTAGATATCCCCAAAATGTGTAGGTACTCCAAATATGTCACCTGTTTTTGTGTCTGTTTGCGCAAATGATGTTACTTTGCGTAAAATAACTTGCTTCTACAGAAGCATAGAGGAGTAATGTCCATTTGACTGAACATTTCTTTTGCAAAGGTATTCTGTGAACAACTTACAGGTTTCCCCCGCTTCTTTGATTTCTCCTTCAATCCCATTGTATTTCCAAGTTCAAATTCCTAAGTCTCTTATTATAAGGAACAGTGGCTTGCCGTCTGTAATATTATAGTAATGGCTTGGAGCTGTTTTTTCATGACACCCAAGTAATTCCAGTTATTTTGAACAGATAAAGGGAAATTAAAATTAAAATAAATTGAAATAATTAAAATAATTGAATAAAAGGAATCCCCATATACCAGCTTTCTACCTGTAGCATCCTGTCCTAAGACATTAGAGTGAGTGGGCTCTGTGGAATTTGTGGGTGAAAAATAGTCTCTACAGAAAAAGATGAAAAGGGTTTTTAATTGTTTTCAAAGACTATTCTCGGGGCTGGGGAAATGAATGCGTGAGTAAAGTGTTTGGCGCACTAATGTGAGGACGGCTCAGATCTCAAGCATCTACTAAACGCCAGGTGAGCATGGAGACTCACTTCAAGTCTAGACTCTGAGAGTTGGAGCCAGGAAGCAAGCTGGGTAGCTAGCGTGGCTGAACCAGTGAGAGGCCCTGCTCTCAGATAAAGTAAGAGAGCACAACGGAGGCACCTTGCTGTCACCACCTGGCCTCCACACGCTCGCGCACACAGGCTCACGTGTACCTCTACACAAAGGAAAATGTGCGTACACCACACAGACTTACCTGCAAATGCAGTGACTTACTGACTTTTTAACTACCTAAAAGTAGCAGAGCACTAATTATATGTTTGGAAAAGACAGAATGATGTAAAAGTAGAAGAAAATCAGGCTGGAGCGATGGCTCAGCGGTTAAGAGCACTGATTCCCAGTACCCACACGGTGGCTCAGCACCTCCTGGGACTCTAGGACTAGGGGGCTCAGCGCCCTCTTCTGTCCTTCACAATCACCACGCACACGCGTGGCACATACACTACACGGAAACAAAACCATCTATGCATATAAGGTAGATTATTTAAAAGAGAATCACTGACTCTTTCAAATTAACTGGCTTTATCATTTCATTATTTTAACATTTAAATTATATGTTTTAACATCCTTGGAGTAATAAAATATGATTGTATTGTTTTAACAAACATAATTTCCCTCTATTTAAGTTTTTCTCCTTAACCTGATATGAATTAGTATGATCTATCCTACGGCTGGTTCTGTGTGTGGACTGTGCTGGTTTTCCTCTACATTAAATTATTTAGTTATTATCCCTCGTTGTGCGTCTTTATTTGTAGGTGTTTATCTCACTTATGACTGTGCCTTTTTTTAAATTACTAAATTTAAAGAAACGTGGTAGTTTGTGACCTATTACAATCTTTTTCCAGCTTCCCAGACTCAAGGTTTTTTTTTGTTTTTGTTTTTGTTTTTCTGTATACATGTTTCCTGTCTAACTTACAAGGCTTTCCACTACTTTCTCAAACTCCCATGGCACTTTTTAAAATTGCATACCCGTTTGACACTTCCAGGAGCTGTTGTTCTCCCTGAGAGTAGAGAATGTTAATGTTTCTGTTACTCAGCCCTTGACATGATGCCTATTTGTACCTGTGAGGTTCTTCCCAGCATTAGATGAGCATCTTGTATGTGGTTTTGAGCTTGTATCATTGGCTTCTGAGTTCTGTAAAATACTTGTTTGGGGCAGGAGAGGCGGCTCCACTCCACTGTTATGAGCACCAGCTTCTTCTCCAGAGGACCTGGGTTCGATCCTAAGACTGTACGTGGTGGCTCACAAATGCCAGCACTCCAGTTCCAGGGCCTCTGGTTCCTTCTTCTGGCCTCTGAGGCACCAGGCACACATGTGCTGCACAGACACTAAGTAAAACAAATAAAAATAAAATGCCTGTGCCATCGCTTAGAAGCGATAGTATGCTTGGAATGAGAATTCATCACTAGCTCCTGTCTTCTTCTTTAACTTTGAGTTGACCGATGTGTTAGCTGAAGTTACTGACTGCTTTATGCTTTATAAATTAATCTTTCTGCAAGGAGAATGTACTTCTACAAAACTTTACTTCTGGGAAACTCCAGATGTTCTAATGTCTAAACCTTAACTGAGAAATTTGTGTGGAACTAATAACACCACACTGTAGGTGAAGTAAAATTGCAGAGACATTTCAAGGTATTTTAGTAGGTTTTCACATTTTCTGATTTTTTTTCAAACTTTAGATTTTTAAGTTGAAGACACATTTTATGTATACACACACACACACACACACACACACACACACACACACACACATATTTATTTATTTTTAATGGGGTGACAAGAAAATCAGGAGTTCAAAACCAGAGTGGGTTACATGACACTCTGTTTAAAATGGAAAAAGAAAAAGGGAAACGGGCGAGGTGGTGGAGGGAGGGAGAGGTAGGTGTGTGTGTGTGTGCGCGCGCGCTCGTGAGCATGTGCACCAGGAAGGGACTGCAGAACCATGAGTCTGCACGCCTGCTGTTCCTTCTTTCTCGTTTCCTTTTCTATGAGAGTTTTCATCAGGTGCTGCTTGCTTGCAAGTACCAGTGTTTGTGCACCTGTCCCCATCCTTGACTGTTCTCTATTTTAAAGGGGGGTATCGCTTCTAGCTCTTTTTCCCCTACAAAGCAGCGGGGGGTGGGGGGGCTCTGGAATGTGCTTTCAGTGGTTTTGGCTGCCATTGTTCCTGTTCTTAAAAGTTACTGCTGAAGAGTGTCCTGAGCGGCGTTGAGCACTGCTTGTGTTTCCACAGCGAGCCAAGGCCTGGTGATGAGTCAGTCATGCAACCTTGGACTTTTCTCCTGCCTCCTTTCTAGATAACATACTAATTCATGTAGCCATAGACTCAGACTCCATAGTTTCCCAAGAGAGATGCTGTCTGGTGAAGATCTTTGTCCTGAAGTGAGGGAAAGCTGTTGGCAGGGTTCTTTAGCACGCTCCTGCAGCCTATTTGCTGGCAGCCGCTAGCCTCATAAAGTGTATACCCCCAAAGCTGAAGAAGTTTAGATTGGTTTTAGGGTTCTTGAAAGATATTTGCTTAAATGAAAACTGCAAATATATGCAAGAAGCTGCAGGTCATCATTGAAAGCCACAGGTAGTGCTGGGACTGTGGGCTTTCAAGTGAACATGACAGCCGCAGAAGTAGCATGTGGTGGGTATTTGTATATTTGGGACTTCAGCACAAGTAGGGTGGTCATTTTCTTTGTTTTGTTTTTTCTATGTAAGTAATGTCACTTTTAAGAAAAACGTACAGGTATAAAAGAAGTGTGCACAATGTGCTTTTATGTTAAAGTCAATAAATACCAGTCCTGGCTGGGCATGGTGGTGCACGCTTTTAATCTCAGCACTCCAGAAGTAGAGGCTGGCGTAGCTTTATGAGTTCTAGGCCAGCCTGATCTACATAACAAGTTGCAGGCCACCAGGACTGCGCAATGAAAGCTTTTTCTCTCACCAGTCTTGTGGACGAATCCCATTAGTGGACTGATTGCTTCGTGGAACAGGGGTTGGAATGAAGGCAGCACAGGGCTAGAGGAAAGGCTAAGGGGCTGTTGGCTATTTTCTGGGCTAGCCTGGGGCTGTTGTTCATACACCTTCCTGAACCGTGTAAAGCAAAGTACAAAACCAGGAAATTGGCAGGAAAGCGTTTTAAGAAGCCAAATGTCCTCCTGTAAACTCCAAATGCCTCTCTTGTTGAGGTGTTTACTTGGTATGTTTACTCATACTTTAGATTCATTCCTGTACCAGTTTCCTAAAATATTGCAAATGACAGAACAAATTTGAGAAACAAAATTGTTTGGAGGCAAGCACAAGGATCGTGGTTTTTAAAAAACAAAAAGACAGAAAAACCAAATCCGATATCTTGATGGCCTCAGATGACATTTTTGAATGGATCAGATTTAACAGTCGTGGACAGTTGGTTAAAAACGTTTGCTCTTTGCTGTTCTCCATATCTGGAAAACCTTCGCATGGAATTAACATCATTAAGGACGCTGAAACCCCTTCACAAAACTTAGATCTGTCAAAGAGTAGGTATCTGAGGAGTTAGGGGTCATCTGGTTGGGTCCTGCTGCGGCCCCAGTTCTGCAGGCACAGTCATCCTGCAGTCTTACTGGGAGACCCTGCTGGTTCCAGGCGTGCACAGCAGCTGTTCACTGTTCCTTGCCTTTGTATGTCACACTCCTCTTCACTAAATCCCTCGTGTCACAAAATGCTGCTCCTGTTCAAGGCCTGCTTTTAAAGGCCAGGCTTTGCGGAGCCACCCCCTCCCGCCTCTCTACACAGCCGCCTCCCCATGCCTGGGTTGTGATCACTTTATACTGTCAGTTTCCTGGACTCTGAAATATCAGGTAGGAAATAAAGGATGAGTTTAGTAACAGTTGCAGGGGAGTGAAAAGTGTGCACACAGATAACACTCGTACTGACTGCAAGAGACAGTTCTTTTCTCAGGAACTGTATGTAATAGAATTCGTTTTTCAACTAAAAAACGTAAAGATGGTAATTATTACTGGGATATTATTATTTTTAAATATAGAGAAATTCAAGTTCAAGCCATTTTCAGTTTCAGGTCAACTGAGTGATCATGCTGATCTTGGGTTGGGAACGGCAGGCATCACAGCAGCGCGTTACCTTTTATAACCCGTGTTTTGCGGCCTTAACTTCTCAACAACCTTTACAGAGGGCACGGAACTTTGCAGCTTAGCAGAATGTCTAGATTTGTTTGAATTTCATATTTCATTATTTATTTAATTTTTAATTTGCCTGAGTTCCTGTGCATGCACACATGAGAGGAACACAGAGGCCAGCATTTTCTGCAGTCTGTTCTCCACTTCCCTCCTTTGTTAAGGTAGTATCTCGTAGGGTACCCCAGGAAAGGTGGCCTGAGCCTGTCTCAGGAAGGTTGAGATTACTGGTGTACCACAGCATCTGCTTTTTACGTGTGTCCTGGGGTTGGCTACAGGTTGTCAGGCCCGAGCAGCAAATACAATTTTGCCTGTTGAGCCCTTCTCCATAGCCCCAACTTTCTTATTTTATAATTGTGGTTTTCTTATTTTTATTTCTGTAGTTAAAGTAACAATGATCCCGTGTGCTAATGTATAAAGAGGAAACACCACACTTCCTTAATTTGAAAATCTTTTTCTGAGAATAAGGCCAATCTTCTCCCGTATAATTGCCTGCCTGACGTGTGACAGGCAATCTGTGTAAACTAGATTTTTGGTTTCAGTGTTGTTTCTTAATTATAAACTTTTGAAAGATACTTTAAGCAGAAATGAGGGATTAAAATTCCCATGGACTCAACCATAACAGAAGGATGGAATTTCTTATTTGGGAAGCTAGTAGTGCTTAGAAGCTCAAAGAATGACTGTAGGAACCAGGGGAATGGAGTGTTTCTCTCTGTGTCTGTCTTCTGTCTGTCTGTCTGTCTGTCTTTCTCTCTCTCTCTCTCTCTCTCTCTCTCTCTCTCTCTCTCTGTGTGTGTGTGTGTGTGTGTGTGTGTGTGTGTGTGTGTGTGACTATGGAGGCCAGGTGTCTTCCTGTATGACTCCACACTTACTTTTTGAGACAGGGTCTCTCACTGAAGCTCATGCTCGCGAACCGCTGCTTCCTGGCCAACCCCTGCCTGCCCTCTCAGTGCTGGGATTTTACCTGCCACACCTGGATGTTTAAGTGAGTGCCTGCGGAGGCTCCAGCCCCAGCCCCTCATGCTTGTAAAACAAACACCTCGCCTGCCAGCCGCCTCTCCAGTCCTGAGTGTCTCTAAAGTATCATGTGTTGTCTTCGATGTATCTGCTTGCAGGTCTGTTGCCTTTGGATGAGGGTAGGGGTTCCTTAGCTGCTGACACTAGCCCCTGGACCTTGCAGAGCTCCTGGGAGAGTGCAGGTCTGAAGCTGAAGAGCAATCATGTGTCACCTGCTGGCTTCATTGTGCCTGGCTTTTAAAAATTGTCTGGGGTAATTTGTCATAGGTTGGCAAAAGGTTTTTATGCAAATTATTTAGTTTCTGTCTTTGTAAATTTTTCATTTATGCCATGTCTCAGTGAGAGTTTTGTTGCTGGGAAGAGACACCATGACCTTGGCAACCCTTAGAAAAAGGGAAACATTTAATTAGGCCTGGCTTTCAGTTTCAGAGGTTTTAGCCTGTTATTGTCATGGCAAGAAGCAAAGTGGCCTTCAGGCAGATAGAGTGCCGGGGAGGGGGCTGAGAGTCCTACGTCAGGCAGCAGGAGCAGTGAGTGAGCACTGGGCCAGGCTTGAGTGCCTGGGACCTCACAGCCCCCCCCCCCCCCAACCCCCACAGTGACATACTTCCTTCACCAAAGCCACACGTACTCCAAGCAAGGCCACAAGTCTCCCCCCTCCTTTATTTTTATTTTTATTTTTAACAATTTATTCCCTTTACACCCCAATCATAGGCCCCCTCCCTCATTTCCTCCTAGTCCCACCTTCCTTCCCTCCTCTCCTTTATTCCTCAGAGAGGGGGAGCCCTTCTCTCCTACCAGCTGACCCCAGCCTATCAAGTCCCATCAGGACTGCCTGCATCCTCTTCCTCTGTGGCCTCGTAAGTAACCCCGCCAAGGGCAAGTGATCAGAGTGCAGTCAACAGAGTCCATGGTACAGACACTAGAGGACCCATATGGAGACTAAGATGGCTGTCTGAGGGCCTTGGTCCTCTCAATACATGGTCCATGTTTGGTCCATCCGTCTCCGCCAGCCTCCCTGGGCCCAGATTTTGTTGGTATTGTTGGTCTCCTTGTGGAGCCCCTGTCCCTTCCCGGATCTTCTATGCCCCCACTCATCCATAGGACTCCCTGCGCTCTGCCCAAAGTTTAGCTGTGAGACTTGGCTTCTGCTTGGATCCCCTGCTGGGTGTAGCCTTTCAGTGGACGACTATGGTAGGCTCCTGTTTGGTTGGAGCCACAAGTCTTAAAGAGTGTGTCTCCCCCCCCCCCCCCCAACATGGGCCTGTGGAGGCCATTTTCATTCAAACTGTCCCATGCCACATACCTCATGGCTCAAGTTTTTCCTGGTAAGTGCTTGAGACATGGATTTTGCACTTTGCCTTGAGTTTAAGAAAATGGGTTTGGCTCCTTGCCTCTCCTTTTTGTAGTCAAGAGGCTAAAGAGTCTGATTTTCTTACATAGTTAGGGACTGTGTGAGAAGCATGTTGCATCAGCAGCTGCTGTGCTTTGATCTTGATGGGAGCATTCCTGATAAGGTAATAATTCATTTCTCTGTAGACAAAGACATAATTGAGTTGACCTGCCCAGGTGCCCCATAGGCCTGAAAGGCATCTGGGCCACTTCTCTAGTTCCAGGTGGCTGTTCTTTCCGTTGCCCATAATTGTGCCTCTGACATGTCATGGTGTGTGTGTGTGTGTGTGTGTGTGTGTGTGTGTGAGAGAGAGAGAGAGAGGGTGGGGGGAATTAAAATGTTCTTGGATCATTCTTGAAATGCTTGCTTGTTCATCCAGCTGTTGCTGTGAAAATGTTCCGGATATTATGCATTTAATTAATTTTATCGACTAAATGTTGGTTTTAAAGGGCCCTGTTTAAATCTAGTTTTGTTTAGATTGTCCCACTCATTTGAAGTAGCAAGCAAGCAATGTGTATTTGATACACTCCTAATCCTTTTCTTCTTTCTTTGAGATAGGGCCTCATGCAGCTGGACTTGTTCTTCCGGCTTCCTGCCTCCACTTCCCAAATGCTGGGCTTTCAGGTGTGTGTTGCCACCTTTGGTGGTGTTACCCTGGTCATAAAGGGTGAATGCATACTGTCAGAAATATGTGTGGGGATGAAGGAGACATAGTGATTGTTAATGAACTGTGGTGTTTCTGATGGTTCCAGGGAAAGGGAAAACATGGAGAATGACATTCTTGTCAAAACCAACAAGTGGTAAATAATAGATGCTAAAACTTGCGCTTAAACTTTAACAGCGCTTCTGTTAAATTTGGGCTCAGGAGTTTAATGACCTGATGGACTTAGGAAATGTTGTGTTGTAAGATACTGTTTTGTGTAGGGACTTGCCTCTGACAGTTTCTGTGGGGCAACTTTGCTAATGCCCCAAGAAAGGGGTGAGCCACAATTTTGCCATTATCTTTACAAAGGGATTAGACACCAACCTTATTAATGAGATGTATTTACAAAATTATAAAAAGATATTCAAGCATATCTTTTTAAAACAAAACATAGGCTTTCTGTCTTTGAGATGTTTTTCTTAAAAAGCACTGACAGTAGATGCCTCAGATGGCTCAAGCATCAGGGTGGCCGAAGATGATGACTTCTTGGTAACAAGCAGTCTTTTGCTAGCCTGTGTATATTCTGGTCTAGTTAGTAAAATGGGAGTGTTTTAATAGCCACATCGCATAGTAGAAATGACATCTAGTTTTAAAAAGTTTAGAAATTTTATCAGATGCCTAGTGAAGTCTAACTGTGAGGAATCCAAACTTCCAAAAAGTAAGGAATTGGGGCTTCTGTACAGTCCATATTTAAACTAGAGAAAAGTAAAACAGTCAGTGTGATTTTTATTAGAATAAGAGCCCTGCAGATTTGTTACGGGAGTCAATACGACTCAGAAGCGCCGTCACACCTCTGTGTATAGTGATCTACAGCCATTTGCTGTTTAGAAAACACTGATAAGCAAGTCATGGCGGTGCATACCTGTGGTCCCATCATTTGGCGGGGTAGAGGCAGGAGGCTCAGGGGTTAACGGTCAGGCTGTGACCCATGAGATCTTGTCTCACGATAAATAAAGAGCAAATTAATAGAAGCAAAACATTGTATTTGTGTGAGAGGCTGCATCTATGGAACAGATAAGGCACGGACGTGAGGATAAGCACTGTCTTCCAAACTGACTTGGTATGTGAAAAAACAAACAAACAAACAAACAAACTATAAATACGAATACAGGAAACGAGAGGATAGAGTGAGGATGAAGAAGTCATTCTGAGCCTGGGCAGAATGTGGCTTAGAGGCTCCCCTCCCCAACTGCTAATTGGGCATGTGACGTCTTTAAGCTTACTCTCAGAAGCATAGTAGTTATTCTGTAGGGCCAGGAACACAGGCCAGATGGACAGTCTGTTACCTTACAATTCATTTCCAGTGTTTGTAAGTGTGAGACTAGACTAAGGTGATGCTCAGCTCCTGGAAGACCCAGTTTCCTTCAGAATCAAAGAAAAGCCAAATTGCATTTGATGTTTAATCTACTTTTAAAATTGTTTCCTTGGAAACTGGGCTTTGTAATCATAGAAAACAGGACCAGTTTGCAAATGAGTGTTTTTTTGCGTGTTCCAAATATTGCACAGGACATGTGTGGTCTAAAAGTTATTTGTTGATTATCTGATGTTTAAATTTAATAGGGAGTCCTGTACTCAGCTTAATAGCTTTTAAGGACCTGACAAGACAGGCAGTAATGGAGTGAATCTTTGGTCTGCATTGGTAAATAGGAGCCTGAAATAGAATGTCCCAGTGTTTAGATGGGTGGTGGTAGCTCACGCCTTTCATCCCAGCAGGAGGCAGAGGCAGGCAGATCTGTGAGTTCAAGGACAGCCTGGTATATAGCGTGAATTCCAGGACAGCCAGAACGACATAGAGAAACCCTGTCTTGAAAAAGACAAAAACAAAAAAACCAAACCAAACCAAAACAACTCCCCTCCCCCCCAAACAGTATTCAAAAACTAATTTTAAAAGCCACCTGTTTTTATTAATTAGAACCAACAAGGAATGTAGGAACTCAATTTAATACAGTGAACCAGGGTTCTGAGCCATTAACATAAACCCAGTAATGCATGTATGTTCATTCATGAATGTGCGTTCAGTAATGAATGTGACCTTTTGGGAGGGTGACCTCTTCATATACATTTTCTGGTAGAGGAGACTGTATGCTAGAAGGGTGAGTGGGTCTGTGTCCACTAAATGGGGCATAGATGCCTGCCCTTGGAGATGTCATGGATTTAAAGCACTCTGGACACAGGGCAAAGCTAGAAAAGCTCTGAGAACCTGGTCCAACCATCTGCTTTGTAGATGGGACCCAGTGGCACTCCACTTTACCCAGGATCCTGCAGATGGGTGAAAACTCGGGTCCCGTTCCTAACCATTCACAGTTAACATCATTCAGGGTAATAATTGAGTGGTAGCTTTAGCTTCAGGTAGTGTGTTAGACACTGGGAGCGATAGTGGCTAAAGCAGCTTTGTCGTGTATATGTGGAACTGTATTGTGTCTCCACTGATAATGAATATTTGGTAGCTTAATGGACAAGATGGCGTAAAACGATTTATTGTCCCAAGCTGCAGTTCTTACTTTTGATCCTTGGAGCTTATTCCCCTGGTCTACAGTTTATATTCAAGATATTTTGTAACTTCAGTGCACTTTATAGTCTTAACCTGCACCTTTATTCGTTGTTAGCTCAGTCACCCTCAGTAGTGATTGTGGATATATCAATGAGACCTCATTGATTGATTGTACAAAAGAAATTGTTGTCAGGTTATATCATTGCCTGAGACTATGAATACACAAAAACCTGATCTTATCTAATGCTTATCTCCTTGAGTTAGATTTCTGCCAGTAACCTTGATATAGGGAGTTTATAAATTGTAAGGAAGAGCATGGAAGCCCTGGATTGGTTAACAGGATGGTCCTGGTTTTCTTTTTACATGTAGCAGTGTTCTTAACATGTTTTATTTTATTTTTATTATTTATTTATTTATTTTTGGTCACCGTTTGGCTTAGCATGGAATGAATCAGTAGGAAAGATAATATCACAAGTATTGTATGAATCTGCCTTTTTAGTTTGGCAATCTAATGAATTCTCAGCAGTGGTTCCCAAATAGAGAAATTATGCTTGGTTTGTGCCAACATTGAAAATGCAAATATGCCTGTAACTTGTGAGACCTGCTTATTGGAATTACTGTGTAAGGAACATTTGTTTGAATCCCACGCTGAACCCTATTACTCTCAAAATATTAATGATTTTCTCTCTTAGCAAATAAAGTATATGGAACAAAAAAATTGATGTTTTTCTTATTTGGGTGCCCCAGTTTTGCGGTCCTCCATATCAGTTCTTCATTCTAATGCTCTCTCAACTGAGCTGTTTCAGCTTACCAATATCAGTTCTTTATCAGCTGGTGTTCCTTAAAAAGAATGAGGTGCTGCGAAGATGGCTCAGTGCTTAAAACGCTTGCTGTGATAGCATGAAAACTGAAGTAGGATGCTCGGGAAAGTCTGTAAATGCCAAGCCGACAGCATAGCCACCTGCGACTGGAGCTTCACAAGAGAGAGACAGGGTATCCCCACAGTAAACCGGCCTGTATGTACCTGCTATATGTAATATGAGCTCTGGTTTTATTTGGGAAATTCTGCCTCAGTAAATAGAGAAATGATGGGAGATGATTTCAAACATCAACTTCAGGCCCTGCATGCACTCACATATGTGTGTGCACCTGTGCACACTTGTATGTCTGCACATCTGTACACACATGCATGTACACCACACCGAAAAATTAAAAAGGATAAAAAAAAAAAGAACACCAAGCCAAATTATCACCTTTATGAGATTACTTGAAATGAGGCTTTAAGTAATTTAAAAACACCAGTTATGCTGGAAAGATGGCTGTGTGCATAGATGTGTCTGCTACCAAGCCCGATGGCCTGAGTTCCATCCCCTGGACCCACATAGCAAAAGGAGGGAACCAACCCTGCAGGCTGTCTCCTGATATACCGACCGTGCCACACATGCTCCCACATATAATTAAAGTTTTATATCATTTTAAAAGAACATTTTGTGTTACTGTCCTTTTTTTTGTTTTTCGAGACAGGGTCTCTCTGTTGTGTTACTGTCTTTATGGGAAATAGTTTTGTTGGTATTTGAGTTAAAAGGGGACTGGATGATTACGGTTATTTCTTTAACCTTACTGCATGTTAAATTTAAAGATCCCAATCAATCGTTTTAAATCACTTGTACTTGTGGAAAATGCAAGTATCCTCTAAAGGGGATCATATTAAATTAACTTAGTAGAGGTTCATCAGCCGTCTCTGCCTAGTAAGTGCAGCTCTCGCCCCTCATCACAGAAGCTTCTCTTTGCAGTGGGAGACCACTGTAGAAAACCAGAGAACAGTTCATCACGGAGTGCCCAGACCCTCTAGATACATTTACAACATAGCCCTGCACCTAAAACTCAAGGAGTGATGCAGAGGACACAGAAGCCTTGGAAGAACAGGAGGACCAGAACGTCTGCTGTGAGACTGCGTCTCCTAAAAATGGCAAGGACACTTCATCCATAGCACTGCAACAGTATGGCTGCCTACATGAGACCCAACAACACCGATAGACAGGCCAACACAGAAGGGGGAGTCCTAAGGAGCCCACCCTTAGAACTACAGACAGCTGGGACTATTCTAGAAAACACACACACACACACACACACACACACACACACACACACGTTATCCAATTCCAAGTTATCAGCTCTGGATTATATACTTATAAGCAATACTAAAGAAACCAGGCAAGTTGTATTTACATATATTCTGTTTTTACCCTCTCCTTCTTCCTCCCCTCCCTTCTTCTCTCTCTCTCTCTCTCTCTCTCTCTCTCTCTCTCTCTCTCTCTCTGTGTGTGTGTGTGTGTGTGTGTGTGTGTTTGTAAATAGAGTGATTGGAGGAGGAGGACACCGAGAAGGGATTGCAGGGAGGAAGGGAAGGGGGAAATGATTTAATCATGTGTCATTAACATTTAAATTTTAAATAATTTGGTAGAGGCAAGATTATATTCTAAATAGCACAGTTGTTTTTCTGTATGTGTACTTGGCTACTGTGGAAGCACTCTCTGGTCTCCTAGTGTAAGTTTAGGTGTTTGTTTCGTTGCATATAACGTATAACACATGAAATATGAAGCCCTTCTCATCAGATGATTTAGCTTCAGGTTGAGAATGTACGTAATAGTGCCATGTGCTGCTGGAGCATAGTGGACGCACAGGGGCTCAGCCCAGAGCACTGTTTAAGCCTGTTAGTTTATGCTTGATTTGTGGTTTATGTGTTTGATTCATAGGCTAGCATTTACAGTTTTATCAGTATTTCTTAATAAAGCGTGTACTCAGTATAGTGTTATTTCACTATAACTTCCTTGTAGGAAATGATTTGGGAGGTTTGAGCTGTTTGTTCCACTGTATTACACGAAGGAGGAAATAACATCTATAGTTTTAAAGTTGTAACCGTAATGTACAATAAAAGTGTAGTCATGACCACACTTGTTGTCTGGTATGTCTGCTGTAGGAGACTGATGTTTGAGACTGGGTCTGTAGACTTTAAGAGGGAGGAGTCAAAGGATGGATTATAGCTATCGTGGAGGGATTTGTCTCCTCAGGGTGGTCAGGACCAGAATAAGCCTTTGCCATCTAAACACTAAGAAAATTGATGTGATGAACAGACACTGATGAGAATTTCAGAAATAATTCTAATGGCTGCTGGTGCCTTCAGTCCGTACAGAGATAGGAATGAAAACTTTTTTTTTTCCTTTTTGAAATGAAAGGGAGTAGTAGGTGAGTCTGCTGGTGCAGCGGTAAGAAATACCAGACTGGGTTTTTTTCCTAACAGAGGCAGCTCTCTTGGAGTAGGACTCCGCCCTTTTGCCTCACTTCATATTTCATAACTTTCTTGAAGATGTAATCACGAGAAAAGTCATACTGGAATATAAGGCCTCTGCAAAGGGGTTCCTGGGGACACATAGTTCAGGCTATAACTGAGAAAGTGAGGAAGTGCACACTGTCCTGGAAGGCTAGGCAAGGCCTGCCGAGTCCCTGCTTTGTCTCATGCTTGCATGTCTGTCAAGCTCCACGGTGACGCTGATGCTGTTTCTCTGGGGGCCTTATTTCCAGGGTTGCTGCTTTTAGACTGCAGGGGAGGGATGGGAGTGTTGCTGTTGAGGTGTGAGAGGGATAAGGCTGGAAAGAAAAGACACGGGATGTTCTGGAGACTATCTTGGTTCAGTTTACCAAGTTATGTTTAGTCCCAGTTTAGTGACATTAAGAGAGTCGCATGGAAGAATGGGGAAATAGAAGGATCCAGAAGGTCCTAGAAACCTACAATTATGATGGGCGGATCTGGGCCCAGGACTTCTGCTCAAACTATGGCACCAGCCAAGGAATATACGTGCAGTAAACTTCGAACCCCTACCCAGATCTAGCCAATGGACAGGACATTCTCCACAGTTGAGTGGAGAGTGGGGTCTGACTTTCACACGAACTCTGGTGCCTCATATTTGACCATGTCCCCTGGATGGGGAGACCTGGTGGCACTCAGAGGAAGGACAGTAGGCTACCAAGAAGAGACTTGATACCCTATGAGCATATACAAGGGGAGGAGGCCCCCCTCAGTCACAGTCATAGGGGAGGGCAGTAAGGGGGAAATGGGAGGGAGGGAGGAATGGGAGGATACAAGGGATGAGCTAACAATTGAGATGTAATATGAATAAATTAATAAAATATATTAAAAAGGGAGGGATTTGCCAGGAAGCTCAGTGGCTGCTCCCAGTCTTAGACTCCTGTCCCACTTTAATGTGTGTTTCTGTAGACTGGGCCTCTCTCAGTACTGACGTACACAACAGGACCTTTTCTTCTGCTCTGTCACACACTCCTCTGCTGTGCCCCCCCTCAACCCCCCATTTCTTGTATTTTTCACAAAGGCTGGTGCTTTTCCCTGAATTTGATAGATTTTAGAAACCCCAGCGTATTAGCTGGAGACAGCCTCCTCCCTATCCCAGGTGCGTCATATTCACTTGGCAGCCACTGTCTTCTGCTTGGAGCTTGAGGAGGCTCCCAGCACTCTGAAGTTGAAGTGATGCTGCAGAGAATACACCTTGTGCATATGTATTTCATATCACTAAGGTAGGTCCTCAGAGTAAGTTTCTACAACTGAAAATTGCTGGGGCGGCGGGCAAGTTAGTATGTTCTTTTAGCTCTTGTCAGTCCCTGTACCAGCTGTAACTCACTTGAAGATCTTTATTGTGTAAGTCTCTCACAGGGCACGTGTATGCAATGTCCCCAAGTCTTCGTACAGTTAAGAGTTTTTTCAAGGATGGGCACAAGCATATGTTTGGCATGTGTGTAGACTATGGGAGGCCTTGGGTTCAGTGCCGAGCACCACAGATTACCTTTCTCTGTTGACTTTGCTGCGGGTGGACTTGGCTCTGGCATTGTTAACTTTCTCACTAACACTATTGTCTTTGTTGCCATAAAAGTCTAATTTTCTTGTCTTAAAAAAAAAAAAAAGAATCATTTTCTATTTCTGCTTGTGTTCTGAGGATTCTTGTGCTTTGTCTTTAAACTTAGTAGTTGGTTAGTACATGTCTTAAAGTAGATTGCTGTGGGTCAAGTGGCTTCCCAGGCGTGCTGCCATCCTTTCCAGTATGGCTGCCTTAGATGTTGCTGTTGTCATCATCCTTTTTTTTTTCCTTTAATAATTTCTTAAGTTCTATTCCATTATTTTTTTTAAAGATTTATTGATTTATTATTATGTATACAGTGTTCTACCTGCATGTACAACTGTAGGCCAGAAGAGGGCATCAGATCACATTACAGATGGTTGTGAGCCACCATGCGGTTGCTGGGATCTGAACTCGGGACCTTTGGAAGAGCGGGTGGCGCTCTTAACCACTGAGCCATCTCTCCAGCCCTCCATTATTTTCTTAAAGAGCTTAGCTGAATGTTTCCCATGTCTTATGTCCCAACCACTGCTTTTCTTTGGATCTTTTCTCTCCTACTTCTCATTTTACTCTACTTTCCTTTTGCCACTGTTGTTCAGGTGTGCTTTACATCGGGTCTTTTGAATTTACTGTCAATTCCTAAAAGCAAAAAAAAAAAAAATGAAGTCCCTTCTTTGCAATCACTCAACTGCTTCTGGGTGATTTTATTTTATTTATTTTTTAATATTTTTTAATTTTTTGTGACTGCCTTTACTCAGTATGAAGGCGGTTGTTTCACAGCTCTCTCCTGCTTCATGGTGTACATGTGGCCAGAGTTGTTTGATAAGAAGACCTGCTTAAATTCGTGTGGCATTTCCTGCTTTCTTCTAGTTCTCTGGGGTAGAGTAGGGTTGGTTTCCGCACACCTCCCCCAACCCCATCGAATTCCTACTCTGCTCTGTTGGGCTTCTCTCAGCATCCCTTGGTCACTACCTGCTGCAGGGTGTGGCCGGCATACCCCACCTCTACCTTGAGCTTAGTACCCAGGAGCAGTGGCTGGGCTCGTGATTTAAGAATGCCTTATTAAAACAGGGTGGTCGTGAAGTGAAGAGAAGGAAGGAGGAGTTTGTGTCCTCTGTTTGTGGCTGTGGTCCTGCAGCACCCTTAGTTTCCTTCCTTGACGTGTCTGCTGCTTCTTCAGAAGCACTGTTTATGTGAGCAGGCCACTTGCCTCGCTGTTGTTGCCCTGTATCCTCCTGTGTTACTGGGTGTGACCATGAATGTCCTTATATGAGTGGTCATCATTTTGGCACTTGATATTAGATTTTTTTTTTCTCCTCTACGAGTGACCTCATCTGGTTTGTCTGTGCCATTTGGTCTCTTTTCACAAGATTTCTTGAGCCTATTTTCTCCTGTGATAGGTGCCCACAGACTCCTGGAGAAGGTGGGGGCTCTTGGACTGTGGTGTTTATTGTGTACTGGAGGCCACGTGTGACTTTGTTATACTTCTTGTGCTTGTAAACTTTGAGAGGAGAGAGGTTTGGATTCAGGCTTCTGCAGTTATCCTCCTGGCTCAGACATGGTAAAGGAACCTTTCAAAATTAAGGGTTTCAGATGCTAAGACAGGACGCATACTCTTGGCGTGAGGCAGATGTAGACATTCTTTCAATGACTTGATACAGGGCGAGTTTGCCAAACTCTTTACCTTAGGCCGGGGATAAGCAGACTTTTCTGTAAAGGGTCATTTGTTAAAGTTTTGCAGTTATGGAAACCAGGTAATCTTTGTGGAATGTTCTCTCTTCTCTGTCCTTTTTCCTCCCTTCTTTCCCCTCCCTTTAAAAATAGAAATGCATTTGGAGGAGGAGGAAGAAGAAGATGATGATGGCCTCTGCCGCTAGGCATGGTGGTGCACGCTTTTAATACCAGCACTTGGGAGGCAGAGGCAGATGGATCTCTGTGAGTTCGAGGCCAGCCTGGTCTACAAAGAGTCCAGGACAGCTAGAGCTCTGTGTAACAGAGAAACCCTGTGTCAGAAAACCAAAGGGGGAAAAGAGAGAAAGAAAGGAAAAAAAAAAAAAAAGAAGGAAGGAAGAAAAGAAAAAGACCGTGATTTGGGCCAACTTTTACCATACTGTCTTTGAAACTGTCTTCGCAAGTTTTGTTTATTTAGTTTGGCTTGATGCTTATATATACATCTGATTATTTAAAATAATGTTTTTAATGTTTCTAATAGCCTTAGACCTACTCTGGCTATAAATCAATAAGAACAAGCCAGAACACATGTAAATGCAGGTGTTACTGGCTAGTTGCTTATGCAGCCAAGGAACTGTCTAGGATTCCTAGAAAACAGCTTATTTTTTACAAACGCTGCACTTAAGTGAATGCCTTGAGTAGTGACCAGCACAATGCTGAGCATCTGTTGTCCTTGCCAACACAGAAGTGACAGTTTCTTAGAGACTATGTTGTGACTATCCTTCCAGAGTGGCTTTTTTATTTGAAGTTTAAGACTGTATACCGAAATGACTTTGACTTTTGTGTGGCTGAAGTTAAGCCTTTCTGGCAGTGTACAGGTTCCCTTGCTTCTTAACGGCAGCTCCTACTAATTGGTGTTAGTGAGACAGACACACACCCACACACAGTAGCCTCCCCGTTCCCAAGGCCAAAGAGCATCTGCTTGTCTGAAAGCTCAGCCAAATTGTCTAAATAGAGGAAGAGATCTTGCAGTGTGTGTGGCTGGGGTGGGGAAGGGTGGTGTGGCACTTCCTTGGGGTTATAGCGTTTAAGAGATTATTGGAGAGAGCAAACAACATGACTACAATAGAGATAGGAACAAATAAGGCTCAGTTAACAGAGTCTTCCTGAGTCATTCACCGACAAGTCCTTTCTGTACCCACTAGAAGAAAACATGAAGTGGGGGCCAAATGGTCACTCCTCAGTATAATTTAATCCTTCTGTATTTCATGGAGGGGTTGGTTTCCATTGTGGGATCACTATGGTTTGCAGGTGTCTTGGTTTTTTCCCCTCCATTGTGTTAGTCACCTCTATTTTTGGCCACTAGTCATCCTATTTTTCATGATTCACTGCTGTGGTCAGTGTTTGAAAGTCTTTTACTGGGACCGGCCTGCACAGGGAGTCAGGGAGTAGGAAGGCAGCGGATTAGGCTAGTAATGCAGGCTAACGCAGTGTCCTGGTCACTCTTCCCATCGTCTTAGTAATGGCTAAGAGTGCTAACTGCTGAGTCATTGGGACCATGGTACAGATCACAAAATCCACCCAAGCCAGGTGTCCTGAGGAATATGTGTAACTCGGGCTCTAAGGGACCTGGCACTCTGTCCTGTAACTCCAGCTCTAAGGAGCAGACACCCTGTTCTGGCCTCTGCTCTCACACAGCCCTGCTGTCCCAGTCATGCTCACCTGCTCATGCACATGTGCATAGAAGAATAAATAAGTCACTACTTTTTAAAAGTTAAGCTTTCAATTCTGGGTAGCACTTCCACCTTCCCTTGTTTTCTCAGAAGCCATAGTAACCTGACAACACAGATTGGAATTGACCGTTGTAGAGCAGAAGTCAAACCCTCAATATCTGGGCTTTTCTAGCTCGCGAACTACCTGGCAGCTGGCTTCTGCTTTATGCCTTAGTAACTTTTTTATATTTCTGGATGTTGTAACCTTGTCCATATTATTTTTTTTTTTTCTGCTAAGAATGAATTACAGGCATGTCTTCTTGAGGCTGCTTCACTTTCTTAAGTTAAAAAGACTCAAATTCTCATTAAGAGCCCCTGGCATATAAATGTTTGTGTCCTTTGAAGTTATATGAGGGAGACAAACAGATTAGTAGAATTTAAAGTTTCTTTTAAGCCAGGGACATAGCCACTGTGCTCACTATTCAGTTCTTTGCTTTTGCCTCTCTGTATTTTTTTTTTTTAAAGCTTTGGTTATCCCATTTCCTATGGATAAAATTTGAGCAGATAGTGAGGTTCCCCCAGAGTCATCCCACTTTCCTCCATGGAAATTAGCGGGTAGTTGGCCCCAGCTTGGAAGTGCTGGTGGTGGTATCTACTAATGCGCGTTCTCATTGATCTGTAGACTTGAGGAACAAGACTTCTTTAAGAAAGATTTAAGCCTTACAGGGACACATAGGAGTGTGTCTATAGCTGTTTATTATAGCCAGCAAGGTTGTAGCCAGCTAGCTCTAAATTACAACCACTGACGGTGATCTAGAGAAGTGCAGGAAATGCAAGTCTTCTTTGTTTTTAAGCAGGGTGGTTTAGTGTGTGGTCCCGTCCATGCCCTCCTCCAGATCCTCCTGTCTGCCTCCCACCCCCAGATCCTCTCAGTCTCTGTAGGAATGAGTACCCCCTCCCCCAGGCTGCCTTAAGCATTGACCCATGCAGAAAGGGAGCATTTTTAGTGCTTTCAAGTCTTGTACTCAACCTCCAAGGTTGGCCAGGTTTTCCTGGTATCTGAGACATTTTTAAGCGGAGTGCCTTTCCTTTATTAGCACCCCCACCACCCCTCAACACTTTGGTGTCTTTGCTGCCTTCCATACCTAATGTAGACTATTACACAGCCAAGCTAAGGTTTGAGTTGGTAGTAATCTAAAAGCCCTTCAATTTTGTTTAGATGCCTCCATTTTATACTTAAATAAACCAACCTTCTAAGGAGCCTAAATGCAGAGATTAATGTTTTTAAATTTTCATCCTGTTCCATAATTTGTCGGACTCTTTGAACATATAATCTGCCATCTGGCATATGAGCTTTCTCCTTGCATTATTCAAAAACTGTTTTACTTGTTATTTTTTGTTTTGTTTTTCCTTTTTAAAAAATATATTAAAGAGCACACACACACACACACACACACACGCGCACACACACACACACACACACACACACACACACACACACATCTTATCATTGCTAAAAGTTTGAATAGCCACACCTGAGGTTTTGATACTACAAAG
Organism: Acomys minous; assembly: GCF_964271855.1. Classification (NCBI taxonomy): domain Eukaryota; kingdom Metazoa; phylum Chordata; class Mammalia; order Rodentia; family Muridae; genus Acomys; species Acomys minous. Next base: position 101,496,903 of record NC_140490.1, read on the forward strand.
AAGAAGAAATGAATCCTAATTTGGGGTTGAAGGAATTGGTCCATTGGTTTAAGGAAGTAAGTAGCTTTACTTCACTATAATATTCTTTTGAAGATAGAGGATGCCAAGGGGGTACATTGGTTCGGTGGCATTTTCAGTCTTAAAATGAGTAAAACATGAGTTCCATTGTTAGTATGGTCTTGGCTTCTTCCATTTAAAGTGTAGTGGATCAGAGATTGCCATTGGAGAATTAAGAAGAGAATATTTGTGAGACAAATTAATCTCAGTTGGAGACTATTCCTTAAAATATTCATTAATGTGCAGGAAAGATTTGGGAAAGGTATAATCACTACCTCCCACTTTCCCACACACAATTGAAATTAAACTCCTGCAGATAAATCACTCAAAACAGCTGGGCTCTGCACAGGAGTGCCTCAGAAGTTAGGCCCAAGATTCGTGTAAAATATAAGGTGTTTAATGTCCCACAGAGTCTGTATTTGGTATCATTTGGCAATGATTAAGGAAGCGTCTCTCTGTCCTCATATATTTTCTTGGAACTACTGGATATGTAAGGCTGTTAATATTTTTAAAGTCTGAAATACCTTTCAGAGTAGCACTATGATCTGGGGAAGGTTCTTCTCCTCCTCCTCCTCCTCCTCCTCCTCCTCCTCCTCCTCCTCCTCCTCCTCCTCCTGTTCCTCTTCCTCCTCCTGTTCCTCCTCCTCCTCCTCCTATTTTAGAGAATGACTTCTGAATTTTTAAAATCCATATGGATACTAGTTCTACAGAATTTTATTTTATGCAGAGAATGATTTGCCTTTTTGGGGGGCACCTTTCTTTGGTGTCTTGTAATAATAACAGTTTTAAATTTTGCTTTATAAATGTGGGAATTGGGAATTAGAATTGTTTCAAAAATGGCAATTTAGAAGAGTAATTATGTTGTATGAATGTAGGAATCTGGACGCTTTGTTTTGTGTGAGTGTGGCAACCAACAGCTGTCAAATGAATGAGTTGTTTCTATTTGCAGTTTTATACCTTTCGTTAAGTAAGAGATAGTCTCACTCAGGGAAGACTGCATTACACAAGCTTCGCTTCGACTTAATCCTGTGATGCCAGTAATACATACATAATTATCCATGGTCAGATCACTCTTCTTTAGAGTTTAAATATGTTTATATTTTAGACCTCACCTAGGAGGCTGAGTTTTTAGTGAGTTCTACAAACATATGCAGTTGTAGCTGACACCACCACACATGACTTAGGAGAGTGTCACCAGGAGCTCTACGACCACTGATGGTGAAAAGCTTTGCCTTGGTTTCTTTTGTAATACCGTATGTGGTTCTGTACATTGAAGATTAACTACCGCAGTACTGTTAGGGTTAAAAATGAGATGGCACACAATAGATACGAATGTGGAGAGATTTATTTGGGAGGAGGGAACTGGAGAGGAGTTGGGACCTGAGTGGGCCATGAGTGGAGGGAGAGACAGAAGGGGATGGGAGGCCCTTAGAGAAAATAACAAGAGTAAGAGGCAGAGTAAGAGAGCAACTGGTGGCTGGTTTGTCCTTTTTATCCTGGGCCCCTGGTGGAGGCATCAAAGGTTGCTAAGAAACCTGGAGGCAGGCTTATGAAGCTGCTTATATGCTAACAGATACACTGTTGAGGATACGCTGAAAACCTTTGCCTTTAAGTGCCTTCTTGGTATGATGGGGAGAGACTGGGCAGGCCTCTTGTCACCGCACCTCTTCCCCTAGATCCCGGCACCTAATAATTCTAATGTGTAAATTGTAAAAATCTAAGTTGCCTGCCTTGCATTTTAAATAGCAAATTGTTCCTTCCTGATGAAGGGTATGTTTGATATGTAACAACACTCACCCCTGAGATGATTAAAAAGAGACATTCTTCTACTTAAATAGGCTTATATAATAATCATTCTTTAAAAAGCACTACTACCACCAAAAAACCCCAGAGTTTCATCTCAGCCAAACAGGCCTTGAACTCATTTTTCCCAGCTGATACTTGAATGCAGGGCAAGCCTTCCTTAGCTTTGGCCTGCAGCCTGCAAATGAGCCAGCATATTCTTCAACATTGTTTCCAAAACTTTTTGCTCTTTAATGTTTGGAAAACCCTACCTGTAATTTAACCCTGCCTTGTTAAAACTTACAGGTAACTTTGTCGTGCTGAAATTACTGTGGTGAGGACGGCAGTAGAAAGGGGGGCTCTTTTCTAATCTGTTTGTCACAGTGTTTGAAGCATGTGGAATATTTCTGATAGACTAGACTTGTAGAGGCCACTTTTCCAGAATGTAGTTACAAGGGCGTCGTTGCTTCAGTTCTAAGTTACATAAGAGCCATACACTGAAAAGGTTGCAAATTCTAGATTTGTGTCATTTTTCCAGCACTGTTGATTCATTCAGCAAATGTGTGTCAATCTTGGACCATATCAACTCCCCAGGGGTTTAAGGTGGGCTTCTTAGCTTTACTGCTAATAAAGCAATAGCGGACATGCCGTCAGAGTTTAGAACCATATTTTTAAAAGAGTACATAGTGCTGCCTTAAGATTAAAGTGCTCGTCCTTCAGAGTAGGTGAGCTAGCCTTGCATAGACGTTTTGAGACTATTGCTATTTATATAACGATGCCCTGCATACTACTGCATACATGTTTTATGGAAAGCACGAACATAGGCGTATTGCTAGAACAAACTGACGCTTCCTAATCCATTTTTAATGAATGATTCTGTTCTTGGATTGTAAACTTAATAGGACTTTTGCCCTCTGCCTCCTCTTGTTTCTATAATGTAATATGACGCCTTTTACCTAATGAGTTTCGGTATAAATATTGATGACAACAGAAGTCCCTGAATTCTAAAATGGAGGATGCTTCACGATTACAACTCTAAACATTTTAGTATTTGGTTTTTAATAAATACTGTTCTTCTGTCTGTGTCCCTAGAGTTTCTGTAATACCTGTAAGAGCATTGCGGATTTGGGGTTATGATAGCATGTGGGCATTTTTTACGTGCACAGATATCTGATTCAGGTAAGTGTGCTTTACGTAATGGCATTTCCAGTAATATAGGGCAATATTTCACACTTAATGATAGGCTGTTTTTTTTTTTTTTAGTGAATTGCTATCTTTGCAGATAGATGATCATCTCAGGTCAAGTATCCTGCCTCCTGTAAATAGACACAAAGACTTTAGAAATAATGGAGGTGTACACTATAGGACTGGGCATGAGACCCAGCTCTGCCCCATATTACCTGTGTGACCTTGGGAGAATTAATTAGCCTGCCTCTGTAGTTTCCATAATACGGAGCCTGATGCTGATTGATTCTCCTTTATCTGGAATGCCTGGGCCCAGAACTGTTTCAGTTTTGGCATTAAAAAAAAAAAATAGTTAGCAGTATTTGTGTAGACTGCTGACAGATCATCCCTAACTCACAATCATAAACGCTCCAGAATCCAACATGATTCTCACCATGTTCAGACTTAAGAACGCATCAGATCTTTGCAATTGTATGTTCATCCTGCGGTACCAACCTCATAAGGCCAGATTAAACACCGTGTGGATGCTAGCTATTGCTAGTGTCATTATTATAATTGTTTATTCTACAATAAACGGAGAGGTTTTTCCTTCCCTCAGTAAGCCAAAGAAATATTAATCTGAGGTATGTTTGCTATTACAGGAACAATTCTTAAGGAATTCTCTCCTAATTCTGCCCTGTGGTCATAGCTTACCCGTCCCTGTCTTCATTCAGATTTCTAGAATTTTCTTCCAGTACCAAAAGACTAATCAGAAACCTGCAGTTACCATTACCACCACCCTCTTTTCTCCTTTCAATTTTGTGGAACTGTAAATAACCAAGAGAAAAGGGAGGGATAGAGGGAAGAAGGGAGGAAAGGAATCAGCCAGCATCAGGAGGCAGGGCTGTGCTGTGCGGTGCCATGACAGGAGGCTCCTGGGTTCTCTGTGGGTCTGCTCTGCTTAGTGGAATCCTATCTCAAAGCAAATAATACAAACACTTCCATACTTACTCTACCTGGTGGAGGGGAGATAACTTGTTTCTGTTTTGATCCCAAGTGTGGGATAGAGAGGAGGGCAAGATGTTTACCACTTAGACATGAGAAAGCAGGATGTTTTTCCACATAGGAGTGGAACTACTTCTGGGGGAGCTTGGTGAAAAACACCCTTGAACAGACTGAGGGGAGATATATATATATATATATATATATATATATATATATATATATATATATATATATATATATATATATATATATATATATAAAAGCCCAAACAGGAGAGGAGGGTTTTTGGTTGGGACTTGGTTTTTTTGGCTGATCATCTCTGCACTTGAAGAGGCTCCTAAAGAGAACTGCCACAGGGAAAGCTTCAAGGCTTTGGACTCCAGCTGAGGCTTGAGGTTCCAGCTGCTGCTCCTGGTTCCAGCAGCGACTTTGGTAGAATTGCTGGTTGGCTGAAATCCTGCTGACTACGCCAGGGGCTGATATCCTTAAGGTTTCATTGTAGTGTTTTTTAATATCCTTTTCTGATAGTCTGGGTTAGTCGGGTTGTTAGGGAGGTAGGCTCGTTTAATAAGTTCATACTAAAATATAAGAAGAAAATTGAGCCTACAACCTGGAATAGGAGGCAGATATTCTGTATAACTTTGTGTGTGTGGTGGGGTGGCTGTCTTCCTCTCTGCCAGTAATACCTGGGACTGAAAAGATAGTATGGAAATATTTGTGCTCTTCTCATGTTAATGTATGTTCACGGATTAAAACTAAATGGGCATGACAGCATTAAGAAACTTATAGACTAGTTGAAGGATGCACTCTATGGTAATAAAGTATTAGGAAAATTCAGCATTAAATATTTAATGAGAAACTAGCTGTAAGTTGTTATCTTCTCTGCATCTTCTTACTATATTTTGTCCATATTTCTTATTTACCTTATTTTGAAGCCCCCCCAGTCTTAGCTAATATTTACATCAGTGTTGCCTGTTTCAAGGTGATAGAAATTCTTATGCTCTGATTTCCGACTGTATCACAGAGAAAAGCCGTGACACTCTGAAATGTTGGTAGCAATATTTGTAGGACAGGACCTGTAACTCTTACCTAGGGCATGGTCTAAAATTTCAGTAGTTTTAAGAGGGAGTATACGGAGGATGGATGGGATAGCATAGAGAAAAGAGAACTTGGTGGGCTGGGGAAATGGCTCAGCAAGTTGAGCTCTTGAGAACTTATGTTACAGGCTAGGGAGGGTGGCACACACCTGGAGTCCCAGCACTGGGACACAGTCAGGAGAGTCTCTGGGACTTGCTGGCCAGGCAGTACCCGGCCAGTTAAAGGGTCCTAGGTTCAGTGAGATACTCTGCCTCAAAAATAAGGTGGAAAGTTACAGAGCAGTGCCTCTCAACTTTTCTAGTGCTGGCACCCTTTAATACAGATCCTCAGGTTGTGGTGCCCCCTGAACCATAAGATCATTTCATTGCTACTTCATTACTATAATTTTGCAACTGTTACGAATCGTAATGTAAATATCTGATATGCTGGCTACCTAATCTATGATCCCTCACCAAAGGAGTCTTGACTCACAGGTTGAGAAACACTATTAGAGGCGGGCTGACTGGACATTGGGTAGATAGAGATCAGAGTTGCTTTTGTTGGTAAGCGGTAGATACTTTGACTGAAATAGGAAAGATTGGAGTAGCATTTCTAACACGTTCTGTGAAACAGCAGCATGGGAGAGAGGGAGGGGGGAGCATAAAAATAAGCTTAGGAAGCGTAACGCGTACTATCTGCCTTCAGAGTCGCATGTATGCCAGGTTGTGAAAAGGCTGAAGGAACATGACTGGCTGGGCAGGTAGACACTACCTCAGCTAGTGTGCTGTGCGGCGGTCCCTCTTCAGGTCGCGGATTTGGAAGTCGGATAGAGAGGAGCTTGACAGTCAGTTATTGGAATGAATTTTACGCTTAAGAGTTTGGAGTTCTATAGCCAAGCAAGTGATAGCAAGAGGCAGAAATTGGAAAGGAAAATACCACTGTGCAGTTGCAATCTGAGCTTAGCACTGTTAGGTTGTGTGTAGGCCTTCAGGTGTGTACCAGACTTTAAAACCTTCCATGTACAGAAATATACAAGGCTGTATTTATATTTCACAGTGCCATGTAAAGTAGGGCCGGAACCTATAAAAGTCATAACTGGGTGCTAAAGAAATTGAATACTGAATCTTGGACTCTACTGAGGTGGGTGTAGACGTCGTGGTTGGAGAGAGAGAAACTGGATGGGAAAGCCAGTCAGACACAGAAGGCATGCTGGCCGGGTAAAAGCTAGGAAAGATGGGTGGTGGATGAGGTAGACAGCCACCCGTAGTGAAGCTAGGAAGAAGTGAACGGTGATTTGGGGGGAAAGTGGCCAGGAGGGACAGTGATCTGTCAAAGATTAAGGACTAGGAAGGCCCAGTCAGAAACCTGTTCCTTTGATGTTCCTTTTTGTACTCTGGATCTGGAGGAGGAGGAGGAGGAGATGGCAGATGGTGGTGTGGACGTGTCTCATCTTGGGAAGGAGAGGAGGGCTGTCCTGGGAGAGCCTTTCACCGGATGAGAGTTACAGCCTTCAGTAGATTTATCTGGTGATGAGTAAGACTTACAGACGCTGAAGCTCGGGGTAACTATGTTTACTGGTGTCTGGTTGTTAAATTTCATTTGTTTGTGTGGAGGGTGTATGAGTGTACTTGTGTGATGTTTTCCGCTCTGTGTGTACGGTATGGAGGGCAGAGGTCAGCACTGGGTGTCTTTATCACTCTTCTCACATTTTTGAGGCAAGAGCTCAAAGATTGCCTGGCCAGGAGGCCTGAGACCCTCCCAGTCCTGGTCTCTAGTGGGTTAGAAAGGGCGCTGAGCATCCTGGGTATCTGAGCTGGTGTCCACAATTTCACAGCTAGCACACTACCCACTGTGCCGTTTGCCAATCCCTCTTGAGGATTTTTTTCTTTCAAGGCTGTCATTAGAAAGTCCAATTCTGGCTATTCTCCTTACTGTACACAGGCCACACAGACAGAAGGGTAGGAAGTTACTCAAGAAGAGGTGTCACGTAGGAATGTGTGACAGTGCAGCTTGTTGGTGGGGGTTGGGAGGTTGCACAGTGTGACCCATCCAATGTATGGTTAGCGCAGCACCTGCTCAGGTGTAGCCTTTAATTCTGGTAACGGCTGGTAGTGACTCACTTCCTTCCTCTGTGGCCTCTCCGTGTGCTTAGAGCACTCTCTCCCTGAGTGACAGAGGCTGACTAGGAGTCTCCTCTTGCTTTGCTGTGGTTGGCCAGCCTGTTTTCTCCCTGTCTAATGCCCCTTCCTTGCGTTAAATTCATCTATTCAGTCTGTCTAACCATAGGTTTGAGACAGGGCTCTATTTTATTCTTCTCAGGATGTCTCCTGTGTCGGTCCTTTCCGTTCAGCTCCACTACCCCTTGTGAAATTGCAGATGGTTTACTACTGTTTTTCACCTATAGAAATGACAGTGTCATTCGAGTTGACCTGATGTAAGGATTTTACATTTTAATTCTTCCTCAATGGTTTCCGTCAAGACAGACTAAGTCAGTTGAAGCCTGAAGCTTTCTCTTTCCTTCCCTACAGTGCCCAGGACACTAACACTTGCCTCCGAGTGTTCAGGTTCTAAGAGGGTTCTTGTGAAGGCTGTGTGTGTTGTGCCATTTTTCCTTTCCTTGCTCAGGCTGGCATTAAACATACAGTGTATTAAAGATGCTAGTCAGGATTTACTGTTCATTATTCATCAAACTGACCAAGTGATGTGAACTTAGGACATTTGTGTCACTGCACTTGGCATTTTAGCAAACTGCTGGTAGATTAAACACAGAGAGTAGTTGAAAGAAATGGCACTTTGAATTTGTTGTACAAATGGCATTCAAAACATCAGGAAAGTGTGCTACTCTTTATTTATAAGTGTACTTACCCTTTGTTTATTATTTTAAAAATAGTCTGGAAGCTAGGTGCTCAGATCTTCGTGTTTGCCAGTTCTTGTCTCTTCATAGTATTTGAATTCTGCGTTGCTGTAATTGTTGGATACACATGTTTCTGTGTTTCCTCCTTAAGTATTATACAGCAAAGAGTTTTTCAGGTTTGTGTCTTGGTTTTCTTTTTCTTTTCTTTTTTTATGTATTTATTTGTATTTTATGTGAATTTGTGTTTTGCCTGCATGTATTTCTGTATGAGGGTGTCAGATCTTGGAGTTACAGACAGTTGTGAGCTGTCATGTAAGTGCTGGGAATTGAACCTGGGTCCTTTGGAAGAGCAGTCAGCTTTTAACTGCTGAGCCATCTCTGCAGCCCGTGTCTTGGTTTTCTTTAATGGTTTCTTTTTCCCAAGATTCTTAAACATCTAATAATTTAAATATCTGATTTTAACCACAGGAAGAAAACTTGTCTCCCTTTAGGTAATCATTGTGTTATTCTTTCAAATATGGACCCAACCTAGTTTGGAGGTTAGCTGTTATAAAATTCTTCAGCTTTTTGAAATTCTTAAATTTTATTTAGAGTCACTATATGAAAGGACATCACCCTCAACTACCAAAATTAGCACATTTGTCTATGTAATGAATGTGTATTATGTACTGTCCACAATACAGAATTAGTTTAGATGTAAGTACGACAGGAAACTAATTAAAATATTTCGTTGCTGGTCAAAACCATCACAATAGCTTCAGCTCACTGTGTGCTTATTGCTGTGTATCAGCGCTGTCCTAACAGCAGGCCGAGGCCAGAGAGTTAAAATTAACAATCTTCTCACAGTTTAAAAATTCGAAATTTGAAAGCAATATTTGTCACAGTCACCATGCTGGTTCAGAAAGTTTGACATGGAATCTAAGAAGCTGTGGACTATCATTTCTGTTCTGATTAACAGGTGGGCCATATGCCATTGTAAGTGCTGAAAGAATCCTGGCTTCTGTGAAACTAAGTTCATTTTGCCAGCACCCAAATGAGCCTTCCTTCATAAAGGACCATGTTGGCTTTAATGGTGTTGCTTCCATTCAGTCTAATTACCCAGTGTTGGACAGTTTCTATGGGCAAAGTACTGTTGCTGGAGTGGTCACTAGGAGATACAGAAATGAATGGCCATCCTGCCTTCAGACCTTACTTAGGGTTTAACAAGGAAGAAGGTGATGTGCACAGAGGTTGTGTTACAGAGGCCCTGAAAGACCGTAGAAACACATACATGGATTGCTTCCATGCTTTCAGGTCAGAGTTGGGAGCCATTCGAAGCATCCTCTGAAAAAAAAGGGATAGGGCAGCTTTCACAAGGGACCAAGCACCAGTGTGACAGTCAGGGACCTCTGCTGGTTTGTAGGTCTGTTGAAGAGCTCTGTAGGGCTTAATGCTCAGGAGCTAGATGCGTCCCAGTTTCCACCACTATCTTGGAAGTAATCCTCATCTTCCTGGTTCATTCAAGTTTCTTTCTAAATGCTAAAAAAGGAAATTATACTTGTTTCTGGTCTTTTCAAAAGATGGCACAAATAGCTCTAGTCTTATAAAGTGATCTTACTTGTCTTTATTAGTAGAAAGAATCACAGCAAATTTGAAGATTATGTGTTTCCTCATTGGTTTTATATTAACCTGCAGTTTCAGTTATTTTCTTTATTTTAACTTACGGTGTTTGTGTGTGTGTGTCTGTGTCTTTGTGTGTGTGTGTGTGTGTGTGTGTGTGTGTGTGTGTGTGTGTGTGTGTGTACATGTACATATGAGTGTGTATGCATGCACAGACCAGAAGCTGTCAGATTTCCTGGTATGAGAGTCACAGGCAGTTTTAAGTGGCCTTTATGGGTCCTGGGAACTGAACTCTCATCTTCTGGAAGAACAGCAAGAGCCCTTAACTGCTGAGCCACCACCTCCCCTGTCTGTCTGTCTGTCTGTCTGTCTGTCTATCTATCTATCTATATATCTTTGAGTGCCGCTCTTGTTATTTTGGCATTCTGTTATGGAAGCTTACTTTGTATTTTAGAAGACTGACTTCTGTGAAACTCTTTGGAAATAGAAATAATGCTTTTATCACAAGACCTGCTATTTCTTAATTTCTCCTCTTTGTCCTGTACCTGAAGACATCGGGCTGCGATACCTGTTTTCATTTTCTTGCCACCCTTGCAGTCCTGGTCCAGGTGAGGCATATTCTAGATGGCAGAGCCTGAAGTTGTTCTTGGAGTCACACACTCACATAGTGCTTTGTTCACCGTTGCCTTCGTGAGTCCTTGTTTAATGTTTGTACTTGCTTATACACTTGTCTTTTCCCTTCATGGAGACTGTGAGGGAACTCCTTGGACATGGCTTTATTGAGCCTTGGACATGGCTTTATTGAGATATCTTTGGAACTGATAGAAACATCAGGAGAAAACCATAGGGACGTGGCAGCGTTAAGTTTGACATTAGTGATTTCACTTGAAGTACTGAAAAATACTGTGGTGATGTGGGCCAACAGCTGTAAGGTAACCTGGAGCAAGAGGATGAGGTAGCAGATGTAGGCCGTGATGTCATGTGAGTTGCCAAGAGAGTCCTGCAAAGAGATCTGGGGGATGCCCTCGTTTAGTATGTTGTAAAGATTTTAAAAGCCAATGAATTTGGTTAGAGACCTATGAGAACTGTGTAGATGAGGCAGGTGCTTAGAGAGAGGCGGAGGCTGAAAAGCAGCAGCCTGAGATCGTTAATTGTTGTAACGTCATCTCAGTAGTATGTGGACTCAAGGATGGAGCCAGTTGCCAACCTCAAGGTGAGAATCGGGCATGAAGTTGCATTGAGGACAGATGTTTTTAGTAGGTGTGGTAGGAGGAGATGAAACAGGATAGCTTAGTGTGTTAGGAAAATCCAGGAGAGGCGTGCTTTTTAAGAGAAGAGAAAGAGATGGTCTTTTGTGGAGTAGAATGGCAAGGCCCAGTGAGAGACCTAACAGAAAAGACATTGAGATGTTGGCTTGCAGTGGCAATTAAGGAAACAGGGTCTTATTTCAGGAGTGCAAATAATGTAAGAAAGTCTTGAAATGAGGCTCTGGAAAGCTAAGATGTGTCAGCTGGCTGTATATTACTGAGACATGTAAGTTATTAATGAACTAATACCTTTTTTTTTTAAAGGGGAAGTTTGGATTTTTGTTGTTGTTTGTTTTGTTTTCTTTTAAGATAGGGTCTCACGCAGCCCTTGCTGGCCTAGAACTTGTGTAGATCAGGTGAGCCTTGAACTCACAGCAGTTGGCCTACTTCTGCATCCCCTGCCTCCTGTGTGCCAGTATTAAAGGTGTATGTCCCTAGGTCTAGCCTTAAGAATTGTTTTAATTGTTTTTCAGTGGGCATGATAGTGCAAAGACAGAAACAAGAGGACTGCATCAAGTTCAAGACTAGCCCAGTGTACATACCAAAGTGTAGGCCTTGTCACACACATACACACACACACACACACACACACACACACACACACACACACACACACACACACACACTCCTTCTCTCAGTCCCTTCTCAATAAGCTAAATATGTCTTTTTTCAATGTTGCTTAACCTGATAAGGTTTGTCTCATTCACGAGATCTCTAATTAGCCAGATGGACATAGTAGGAGGATAGATGCTTAAGACACCGAGGAGTTAGCATGTGAGGGACGCTCATACTGCTGAGGAGTCTGGTGGCCTTAGCAGTCGGAATGTGCAGACAACTCAGTAAAACCGAAGGCAACCAGTGAGAAAAGGTATACCAGAGAGAAAATCTGAAAATAGAACAATTCTAGGTTGATGACCTTAATGGGTGATACTCATCTTCAGTAGCAGTCAGAATACAACCCAAAAGGTCAGGTGTGTGTGTGTGTGTGTGTGTGTGTGTGTGTGTGTGTGTGTGTGTGTGTGTGTGTAGATTTAAAGGAGAAGCATTGGGAATATGTGAACAGCTTAGAGGCTCATTGGTGATATGATGGATTGAGTTCAACACATTCCTAGTGCCCAGGTTCTTGATACTTTATCAAGTTAACCATAAGTCCAATGTTACCTAATATCTTCTTAAAATACTGCCTTTTTTTTTCTTTTTCCCAAGCCAGACTACTTGAACTAGCATGAAAGTGAGTATTGATTTCTAAAGCTCCTCTTCAGTACCTGTAGCTGGAAATTGCAAAAGACCATCTACAAGCAAACTACATGGGAAGTGTCTCGTCCTCTTAGCTTTGCATTCAATTTTGAAGTGCTGGGCAGCGTCTTTGAAATATCCAATTTCCCGTTAATAAAACCAAAAGCCCATGTTAATTTACAGAAAAGAGTTAGCTTCCCTCAGTATTGCCAACTTTATTTTTGTGAGCCTGTTCACTGACATAATGAGCATCCTGTTTCCTTAAGCATCGAAGTGTAGGTTCTTGTGAATTGACAGGATAGAAGCTCTTAAGAACTGAGTAGGCCGGTGGAGCAGCTGGTGTGACGTTCAAGTGTTCATGTTGCCTCTTAGCTCCTGAGCAGAAGGGGGAAAAAAAAAACAAACCAGTGTTTTAATTTAGAAATCTCTTCCTTGACTATAGCTGAAATTTTCAACACCAGAGAGACTAGAAAATGATAGAACATTTGGTTCTCATATTTAACCGGAGATATAGTATGTTCTTATATTTGGTAAATTGCACAGGATTATATAAAATTAACTTTCTTTATTTTGGAGCTTTTCAACCCCCCCCATCCCAACTAAGAATCTTACTGTAAAAAATGAAAGATTTAAGATGTTTAAGTAGAACAATAGAACAGGGAAAAGTACAGTTTAGAAGGTAGGTATCTAAATTAGAGCATTTTGTTAAATTTGTTAAAATCAATGCTTTAAGGTGCTTAAGCATTTTTAGTTTGAAATAAGAAAATTATTCACAGTGTTTGTGAAACATGAGACTTAAGTGGAAAAATATCAATGTACTTGGTATTAAAACCAAAAGAGTTCAAAGTACCAGCTCATAAAATAGTTTTAGAAGATAGTCTGCTTTGAGTTATTCATGCAAATTGAGAGTAGCACAGCACAGAACCCTGAGCAATTTGCCTGTTTTGTTTAGAAACTTTTGGATCAAGATGGACATACAACAGTTAGTCCATGAGTCAAAGTTCAGGTCACAGTCTCCTAGATAGTGGCTTACCAGAGTGGCAGCAAGGTCAGCACCCCAGCACCCCAGCATCCCAGAGGTTAGAAATGGACATTTTCACACTGCACTGCATCAACCCTAGACATTTTTGAGGTGAGGCCCAGCGATGCTTGTTTTAAGAGCCCTTACAAGCGTTACTGACAGACACTGCACCTGAGAAACAAAGGTCTGCAATATGTAGCATTCACATAAAAATTGATTATGGTTTGTTGATTCTGTAAGTATAGCCCTGCAAGGTTAGGCCGGTCTCCTCAGAGACATGGCGTCACCTGGCTATGTGGAGAAAAGTCTGCCAACTCACCTGATCGTAGGGCAAACAGCTTCTCTAGTTATTGTCAAGAGTGTGCGTTGGATCATGAATATTAAAAATTTTATCGCCCACTCTTACCTGCATTGTTGTTGTTGTTGTTGTTGTTGTTGTTGTTGTTGTTGTTGTGAACAAGTGGCCTATGCTGGAAATGGCAATTATCAAAAGTCCAGAAATGTGACTGAATGGCCATTCTATATGGCTCTATTTTACACTGGCATATACTTTTATAGATAAAAAGTTAATGAGAGTAAGAGTTGCCTTGGGGTGGGAGGAGAAGATAAAGAAACTGATTTCCCCCCCCCCACACACACACTTTCACTGAGGCAGACTGCTATGTATGTTTTAATTCAGTCATAAAATTCTGAAACAAGAGAAAAACAAACAAAAGTCTTGCAATTGCATTTGCAAATAAAAATTTTATTATCTAAAGGTCAATCTCATTTTCTGCGATGAAAACAGTTACCGTATCCCCTAACCCTCCCCCAGTGATTCCACTGACAGCTGTCCTCAGAGCAGGCTGTGGAAGGGAGCATGCAGCTAGAGATGACAGGGCGGTTGGAGCAAGGGGCGGCAGTGGAGGGATTACATAGCAGAGGCTTTAAGAGGCGGGAGTTGGGGGGGGGAATGGGGGGGAGAAGAGTCGACAGGCGTGGTGGCACACGCCTTTAATCCCAGTGCTCGGGAGGCAGGTGATTGCTGTGAGTTTGAGGCCAGCCTCTAGTCCAGGACAGCCAAGGCTACACAGAGAAAACCTGTCTGGCGGGGGTAGGGGGTGGAGGGGTGGGGGGTGGTGGCGAAGAGTAGCAGGAAGTCAAACAGGAGGACTGTGTGTGTTCTTCAGGTTCAGGAACTTGGGAATCACTGGGCACCTGGAAAGTGGCTTCTCTGGCACAGGAGGACCTCTAATGGAGTAAATTGATTAGGGAGTAGGGAGTAAATGGGAGAGGGGCAAGTAAATAGGAGCAGCACCTTTCAAGGGACTGTAGTTAACTGTGGGATGGGGGATTTGATTAAATGGCCTTTATTGGGTGGGAGTTTTATCTTTGTTTTGATTTTTGTTTGTATGTTTGTTTGTTTTTCTGGGTGTTGCTGTTGTTGTTTTTCTCAGAGACAGGGTTTCTTTGTGTAGCCCTGCCTGTCCTGGAACAGGCTCTGGCCTTGAGCTCACAAAGGTCCAAATGCCTCCGCCTCCCAGGTGCTGGGATTAAAGGTGTGGGTCACCACCACCCGGCATATATCTTTGTTTCTTAGAGCACTTGCTAAATTAATTCCTGTACTGATTTGATATATTTTTATTTGGCACAATTAACTTTAACAGTTTATTCCTCAAATAAACATCCCATATCCTCCAAGTTTTATAAATTGCTAAAGCTCAGAATTGTTGGCTTGGCCTGCTATTAAAGGTCTAGGAGCACTGTTCAAAACCATTGGCAGTAGTGGTGTGTAGCCCATTTGAGACTTTCTGGAGTGTGTGTGTGTGTGTGTGTGTGTGTGTGTGTGTGTGTGTGTGCGTGCGCGCGCGCCTAATGCCTCTGCTTCCCCATAGTTTTGTCACCGTGCACAGCCTGGAATCCTTTTTCATTTCTATCGTCTAAAAGAATTGAAAGGGAAATAAAAATGATACATCTTTAATACCAAGATGGTTTGAAAACTCAAGTGCTAACCTTCTCAAAAGATCATAATGCACTTACCATATATTTTAACTATATTGTAAAGGTTGTTCTGTTATTTGAACTGCTATTACTTTGTTGCAAGCTGCTTTTTCAAATAGATTATTGGTCGAGGCACAAAACAAGAGGGTTTATACTCAATAAAACATTGAACCCTCACTAGATCCTAGTCACAGATGAGGCTTAAAAATCAATAGGACAGATCCTATCCTGAGATCACAGTTCACTGGGAAGGCCACAGAGGTAACTCAAGTCATTCCAGCTGTGTGAAAACAGCTGTGACAAGAGAGCAGGTTAGGTCCTCTTCCGTTCCCCTCCCACCCCAGGCATTTGGTGAAGGGTTCATGCTGGACTTAAAACGTGACCCAGCTGCAACTACTTTCACAGTACCAAGTCTGTGCCTGGAATAGTCAGTCTCCTGGAAGGTGAATAGATTACTCAGGAGAGCTAGGATGATATTCACAAGTCTTTGGAGGTTGATTAATCAGGCATTGTGAACACTATTTGTTTTCTGTGGTATCAGTTCTGTATAAATGAGATCCTGCTAGATAATTTTCTCTCTCTCTCTCTCTCTCTCTCTCTCTCTCTCTCTCTCTCTCTCTCTCTCTCTCTCTCTCTCTCTCTGTGTGTCTGTGGGTATGTATACCTTCATTTAATAGGAATTGACTTTAAACTGTGGACTTTGTCTTCTTTTATATGACTGTTTTCTTTCAATTCTTTGACCACATGCTCTTTCCACAGTCACAGTTGTATCCAATAGTTGGCAGTAGGTGACTATCTGCTTCTAAAAGAATATTTCAGGGTCTTAGGGCAGGAATATGGTGGAAGATGTTTTTGCACTCCTGCCTAGGTAGCTGTGGAAGTAGTATAAAAGATTATAGTTTGTCTTGCTGAGACACAAGATAGCATAGTGTGTCTTCCTTTCAGGAATTTTTTTTAGTGTAGTAGGCATCAGTCTAGTCTAACATGTAATGATTATCTGCCTTTCCCCTGGGGGGGCATTCAGACAGTGGTTCTCAATCTGTGGGTCTCGACCCCTTGGGTGCTGACTGAACCTTTCACAGGGGTCACCTAAAGACCATCAGAAAACACAGATACTTACATTACGAAGCATAACAGTAGCAAAATTTACGATTATGAAGAAGCAATGGAAATAAGTTTTTTGGTTGGAGGACACCACAACATGAGGAACTGTATTAGAATAGTCACAGCTTTAGGAAGTTTGAGAACCACTGCTCTAAGAGGCTGAGGTTCAGGTTGTGCACACTGACTTGTATGTAACTGAGGAAGACTGACCCAGGGAGGTTGGGTCTCTAGTTTACAGAGCACCTCTAGATAAAATGCTGGTCACGGTGAGAGACAGCTAACAGAGGTTGGTGATTCTCTTACCTGCCTGTTGGGGTGAAAGGGAAATTGAATTGATTTTCTGCCGATACCTGTGTGTATTCCACATATGCTGAGAAAGAAGCAGGGGGGCATTAGGAAGATGGAGTTCTCTTCACATGTTCTTTTGAGAGAAGCTGTAACCACATGTTTTTGGGTTCTTTGATCTATCTAATTTAGAGGACAGTGGCAGTGCTGCCACCGGGTGTTAGATGGGCCTTACCGTCGGCACGTTGTTGGGACATGTACCCTGGTTTCAGAGTTAGTCATTGGCTCTTGCCTTAGTGACTCAGTATTTAATACATGTATTTTTATGGTTGCTGATCAAGAATGTTTGGCTTCAATTTCTGTAGAATGGGAAACTGTATTTTTACCTCCCATATCCCTAAGATTATACGACTCGTTCCTTGGTAGCTGTTTCCTAGTGAAATGAAGGCTAATCTTTAAAGGTTGCTTACTGTTAGTATGTTTTAATTCTTTTTACAAAATGTATTCCAGAAAACTGGTGATTGTGTGATGAAGGCTGACCCTTACTTTTAACATGATAATGCTGACTGATACCAAGTTCACACGTATTTAGCTTTGATAAGTTGGGCCGTTGTCTTTCATATATGATGATGCATTCTTAAGCATATTTGTAAAGTTAGGGTTTTGAATTAAATATAAGATGATCATGTATGTGTGTACCAATTAAATTTAGCCTCATTCCCATCTGTCTGTTTGGATCCTGATCCTGTTATCTAACGTTTTTGCTGGTTACCCGGCTTTACATTTTTATAGACTAAAGAAGCGCAGCGTTCACATCTTCAGCTCACTAGCATGCACTTAGGATCAGTGGAGAGAGGGAAGCCCATACTAAAAGGTGGCCTTGTTGCTGGTATTCCGAGCTGGATCAGCACGTTTCCTGTTTTGCCTACAGGATTATCATGTTGGCATTGTGTGTTTAAAGTCATTTCAGGGAGTGTCTTATATGACTCCATGTTTCATTTCGTAAGTTACTTAATGCTCCTGTGTTTCTTGTACTTTGTGTGAATTGTGTTAAAGTCTGAGGTTCCCCTTTACTGAACCTAGACAACTTTCACACAACCTCCGCCACACTCTTTAAGCCGGTTCACCCTGTAACAGAAGGGATTGCGATTGTATCACCAGCAGTGCTGTCTCTGAGCTTCACTTGGCAGGTGGGCTTCACAGTCAGGCTTTGTGTCCTTCTGTGTCTCTGCCCATTCCTAGGAAAGTTTATGTCTATGAAGAATCCACATTATTTCCCCATGGGAAGATGACAGCCATTTTTCCTTGTGCCAGTGTGCAGCAGGTTTCCACAAAACCCCACACTACCAACAGTGGTTTAATCAGAAGTGTCATTTATTCTGGGATAAATTGTATAGGCTAAGTGCCCTAAACAGAGTTCTGTAGCAGGCCAGGAGTTAGATGGACACACATGCTCTTATCACAACACAGGCAAGAATCTTAGCTTTATCTCTCAGAATAAAATAATCTGTATTAGGGCTGATGTGATGTTCTAGCCAACAGATTCTGAGTATGGAAACTGACGGTAATCAAACAACTACACTTTTTTTTTTTTCCAAATTGGTATGAGTAGGTGGGAAGCCACTTGGCCTAGGAGATGAGTATAACGGCAGTGACTGGGCAGGATTAGAGTTTATGATGTGAAAGGAAGAAGGCAGTGGAAGAAAGTCCCTTTTAGAGCCCATCACTAACCCGTCCAATTTAACCCAAGGCAGACAAGCTTCACTTAGCCAGCCTTCCTCAGCACAGAAGGCGTAAATGCTTAGCTTTCCCAACCAGCTTCCATTCTAGCAACTGTCTGGAACTTCAAGAGAAGTACATGCTTAATTCTACTGAACTGCACAGTCCTGAGGTGTAGGTCCCAGCAGGCAGCTTCTATAAACTGCCCTCCAGTTGACTTTGATGGCAGCTGAAGTAGTATGTGGACCACAAACCATGGTATACATACATCTTTCTAGCAGTTTCGTAGATAAAAAGTAATTGGACTTGCCAGGGTCCTTTCCAGTTGCCATGCATTTTATTAAGTATATGGCGGGGGAGGGGTTAGACTGCCTGAGAGGCAGCATGGTTGATTCAGTCAGCTGAAGCTTGATATTAAATACTTTTAAAAACAGTGCAGTGAGCCTGGCATGGTAGCGCACACCTTTATTCCCAGCACTCAGAGGCAGAGGTAGGGGGATCTCTTCCAGGCCAGCCTGGTCTACAGAGCAAGTCCAGGACAGTAAGGGCTGTGTTAAACAAAGGAACCCTGTCACAAAAAACCAAAACCAACAAAACAGACAAACAGACACAGTGCAGTGGCAAAATGTGCCAGGGATTGGATGCAGGAGATGTTACCATAGGAACACTTAACCAGACTCTGTGACTGAAAGAGTTAAGGATGGAATCAAAGAGTTCAAACACAGGTAATGATCATGGAAGGGTGCTGTTCTCAGGGAATTTTATAAATCCATTCTTTAGCATGTTAGATGAAGACTGACAGATCATTTTTAGGTACTTTAAAAAATATGGATTGAAAATAATATAGTGAAGAAATTAAAACAGTGTGTTTACTCTCATTTTTTACACTTTTTTATATTTTATCTGTCTGCCATAGTTCTTGTTTCTTGGTCAGATAAACAGTGAGATAATGAGGTAACAGGAAAGATTAAGATGTAAAAAGCAGCTCTGAGTACATCGCAGTCCAGAGGTGGCGATACGATGGGAGCCATATGTCAGGTCGCTTAGAAAGTCAAGGGACAGCGGAGCAGCGCAGGAGCCAAGGAGTAGTGCAGGAAAGTGTCCCTACTCAGTTTCTCAGCTCTCTGCCCTTCCATGGGCTGCTGTTAGACTGGAAAAGGGTTAGCGAGCTGCTGTGTAAGAAGTAATTCTACCTTGGAGACCATTCAACCTCGGCTGCTTCAGCCACTGAGTTAGGTGAAAATTCAATTTGTCTAGTCCTTTAGTTTTTAATCCTAGTAGCTAAGTGAGAGGGTGACTTCAAGGCAACTAGCAAAGTTGGAACTAAGCACTCACTGGTAACTAACAAGGAATACACAACACGACATCTGGTCATGGTGTTACTCTCTTTCATTTAATACTGAGTTCTGATGACTAGATAACACGTTTTTCTTTCCTTTCCTTTCCTTTCCTTTCCTTTCCTTTCCTTTCCTTTCCTTTCCTTTCCTTTCCTTTCCTTTCCTTTTCTTTTTTAAAGGACAGGGCTTCTCTTATAGCCCTGGCTATCTGGGACTTGCTTTGTAGAGCAGGCTGGCCTCAAACTCACAGAGATCTGCTTGCCTCTGCCTCCTGAGTACTGGGATTAGAGCATGCGCCACCACACCTGGCAATAACACACTTTTTATTTAGAGGTTATACTGTTATCTGAAACCATAGTTCACAAATTATTTGTAGCTAGTGTACTTTATTTAGCATTTAAGAGAAATGCTTACGTGTACTCATAGTACTCTCGAGAATGAACCATTAACACCTAAACCTTTTCTTCTTACAGATGTATGCATCTCAGGATTGAGAGGAAGAAACAAGTCATGGGCCAGCGGTCAAGATACTTCTCTGGGAATTGCTGCTGCTGATACTACTTTACAGAGTCATACAATGAGTGTTTGGTTTAAGGAAGATTTTCATATTTAAAAGATTTTCATCTTGGAAGTATATCAAGTGAAAATTTCATTCTTCTGGGAAACATTTTCCTCCTAACAAATTATCCTTGTAATGGGCGACATGGCAAACAACTCAGTTGCATATAGCGGTGTGAAAAACTCTTTGAAAGAAGCTAATCATGATGGAGACTTTGGAATTACGCTCCAAGAGCTGCGGGCTCTTATGGAGCTCAGGTCCACAGATGCTTTACGAAAAATACAGGAAAGCCATGGAGATGTCTATGGAATTTGCACCAAGTTGAAAACATCTCCCACTGAAGGTGAGTCTTACTGTGCTGTTTAATCGCTGGGGCGGAGAATAGTTGTCTATTTAGCTCAGATGCGAACATGTCTGTGTTGTCTTGGCTGTTGCATGACCGTGCCATCCGTGCGTTTAGTAATGAGGCATCATATTGCTGCGCTAAGAGTCTGTTAACTTACACATTTCAGAGTGGTGAGCTGAAATATTCTGTCCTTCTGTCTGCATCGGCTCTCCAGTTTACAACAACAAGATTGCCCTTCACTGGAGATGCAGAGGATGGAACGGAGAGTGGGACCCCCCAGGGGATTCAGTGGAAATAAACTGCTCACTCACTAGCCTTCGTTTTGCCTGATGGCCTAAAATAGTTTTTCACTTCCAGTAGCCGTCACAGTTGGTTTAGCTCATGGGACTTAATCTAAACTTTTAATAATAATCAGTTGACGAGGCCTGAGCGCAACGTTTTAGATTAGAGGGTGTTAAGTTTCTCACTTAGTAAACATCGATGTGGTCAGATTACGTCTGGTTTCCCTATGTTTGAAAGGGCTTTAGTTTTCGTGAGTTCCTGGTTTTGTAGTGTGGGCTTCGCTGTCCTTGGAATTTGGAAATGATCTGTCAAAGTTAATCCTGTTGTTCCTAAAACTAGGGATACAAAGTTTCCCAAATTTCTGAGAAGAATATGAACAATTAAACTAAATGTATAGTATGATAGTATCAAATGTTTAAGAGGAAAAAAGTTCATGGAGAGGGGAAGGCAGAACTGTTGGAGAAGCTGGCGCTAGCTTGTGTGACACAGTGAAGAACAGCCCTGCACGTGAGGGCGGAGCTTCAGGGGCTACAGTTTGTGTTAGTAGGATTGGGAATGTTTTATTTTAAATACTCGTATATACTCCGAAGCTAGTTACAGAGAAATTATGAAAACTGTTCTTCTCAACGTTTTCAGAGCATTCCTGCTGGTGGCAAAACTTAATGTAATAGCAAAAGGTGACTTCCACTTTCATTCAGGAACTTGAAGTCAAACCAAAAAGGTTCTTTGAAAGTGTTTACGTAGCTGTACGTGAATGTGCCCGTGACTGAAATGACACATGGGCCCTCTGAGTTCTCTGATGTACCACAGTGTTGAGGAACTCAGGGTCTGTGCTCACACACGCCCTAAAATGACATCATCTCACTGCATGAAGCCTTTTTCTGGGAGACTAACTCAAGATTTTCCTCTATTATTTCAAGTCAGAACTATTAAAAATGTAGACTTCATGTTGCACTTTACTAATAGGATAAAATGTGAAGCCTGTTCATTATGCAAACATGTTTTGAAGTTAACCTTTGACATGCTAGATTTATACGTTAATGCGCTGCTCTTCGCTGTTAGGATATTAGTTTCCTTTACTCAGGCGTACTTACGGTACTTCATCTAGGATCGACTGAATGCTTCATGATCAACGAGTGAGTAGGAAATATGAGCCTTAAAGAACCCTCATTGTCACATACATTTGTGTTCATAAAAGGCATATTGAGTGCCGAGGGATATAGTAATATGGTCCTGTAGCAGGACATGTGCCCAATACGCATAATCCATAATAGATGTCCAGCCATGCAGAAGGTGTGTATTGAACTTCAGTTCCAGATAAACACTTGACTGCCCTTCACACAACCAGATCTTTGTATTTTGTTGCTATGAGTTACTAGGGTTTTTGTTTCCTAATTTCTGATTATACTTCTCCTATGTCTTGTCATTTTTATAAGCATGATTCTCATTAATCTATTTGTACTATAGTTACCTTTATTATTTTAAGCAGTTTTTAGCATTGATTTAATTGGAAATTTTGCCCCTAGTAAATTCCTGGAAAAAGAGATTATTTATTCCCAGCAGCATGGTAGAAGTCATGAGTGGTCTCTGGAGAGCTGACTTAACACTTTATCTTTACCGTTTGTACATTAGGGCAGTAAGTGAAATTACGAACTGTTTTTCTGTCTTCGGTTTTGCAAAACTTTCTTGATCATATTCTTCATAATAGTGAATTAGTTTCCTAAAATCTGTATAAACTGGTCTTTACCGTTTATATATAAATAATTTGTCATTTTGAAATGTTCTTTTAAAAGTTCACAAAACAGTCCATGGTTAGCATTATATTTGCATTTACAGTTACTGAAATACAACCAATATGGCAGGAAATACCATAGAGACGTTTCCAAAGGACTCTTCATAGCCTTCTCTTACTTAAAGTATTTCACTCCACAGTCTTAACATTTTGTCTCACTAATCAATCAGCCAACTCATAAGTGAGTCAGGATGAAAAGTAAGCAGCTGGGGCTTGTGTAGCCAGGGATGTGTCTAGACAGTAAATAAATGCCTTTTTGTTAGGATGACTGTTGTTTGGGGAAAGTGAGAACTGAAATGATTCTTGAGAGTCCATGGGCTTTGTTGCTGTTGCTGAAAGGAAAGATGTCCCTGTCTCTTCAGCACTCTTGTTTATGATCCACTCATGGGAAACAGCCTTTTATCAGATTCCAATTCCATATATCTCCCTAAAACAGAAAGGTGTTAGCAATTGGTGGAGGAAATTCTGAGTATAAAATTAAGTTATATCTGGCACTCAGAAAGTTTATTGAAATATAAGTATATGTGTCTTACAATTGCTGCAGTATAGTATTAGAAAGTATCTGCTATGTGTCAGCTATTTTTCAGCCCCCGGGTGTATGTATATCCATGAATAAAGCAAAGAGCTCGCCTGTATTCTCAGAAGAGGGAGGGAGACAGTTGGCCAAGTGAAATGTGTAGTGACTAAATTAAATATAGTGTTAGTGTATTAGGCTTAAGTCTCGCTGAAGGTGCTTGTCTGAAGGGGCAGCTCAAGATAGTTCTTAGGAATTGCAATAACAAAAACATTAACACTCAACGTTAGGTAACTTTTTTGGTGCTAGATTGGTTATTAGTGCTTTCCTGCAAATGTTAACCCATTTTATCCTTAAAACTCCTTTATCCTATTCTAAAGGCAAAATTGCCACCTTTCCACAAACACACACACACACACACACACACACACACACACTACACACACACACACACACACACACACACAAAAAAAAAACCTTGCCCAAAGTCAACATTAGCTATGGTCTCCTCGAGTTGATGCTTTTAACTGGCACAGAGGATCACTTTTTATAAAAGTTCGGTCCATACACCTTACAAAGAGTTGAGATACTGAGAAAGAGCTGCTTTGTTCTTGTCCCTCTTAATCCTTTTCCTCGGCGCAAAAACAGACTTATTTTTGGAGTTAACATGGTGGGTAAGTGGTTTTGCATGTCAGCTTTTTTGTCAGTGACAAAGTACATGAGGCAATCAGCACAGAAAGGAAGAGAGGCCTACTTTAACTTGAGTTTTAAGGATTGTTATCATGGTTACTTGGCCTGTTGGCTGTTGGGCTGGAGGAGGAAGCAGTAATCATTAGCAAGCGTGCGCGTGGCAGAACCCATTCCCTTGGTGGCTTGAGAGGGCGGTGAATGAAGGGCCCTCTGGGAGGCATTCAAGAGCCAGGCTGTGGAGTCTCCTCAGCACTGTGGCATTTAAAAGCATGCCCTTCCTAGCCAAGCAGCTAGCTGTGTTTCTTGCTTCCTCATTTGCTTACCACAATGTGTTCTCTAGAAAGGTACCGTCTGTCCTGTCCTCAAGAAGTGGCGCACGCCTTTAATCGCAGCACTTGGGAGGCAGAGGCAGGTGGATCTCTGTGAGTTTGGGGCCAGCCTGGTCTACAGAGTGAATTCCAGGACAGCCAAGGCTATGCAGAGAAACCCTGTCTGGGGGTGGGGTGGGGGTGGGGAACCAAAAAACAAAAAAAAAACCAAAAAACAAAAAACCAACCCTGTCTTTTAAAAACAAAACAAAACAAAAAACTATAAATGTGTTGTCCCCATGTTTGGGCCAGATGGGAGTTTGCCATCTTTTTGATTAACCACCATAATTCCTGAGGGGAGTGAAATTAGAAGTTCAGGATAAAATGAAGCTGAGACTTGGAATGTCATATTTTTGGCTGTATCTTCTAGAACAAGCATGTATCTTACAGTCTTCACAGTTTTAGAGTGTAGTTTTGCGCCAAGGTAATCCATTTATAACATCCTAACACTTAAAATTATTTTAAACTATTTTTCTTTTGTATCTTATTTTCCTATATTGCTGATCCCATTTCTTAGACCGTTAATTTTCACATTAGCCTCAGATGTCTTCTCTACTGAGGACTGCTGTAGATTTCTGGAATGCGGGCCTCTAGCTACTGGATCATATTTGCTATGCAGCAGTACTGCACTAAATACAATATAAATGTGAATTAATAAAGACAGATGCTTCACGCACCACCAAGGGAAGAAGTTGGGTAAAGCTGAGCTTTGTAAGTGGTGGTAGTCAAATGGGGTAAAAGAAAGGCTAAAATAAACCCAGGAGAGGGAGGGAAAGATGGCAATAGAGGGATGAACGTGGGGTAAGATGGGAAGCAGGACAGGACCAATAGCGGTTGGCATTGGGTGCCCAGTTTCCATGTTTTAAGTGACGGTTTATATTTGCACTCCCTAGACATAAGTCTCTGGTACTGGTACTCTTTGACCTTGTCTCCATGCCGTGATGTATTTTAACTCTGAGAAAAATTGACCTTTCCCTGGGGATAAATCGTTACTGACTTAGGGGCTAGTACAAAAATGCTCTCATGCCCACGGTTTGTGCTTGGCTTTGCAGATTAGCACAGATGTTCAGCCAGTATTTACATGGCCCTGGTGTGCTAGCATGTATGGTTTTAGACTTGTGAGTTCTGAATTGACCCTGTGTGACCTTGTCCAAGAAGTGTGTTGCCAGTATAATAAAGAATTAAATGTTATTTCCATGCCTGCTCTGGTCCCTTGTTTTTGTTGCTTGTAGGATTTGTTTTTTGTTTTTGTTTTAAGATCGTTCTAGCAAGTTCTCCAACTCTGAAGCATGTAGATAACTTTAAAAGTCACACTTGATCCTGAAGTAGCAATGTCATTGGTTTTCTCTTATGCTTCTATGTTTAGTGTTTAGGTAACAGTAGATTTCCCTTTTCTGTCTCCCCAGCATAAGCCTGGAGCTCTCTTTCTTGCGCTTAGGCGTCCTTCTTCCCTCCTGTGCTGTCCTGGGCTGTGGTGGCCTGCAGGTTTTGGTGGTCTGTGCACTCCTCTGGGCAGTGCCATCTGCCCTGTGCACTTTGACTTCACAAGCCACCATCTGGGGGCTGATGGATCCCACGGCAGCAGTCCCAACCCAGGATTCCCCGCAGCCTTGAGGCTGATGCCCCAGTTCCTCACTCATTTCCCACCACTCCGTTCTCTGAGCCTCTCCAAACATTTCTGCTGAAACTGTAGCCCATGCTGCTACCAAGTTAGAAACTTGAACGGCTTTGACTTATATGTGAATTTTTCTTAACCCGTTCCCATGTGGTCATTAAGCCTCCGGAATTCTAACTCCTAACTTTTCTTTTTACAAACAGGGTCTCCTTCACTGTACCCTGTGGATGGGATCCACTGTCTTGTGTCTCAGAAATTCAGCCCGGGTAATGATCGGTGTCTCTCCTACACACCGTCCGCCATCTTTCTAGTCTTGAAGCCGATGGTAGTTTGGTGTTGCTTTTGAGATGACGCTTAGACTTCCCGTGTAGACCTGGAGCTCTTCTTAATGATCTGACTTCTACCTTGCCTTCTGAGTTGATTCTCTTTTCCGGTCTCTAGTTGTTAATCTTTAAAGTAGTGGACTTTTCAGTTTTCTTAAAAAATAGTATGTCATGCTAGCTCATGTTTCTAGTCTTTCTAGTACTGGTTTCTAGACCATTTTACCTCCACCTACAGCACTATATAAAAAATAAAATATGATATTCTCCCATAAGAATAGTATCATTATGATTGAGATGCAAAGCGAGTGTATTAGAACTCCTTCACCACCACCCTCCCTCCCACCCACACCCCTGGGAGTTTCCAGATCATTTCCTTGTGTATGTCCCTGTAATACGCCGCCCCTGCCCCCCCCCCCCCCCCGCGCCACATAATGCATCATACACTGGGTGTGCCTGAGTAGTGGCTTATTAGTCATCCATACCAAACTCTGAGCTCTTTCAGGTCAAGACCCAGGGAACGGCCTCTTGTCTGACCCATCTCTTGTATGTTCAGCACCTTCCCACAGTGCCCGCGGGGCACATGGTAGCATATAGAAATGAGTGTCTATGTCTGAGGCCTGGTGAGGGATCACCTCCTCTTTGAAAACTGAAACAATGAAGGAAGGTGGACATGGACACATTCCCACAAGTCTGTATCCTTCTTTCCCACATCGGAAAGTCACCGTAACTGCTGCCCCATCCCACCATTACATGTATGTACACACACATATATGTCCATAGTCACACAGCTCCTAGTCGTGTATGGAATGTATTATCCTTGATTTTTTTTATTTCAGTTAAATCTACCTGCTTCAAACACTCCAGTAAACCTACATCTCCTTTCCTAAGTCAGAAGCAACAGTTGAGATGCCATGTTTTCTTACAGGAGTCACAGTCTCAGGAGCAGACATTGGCTTTCTATGGGTTCTGGGTGTTTCCTCTTCCGGAAGCTAACTGTGCTTTTAGAGGATGAGTCCTGTGCTTGACCTTGACTGGTTGCCACAGTGCTATAATCAGCCCAGCTCACAGGTCTCAGCAGATTTTTCCTTCTATTTATTGATGTTATTCCTAATAATCTGTTACTTCTATAGTTTAAAAACTGAGACCAGGCAGTTTCCTTGCCAGCTCTCCTCCTCGTCCTGCAGTGGCAGCATCTTCCTGTTCTCTGTCAGACTGATGTCCCCAGCCTGGATTGCGCCCCTCTGTATGTACCTCTTCACAGGTCTCACTCTAATAAATATTCATGATTCCTGTAGGGTCCTGTCACCTTCTTGATTTCTGTCATTTCCTTTGGTAGATAGCTTGCTTTATTATCTGCCACCCCCATCTTTGAAAACACAAATAATACCCCCCTTAACTCACCTTTACTGATGTATTTCTCCTCGCCGTATCACACTTCTGGAAGAAAATGATGAGTACTTACTGTTCCCACTCACTCTTTCCCATTATCTGTTCAGTTCTTTCTAATCAGACTCTGTTCCACGCTGCGCTGCTGGAAGGTTCCTGTCAAGGTCGTCGCTGTCGGCAGCAGCATCTTTTAAGCCGCCTTCTTATGGCAGCTTCTGTAGTATTGCATGAACGTGGTTCATTCTGTCCTGGGTTGTGTCATGGTGCATTTTATCCTCCTGCCCACTTATTCTGGCGCTAAGAAAGCACTCATCTAGCTGTTGTCTCCAGACTCCGTGTATGTTGCTCACCCTATGGCTCAGACTTTGCAGAGAATTTTGAACAGGGCCAACAGTCAGTTTCTAGAGAATGCCGCTTGTTTGCTCAAGTCTACAAAACAGAACTATTAGTTCCTTCTTTCCGTTCCACCAGCCGTGCAGTCCCTAAGGCCTCCTCTGTCTTAGTAGATAACCGCCATCCACCCACTCACATGCACACACATTAGCTGTGCATTCCAGTAAACCACCCCCACGCAAGTCCTTGTACAAAAAGCATGTTAAAAGTTGGGTCTAGATACCATTCTTTCTTCCTCTCTCTCCCTTTCATCTCACATCCAGTCATTCCTCACCTTGTCTGATCTCCTTCCAAGGTACCTGGCAGATCCAGTTACTCCTCTCTGGCTCTCCGTCTAAACCCAGAACCAAGCACTTTCGGCTCTTTGTACAACATCCCCTTGGCTGGTCTTTTCCCTGGAGCACTCCAACACAGCCGCGTAAATGACCTTTCTAAATTGCACATTAGTTATCACTTCCCTACTTGAAAACTTTCAGGTAGTTCCCCTCACAGTTAAGTGAATAATAATCCTCCTGTATATCCTCCCCCCACCCCCACCCCCGCCATGATCTCGCCTCTGGTTTTTTGTTTTGTGTCTTTTTTCAGGTTTGATGACTCCTCATCCTCCTCATCTTCTTCCTTCTTCCTCTTCTTCCTCTTCCTCTTCCTCTTCTTCTCTTGATCACTGGACTCTAGCCACAGTGGCTTGCTTTCTGGTTCCTAAATCTTGTAACCTCGTCTTTGATCTCTGGCTTTTGCACTTGTGCAATTGGAAACGCGCCATTTTGGTCTTCTCGGTGCCTGCTTGTTGTTCGGACTCCGTCAGATGGTAGTTTGCTAGAAAAGCTAATGTAGTCCACTGAGAGAATCCCAGTGGCTTCTTAAAAGTCTTCTGCCCTGAATTACAGGTATGCTTATCTATTTGTGTCTCTCCAATGTGATTTATACTTGCAGGGACTTGTTGGACCGCCTCCCAGCATCTAGAGCCATGGACATCACACTGGGCCGCTCACAATAGTCTTA
The DNA here is from genome assembly GCF_964271855.1 of Acomys minous. NCBI lineage: Eukaryota > Metazoa > Chordata > Mammalia > Rodentia > Muridae > Acomys > Acomys minous. Next base: position 101,525,700 of record NC_140490.1, read on the forward strand.
GCTTTGTGACACCAAGATTATTAAATCTGTGCTTAAAGTTTGTGTCCCAGATGGGCTTGACACTTGCAGCGTTCAGATTTTTAACTTGTCTTCCCCCCACTTAACTGAATAAACTTTACCTTGTAACTTAGGATTTACAAACTTAATGCCTTCTCCTTCAAAACAACCTTGGTAAGCCGTCCCAACAAATAGTACTGCTGTGTCCCCACAGAGGAAGAATGACACAAGACTTTAGTATGGGACCTGCATCTGAGGTCTTGTAACTCCCCAGCAGCTTCGGCGTTAATGGTGTAAGCATATGTTTACCTGTGCATGCTGTCTAGAAGAGGCACAGAAGTCCTCCTTGCTGCCTGCTTTTCTTTTTTGCTCTCTTTAGCTACATGTATTTTCTTTTCAATATTAACATAAGACATTGTCTGCAGTTAATAAAAGATAAAATTTGACCTATAATTTTGTGTAATTTTAAAGCTGATCAGGAGTAAATTCTGGTAAAAAAAATTATACCCATTTCTTAGAAAGTATATACCGAGACCGTCACAAAACAGACTAGGACTCCTCCTAGGGTAGCCCCGTTCCTCCTCAACACGAGGTCACTGAAACAACAGGCTCTTCACAAATTACCCAGACTTGCCAGTGTCTAGTGGCGTCTCTGTCTTTGTCCTGTGGACTGTCTCAGAGATTTAGGATGCTGGAAGGTTTGGTTGACTTGTCATCAAGGCTTTTTGAACTGCCTGTGACCATGTTACAGTTTCCAGTGAGAGCATCCTCTGGAGTCTCCTTCTGGTACATTCAACAAAGCCGGTGATGTGATGACTTTGGGTCTGTCCCTTTCTTGCAGCGATGTAGGCTGATGTCTCTTCAGTTTTCCGCTTGCCTCAGCGTTGAGATGAACTGAAATGCTGAACACAAGAACCTTCTAATAATGCAGCCCTTTCTTGTTTTCTTTGTCGCTTTTCCATAAATGGGCTCCTGCCACAGTTTTTTTTTTCTTAAAGCTGAAATAAGGTCTAATTTGACAGATTAAAAGGTAGTATTCTGTTACCTCTGACACTTTCAACATTCCTTACATAAACTAAGGAAAAATGAGATCTGTGGATGGTGTGTGTGTGTGTGTGTGTGTGTGTGTGTGTGTACTTTTCATTAGAGGATTTTTTTATATATCTGGGTTTCTCTGCATGGATAAGATCATGCAGTAGGATATGCTTGATAGGGTAAGCAGAGGCAAAGTAGTTTTTTTTCTTTTTTATTTCTTCTTAATTGCTCCCTCCTAGCTTTCATATTCTATGTCCCAAACACTTGACTGTCCCATCCTGCAGTGTCCCTTCCCCCCACAACAGCAGTGCTAGCTCCCCTTCTTGAGAGGCCATTACAAGTCCTTTGCTTTGTGACACAAAGATATTACCAGTCTACCTAAAACTGACATTGTGGTAGAGATGCTTCTAGAGCTTGTGTTAAAACAAGCTCTTCATTCTTCAGTAATTAAGGATTTTTTTTTCTAAAAAAGGCATTTTGCCGATTTGTGGATTAGCTAGCCAGCGTTCAGTACCTTAAGCAAATCTGCCTTGTATCTTTTTACAGAAGTGTCCCCATTTTAGAAGGAAAACGTTCATAAAACCAGGGAAGCATTTAATTTTAACATAAACTCTCAAATTGTCATAATCGGTTCTGATGACTTAAGTGTCTATAACAATATGGTCAAAGGGAGCAGCTGAAGAAGTGAAGGTGAAAATGTTAAATTCATTTTTTAAAGGTTCCCCCCCTTCCCCCAATGCTGGGCATCAAACCCAGGTCCTTCCACATGCCACGTGCACTCTACCACTGAGCTGTGTCCCAGCCTATGTGATCCACTCTCAAGTTAGCTACTTAAAATGTGTACTTTAAGTAAAGCTCTGTATGTTTCTCATTGACTTTAATTCTGTGTGTTTAGACTAAAAAGAACAAAAGTAAACATTCTGATATGGTCCTGTGACTTACAATCTGAAGTGTAACAAATTAATATGCTTTGAGTAAAGTGGATGCTTGCACTTATAAGTCCTCAGACTTCACCAGAATTTGTTTTCTTTTTTTTATCAGGTTTAAGTGGAAACCCTGCAGATTTAGAAGGAAGAGAAGCAGTGTTTGGAAAGAACTTTATACCTCCTAAGAAGCCAAAAACCTTTCTTCAATTAGTATGGGAAGCATTGCAAGATGTCACTTTAATTATACTAGAAATTGCAGCCATAGTATCGTTGGGCCTTTCTTTTTATCAGCCTCCAGAGGGGGATAACGCAGGTAAGTACCTAGAGGTGGAGCGGGCCTTCGCGACGCTGTTCTGCATAATATGTAGTAATAATAGGAATGATGGTGCAGCGAGGGTTTATTAACTGTGGTGTGCTAGGCTCCATTGTAAACACTTCAGGTAATGTTATCCCGAACAATTTTCACAGGCACAAGGAAGGGAGACACAGTTTAATTGTTCCTCCACGCATGCACACTGCGTGGATATGGTTAGACATCCGGCTACTACACGTGCATGATACAGCCTGCTAGCAGGAGTTTCAAGTTTTCAGGGTTTTTTTTTTTTTTTTAATTTTTATATAGAAATTCTTACGCCCAGTTTTAATACCCCTCACCCTGCAATGCTTGAGACCTAGGTGTTGGGTTTCATGTCTTTGGATTCAGGAGTATTTGCACAGTACATACATAATGAGGTTCCTGGGGAACGGGCCTGTCTTAAGTGCCACATGTATTTATGGCTCAGATATGCAGTCCCTGAAGGTCATTTTAGACAGTATTTTAAAGAATTATCTGCACAGTTTTCTGGCTAGAGTTTTCCACTGTGGCATCGTGTCTGTTCTCAAAAAGTTTCAGATATTTGAGTGTTTTAGATTTGGGCGGGGGGGGATTTAGTCTGTAGGGAGCACTGTAACCCATGAGGAAATGTGGCATAGAAGGGCAGATCAGCTTTAGTGTCTATCCACAGCTCGTTTTCTTGTGCTCTTATAAGTCTTTGCTTTTCATTTATTCCTCCCGTTTCTTCTTTGTCTTTCACAAGGCTTTGTTATAATGAGCGTTACCATTGCTGTAGTCCATAGACTAGGGAATCTGTTGCCTGGATTTTGGATACTGTATTCGAGTCATCTTACAATATTCTGTGTCAAAGGGCTGGCCTTTCAGAATGTTTTTTGTATAGAGGCTTCATTCTTATGCTTTCTACACTATGGAGAGTTTAGTTTAAAAAAAAAAATGTTGTCTGTAGAAGTTGTCTGGGTAACGCTACAAAGAAATTTCAGAGGTGTGCCTGGGGCTTCTGAACAGTCAGTCACAGAATATGCCTGTTTGCCTTACATAGTAGAGAGCAGAGCTTCTGAGCTGGCACTGTTAATATTTGATCAAAACCTATCCTCATTGTTAACTGGACTATTTTTCCAGATGAGGCACCAAAAAAATGCATCTGGCTTTTGTAACCTGATTCATAGTGACTTAAACTCCCCAGATCAGAATCACTGGTACAGATAACAAGGTAATTTGATAATATACTTGTCACTATTTAGGAAAAAACAAAAAAACAAACAAACATTTTTTTATTTAAACAAAAAGTATATATTTCTGTGGAAAAAATAGAGGAATACAAGTAATCAGAAGGAAATAATACTTACTGGAAAACACACCTTTCCACATTTTTCCTATTTTTAGTATATGTCCTTCCAGATTCTAAAAAGTCCATGTATTTCTCTGTGTAGTCTGTGTGAGTGTGTTCATGCTAATGCCGGTCTTAAAACATACAACTGAGGGGCTGGGGAGATGGCTCAGCAGTTAAGAGCACTGACTGCTCGTCCAAAGGACCTGGGTTCAATTCCCAGCACTCACGTGGCAGCTCACCACTGTCTGTAACTCTAAGATCTGACACCCTCACACTGACATACATGCAGGCAAAACATCAATTCACATACAATAAAAATAAATAAATTATTTTTAAAAACATACAACTGAATTTTTTTCAGTTTTCCATTTACTTAACCCTCATGGTAGAGTATTGAAAACGGATAATCTAGATTTTTAGTTAACAAATTAATACAAGCAATTTTTACTTTTAACAGTTTTCCCCAAGACTGTAAGGAAAATATTTTCAGTGGTGTGAAGTTTATTGTGAACAAAGTCTTGGGCAGGCCTTCCTGGCATCCAAGCTACTTCATTTATAGGATGTAGTGCCTACAAATTCCCTCATTTGTTGGAAATTCTGCTAATTGAATACATCTAAGACAATAATCTAGCATTATCCTAAAGCCTTCTGAGATTCAGGATCCACTAGAACTCGTTGAAAATAGTTTTTTGTCCCAGGGTAGAAAGTTATCTGGTAGTTGCTCTTTATTCTTATTCTTTTAAGAGTGCAAGACAAGGCAGGCTGGGTGCAGGGGCTCATGGGTCAGCCAGCCTAGCAGAATCAGTGAGCTCCAAGTTTAATGAAAGACACCAATCTAAAAGAACAAGCTGAACTGGGCACGGCAGTGCACACCTGTAATCCCAGCACTCAGGAGGCAGAGGCAGGCGGATCTCTGTGAGTTCGACGCCAGCCTGGTCTACGAAGAGAGTCCAGGACAGCCAAGGTTACCTTGTCTCAAAGAAACCCTGTCTCAAAAATTTTTGTTAAAAAAGTAAGTTGTGAGTGATTTAGGAGAACACCCAGTGTGCTGACCTGGCCTGCAGGCCTGTGCATGTTGCATGCACACCTATATGCATATACGCATAAAAATATTCCATTGCCTTAAATATAGCCATGTTTTTTGACTCTTAGTAAAGCTAAATATTTTGTTAATGAAACTTAGACTGCAAACCTATTGCAATTGGTATGGGGACATTTTATGGAAAGTCATTAACTCCCTCATCTCTACCTAAATAATTATGGATGAAATAATGAAAAGAATGGTGGAATTTTTAAACACAGTCTTGCGATGTAGCTCAGACTGGCCTTAACCTCGCCGCCTTCTGCTTTAACCTCCCCGTCCTGGGATTGCACACACATGCTGCCACACACTTAAATGGCATTTCTTATTTTCATATGGTTTCTGCCTTAAAGAGCTGAGATCTCATATCTAAGTCTGTGTTCAGTGTGTCACATCCCATGTAATGTGATCCTTGATAAAATAATTTAAAAGATTGCTAAGTCAAGAATTTTTAGATGGAGTAGTTGCTTTGAGGTAGATAAGGTGAAATTTAGACTTCATATCATTTGAATATATGTCCAGGGGAGTACTTTTGGTAAAAATTATTTAGAGTTGGACTGAAAACATAAAACTCCCTGCACCTTTGATCTTGGATTTACTTTCTTTGCCTCTATAGCTTCTAAAAATTTTGCAGTGGTCACCAGCTGGGAAAGGTCTCGGCTTCTGGAGAGGCTATAGCCCTCTCTGTTCAGAGATCAGTGTGATCTTGGGCGATGTGGCGTGGAACCATACATGAAATGAAATATATTCACTGTTTGATGTTTTCTTTGAAATACTTGGTAGTTTAGAGATAAATACACGGTTCAGTTAAAAACTGATAATTACATAATTGTTTCACAATCCTTTCCTCTTAACCTCTATTATATTGTCTTTAATCTTCTGTGGTTTTCCTTTCAGGAAAAATTTGAACACCTACCTCTAAGTGATAAATTTAATTATATATATTTGCAACTGTATCTTTATAATTTGTAATTTCGAAAGTAGAAATTTGAAGAATAAAATGATAAGATAAAGATTAAATTTTTTATTGTTTTTATTTTATAGTAGTAACTGTAAGAATTTGTGGACTTAATTTTGGCCTTTCTCTATTTTCATGCCTTTCCTGGAGGGTTTATAGTGGAAAAAACATAATTACCAAGTCCATGGGTCTTGGGTCTTTCTGTCAGTTGTACAGAAGCTTTGTGGAAATGATAATACCATCTTCTGTTTTGAGGGTCTTAATAAATGGAGTGAACACTGGCTGAGGCGCTTCATTTGGATAATATCTAAGCTTGTTTCTGGGAAGCTGCAAGTGTTCAGTGAGGTGTTCTGAGTTCCGGGTGTTCTTCAGTCCAGACTTGATCTAATTCAGAGAATTAGTCGCCTTTGTCTTTGGTGTATGTGTGCGTATGGGGGGGAGCAGGGTGGGTATCTTTACATGTATAAATCATAAATTCATTCAATGGGTTATTGTATACATGATCATTTCTTCAGCTTGAAAACAATTAAAATAAAAGTTCCAATAACTGGGGCTGGAGAGATGGCTCAGTGGTTAAGAGCACTGCCTGCTCTCCCAAAGGTCCTGAGTTCAATTCCCAGCAACCACATGGTGTGGCTCACAACCATCTGTAATGTAATCTGATGCCCTCTTCTGGCCTGCAGGTATATATGCAGACAACACTGTATACATAATAATAAATAATCATTTTTTAAAAGTTCCAATAACTGAATCGGGGCATGGTTAACACAACACTAAATAGATCCTCTTGCTCCCACCTCATCTTATAAAAATGCTCCATTCCCATGAAGAGCTGAGTTCTAATCGCTTTCAGAATGTTCTTTGTGATGATTAGCTTCATCCCAAGCAGATCTTAATACTCTTCTTTTCTTCCTTGAGCACCTCACATGTTTGTCTCTGAGGCTAATTGTTGCCCAGTAACCTTACACTCCAGATTCTTTGGTCTCTGCACATTTCTGGAATATGCTTAATCAACTCTAGAATTGCTCATTTACTCAGTTTTATTTTTAGTATCGTTCTCAGCTTTGTCCAAGCAGTAGCTTCAGACATTTCAGTTAGCTCAGAAGGCATCATTTTGTGTAGTAGTCCAAAGGACATATCCCTTCTGGTGAATTTGTAGATACCAAAAGCAAAGCTTCAGGAAAGGGCATGGCCAGTGACCGCGTGGTAGCACACACCTGTAATCCCAAACTTGGGAGACCGAGCAGGAAGATGGAGAGCTTGCAGCCTACCTGAGCTGTTTAGCCAAAACAGTAAAAAAGGAAAGCAAAATTAAGACTCCCTGTTTGTGTGTCTTTTTTTCCCCCCTATTTTTCAGAGGCTCGTTATGGACCACTGAGTCAGTTTTAGACTTCAGTAAATACAGCCCAAAAAACAAGAACCAACTCCATCATCTCTCTGAGGTTTTGGGGCCTTGAGGAGTCACATCCCACCCTTCTCTGACTGCTTTTTCTGCTTTGGAGTGTTACTGCTGACTTCAGTTTCTCCCTCAAATTCTCTGCCCTTCATTCTATATGCTGGTGGCCCCCGATGACCGTGTGACATGTCATGGGCATTTTAAAGCAGCCCCCTTGGCTCATTCACCCTGACTTTATTTTGTAACATACAACCATCTTTGATTTTTGTTCATGAACTTATGGATGTTTAATTATTGGTGTCTTACTTAAAACTCTGTATTTCCTCCCTACTACCTACCTTAGTTTCCTAAAGTAGTTTCTGCCACCCAGCAGGTGTTCATATAGTTGAACAGAGAAGTAGCACTTAGCTTAACTGTGCATCGTACAGAAGCCAACCTGACCACACTGTCGTAGACCTGAGTGTGAATAATGCAGTGTATGCCATCCTTAACGCTTTACTTACATCTTGTCTGCCATCCATAATAATAGCAGGCAGCCTCTTATGCTGGATGGCCGCATTGTGAGTTCAAAGGAAAGTTTCTTAAGGGAAACTGCAAAGTGTTGCTCTAGTGAACACAAATGATAACTAAGCACAACAGCTTTGGCGCTGATACAGAGAAAGTTATAGTGGTCTGGAGAGAAGATCAAGCTAGCCACAGCATTCCTCTCAGCCACAGGGTAACCCAGAGTGAGGCCCTAATGGTTAATTCGGTGAGGCCTGGGAGAGGTAAGGAAGATGCAGAAGAGAATGATGAGGATGCAGGAGGTTGGTTCACGAGGCTTAAAGAAAGGGCCCTTTTCAAGTCATCACAGCCTGGGGTTCAGGTGCTGGTGCTGAGGCTGAGGCACACTACCCGGAAGATGGAGCTGATGCTGTTGGTGAGAGTGGACACACAGAACTGTGTTCAGTGTAGATGAAACAACTTGTATTGGAAGAAAATCCCACTGAGGACTGGCAGCTACCGAAGATTTCGGTGCCTGCCTTCCAAGGGCAGATTTGTTCTTGTTAAAGGCTAATGCAGTTAGTCGAAGCCAGTGTTCATTTTGCCATTCCCCAGAAATCTTAACTCTACTCTGGCCGTGCTCTGTAAACAGAATACTGAAGCCTGGGTCATAGCACATCTTTTTCCAGTGTGGTTTACAGAGCCTTTAAAGCCCACTGTTGAGGTTTACTGTGCCTACTATATGTGCCTACTGACGGCATGAAC